>NW_006291552.1:208814-212455 GCF_000327345.1 Myotis davidii
CTGACTAACGAGTTTTTTTGAGACACCAGCTGTATCTCGGCCGATATTTTGCATTGAGTTGACAGAGTAATTTGAGTTAATGAGCTCGGTCTCAGAACAAATTAAACTCATAAGTCAAGGCCCCACTGTATTTTGTGGAAGAGCCACACTCAAGGGGCCAAAGAGCCGCTTGTTTGCCGACCACTGGCCTAGGTGAAAAGGAATGGGACCTGCTCATGTTTTTAGGAGAAGATGCCATTGAAAGATGTTACTTTATCCTCAGTCCCCAGGCCAGGGAGAGTGAAGGGGCTCAGATTTTCCAGAGGATTCTGAAGTTGAAGCCATCACAGCTACTGTTTTGGGAGGAGGAGGAAGCTGGGGAGAAAGGGAGAAACTTGAAGGGCCTCCGAGCTGCCCTCCAAGAAGTGATGTCCTCATCACTCAGACATGTGTCTGTGGAGGACATGGCCTTCCTGGCCAGGGAGTTGGGGATCCAGATAGACCAAGGCTTTGAGAACGTTCAAGGAATTCAAGTTTCACCTGGTGAAAACTTGGCTGGAACAGTTGAAGATGAGGGGCAACAAAGACACAGTTAGCCAGAAAGCTCATCTGAAATCCCCATTGAGATGCCTATGAAAGAGCCTGGAGCTGAAGGCAAGGTCACCCAGGCTCTTCAGAATTTCCACCTCATCCCAGTATTCATGCCTTATATGCAAAACCTCTGTTCATTCCCAGTCAGAATTGGAGGCCACTTTAACTGTGTTCCTGTGAAAGCCCCTAGGATTACAGGCTTCCACCTTGGGTCAGAGCAGAAGTCTAAGTGGTTCCATCCTCCACCCTTTCAGATTTCAAGTGTCCATAGTCATGATAGAAGTTTTGGGGTTTAGTACTTCCAACCCAAGAGATTTTGTTTTGTTGAAAGTTTTATGAAATTTTCAAGACCTGCTCAGGGACATCACATGGATGGACCATTTGGGAGACCACCGAGACCCATTTGGCTTGGCAGACCACAGACACCAGGAGCTTGTGCAAGGTCTGCCATATTGGTCTCCCTGGTAGGTCACTTCCCCTCACAGCCAGCAGGACCAGTTGGGAAGCCACCGCCTAGGCAAGCCCACGCCCAGGGAACACAGCCACCTGAGGCAACTGAAAAACTGATGAAAACATTATCCCACACTGTGACTCCTCACTCTAGAAACTTTCAGCCAGCCGGAATCATACACAGACCCCTAAGGCCTGCTTTTCAGCAGGGATTCAAGCTAAAGACAAGGTGGGCCTTCAAATCCAGCTGGCCAAATGGGATTCCATTCTATGTCCAACAACAGATTTTTACCCAACTCTCTGTTCCGTCAACCCACACCACCCCAGAGCAAGCATTCCCAGCCCCAAACCCTTCTAACCTATGGCCTCTCAACCCAAACCTACCAAAACAAAACCCACTCATCCCCAGCTCTCCCAAGCTAGATGCTCTCCATCCAAACCCACTCATCCCCAGTCCTCTCAAGCTAGATGCTCTTTATCCAAACCCACTCAACCTAAGCCCTCCCAATCTAGGCCTTAGCCCAGACCTACTCAACCCAAGTCATCAGGAATCAGTGCTTCACAGGCTAAGGCATCCTACTCCAGAGCAGGGCCCAAGAGGGGAGGGAAGCATTAAAGTACTTACTTCAGAGACCTATTAAATGTATCCTTTACCCAGGCCATTCTGATCACAGAATAGTAACCTAAAGAAGAGTAGCAGTGATGGTAAGAGACCACTACCATTAGCATTACACAGAAAAGGAGATATGCACAGCCTAATTGTTTTCATTAAACTGTAAGAATTGTGTCCCTAAGAAAGAGGGAAAATATGAAAAGAATTTAGAATAAAGTGGTAAATAAATTAATTGAATCCAGTCTTGAGTTTTAGGTAATATATAACCTGAATCCAGGGAATGGGTTTATGAGGCAGCCACACTTGGGGAAGAATGGGGTTGGAATCTCCAATTGCAAAAGAGATAATAAATTAGGGCTCGGGTTGCCTCAGTGTTGCAAATAAAATTGCCTTAGATGTTGGCTGCTCCAGGGGTGTCTTGGTCAAAATTTTTGGTTTAATATCAGGCATTAACCAGATAACCCTGTTTAGGATAATCAGTTTGCTTGTGGTAACAGCCCCAATTATCTTAGATGATAAAATTCTCTCATTTGACCCTTATTTATAGAAACAATGAACTATCAACCAATAAAATTATTTTTCATTAACTTAAAAAAAAAAAGAAACAGTGAGAGAAAACTTTCCTGACTTGGGGAAGAAAAAAGTCATACCAGTTCAAGAAGCACAGAGAATCTCAAACAAGATGAACCCAAAAAGACTGACACCAAGACACTTCATAATTCAATTAGCAAACGTTAAAGAAAGAACCTTAAAGGCTGCAAGAGAGAGACAGAAAGTTACCTACAGGGGATCTCCCATTATACTATCAAATGATTTCTCAACAGAAACACATCAGGCCAGAAGGGAATGTATTGAAGTATACAAAGTGATTCAAAGCAAGGGACTGGATCCAAGAATACTCTATCCAGCAAGGCTATATCATACAAAATCAGAAGCTTCACAGATGAAAACAAAATAAGGGACTTTATTACCACCAAGCCGACAATGAAATAAATGCTAAAGGGACTGTTGTAAGAAGAAGAAAATAGGAAGGGAAGAAGGAACACAGGTATAAAGAATAAAATTGGCACCAAACAAGTACCTACCAGTAATAATGCTCCAATCAAAAGACATAGGTTGGATGAATGGATAAGAAAACATGACCCATGTATATGTGCTATCTATAAGAGATCCAAAGCAATCCTGAGAGGGAAGTTCATAGCACTACAGGTTTACCTCAAAAATAAGAAAAACTTGTAATAAGTTATCTAACCCTACAACTTAAAGAATTAGAATGAGAGCAACAAGAAAAGCCCAGAGGAAGTAGACAGAAGGAAATAATAAAGATGAGAGCAGAAATAAATTACATAGAGACTTGAAAAAAATACAAAAGACCAATTCAAAAACAATACAAAAAACCAACAGCTGTTTCTTTGCATGGATAAACAAGATTGATGAACCTCTTGCCAGACTCACCAAGAAACAAAGAGAGAGGACCCAAATAAACAAAATCAGACGTGAAACAGGTGAAGTAATGACTGACCCCACAAAAACACATGAGGTAATTCAAAGGATCATAAAAAAAAATACTATGAACAACTCTATTCCAACAAATTTGACAAACTTGACAAAATGGACATATTCCTAGAAAGATGCAATCTTCCAAAATTCAATCAGGAAGAATCAGAAAGCCTGAATAGACTGATAACTACTGATGAAATAAAAGGAGTAATAAAAAAAAAAAAAAACTTCTAGCAAGCAAAAGCCTTGGTCTGGATGGCTTCACAGGGGAGTTTTACCAAACATTAAAAGAAGAATTAACACCTACCCTTCTCAGACTCTTCCAAAAAATTCAAGAGGAAGGAATACTTCCAAGCTCTTTCTATGAAGCCAGCATTACCCTAATTACAAAACCAGATAAAGACACTACAAAGAAAGAGAATTACAAACCAATATCTCTGATGAAAATAGATGCTAAAATCTCCACCAAATTCTGGCAGATCAGATCCAGCATTACATTAGAAAGATC
>NW_006291552.1:212661-213527 GCF_000327345.1 Myotis davidii
ACATGGCATTTTTTAAAAATTATATTTTATTGATTTTTTTATAGAGAGGAAGGGAGAGGGATAGAGAGTTAGAAACATCAATGGGAGAGAAACATCGATCAACTGCCTCCTGTACACCTCCTACTGGGGGTGTGCCTGCAACCAAGGTACATGCCCTTGACCGGAATCGAACCTGGGACCCTTCAGTCCGCAGGCCGACGCTATGCACTGAGCCAAACTGGTTAGGGCAATACATGGCATTTTTATACACCAATAATGAACTCTCAGAAAAAGAAACTAACAATATATATGTAATAATCCCATGTACCATTACAACAAAAAAATTAAGATACTTAGGAATAAACTTAACCAAGGAGGTAAAAGACCTTACTCCGAAAACTATAGGACATTGAAAAAAGAGATAGACGAAGTTATACACAAGTGGAATATACTGTGTCCATGGATTGGTAGAATCAACATCATTAAATGGTCATACTACCCAAAGCAATCTATATATTCAATGCAATCCCTATTAAAATACCAATGGTATATTTCACAGACCTAGAACAAATATTCAAAAAATTTATATGGAATCAAAAAAGACCCTGAATAGCCACAGCAATCTTGAGAAAGAAGAACAAATTTGGAGGGATCACAATACCAGAGTTCAAGTTACAGTACATAGCCACTGTACTCAAAACAGCCTGGTGCTGTCCCAAGAACAGGCATATAGATCAATGGAACAAAACAGAGAACCCAGAAATTGACCCAAGCCATTATCCTCAATTAATATTTGACAAAGGAGACAAGAGTACACATTGGAATTAAGACAGTCTCTTCAATAAATGGTGTTGGGAAAATTGAACAGATACATAAAAAGGAGGTTG
>NW_006291552.1:213569-219251 GCF_000327345.1 Myotis davidii
CGCATTAGTGTTTTGGGTTTCTTTGGATAAATAGTCTATTCAACAAATGGTGTTGGAAAGTTTGGACAAATACATGCAAAAAAATGAACCTAAACCACCTTCTTACACCATACACAAAAATAAACTCAAAATGGATAAAAGACTTAAATGTAAGATGTGAAACCATAAAAATCCTAGAAGAAACCATTGGCAGCAAAATCTCTCATAGCAATATGTTTATGGATACATCTTCTGGACAATGGAAACTAAGGAAAAAATAAACAAATGGGACTACATCAAAATAAATAGCTTCTGCACAGCAAAAGAATCCATCAGCAAAATAAAAAGAGAGCCCACTGCATGGGAGAACATGTTTGCCAATGATACATCCGATAAAGGGTTAACCTCCAAAATTTATAGGGACTCATACAATTTAAGAAAAGGAAGATAAATAATCCAATTAAAAATGGGCAAAGGACCTAAATGGACAGTTCTCCAAAGTGGACGTACAGAAGGCCAAAAGGCTTATGAAAAAATGCCCAAAGTCATTAATCATCTGAGAGATGCAAATCAAAATGACAATGAGGTACCACCTCATACCTGTCAGAATGACTATCATCAACAAACCAGTAAATGACAAGTGCTGGCAAGGATGTAGAGAAAAGGGAACCCTAGTACACTGCTGGTGGGAATGCAGATTGGTGCAACCTCTGTGGAAACAATATCAGGATGTGGGGTGGGGGGTCGGGGGAAGGGGACATATGTAATACTTTCAACAATTAAGATTTATAAAAAGTCAATTGTACTTACATATACAACCACAAATGGAAAAAATCTTTATTTTTTAGAGTATTACAGATGTCCCCCATAGAGCTTTCCTATCCTGCCTCTGTACCCCTCCCCAGTCTTCACTACCATATTGTCTGTGTTATGCAGATACGCATATGTTCTTTGGTTAATCTCTTCCCACCATCCCCCTGCCCCCTGAGATTGGTCAGTCTGTTCCATGTTTCCATGCTTCTGGTTCTATTTTATTCATTAGATTTCTTATTCATTTATTTTGATTTTTAGATTCAATTGTTGATAGATATGTATTTATTTCCACTGTATTGTTGTTCTTCTTGTTGTTGTTGTTTTAGAGAGAGAGAGTAGAAGGAAGGAGGAGAGATAGAGAGAGAAATGTCGATGTGAGAGAGGCACATTGGTTGGTTGCCTCCCTCACGTGCCCCAACCAGGACAGGGGATTGAGCCTGCAACCAAAATACATGCCCTTGACCAGAATCAAACCCAGGACCCTTCAGTCCATGGGCCTACACTCTATTCACTGAGCCCAACCGGCTTGGGCAGATTGTTCATATATTTGTCTCCCTTCCTTCCTTCCTTCCTTCCTTCCTGTCTATGAAGCTCTTTATCTGACCTTCAATTTTAAATGATAACTTTGCTGGATAGAGTAATTCTAAATGATAACTTTGCTGGGTAGATCCTTGCTATTCATCACTTTGAATACTTCTCGCCACTCCCTTCTGGCTTGCAAAATTTCTGCTGAGAAACCAGCTAACAGTTGTATGGGTGCTTTCTTATAGGTAACTAACTGCTTTTCTCTTGCTGTTTTTAAGATTCTCTCTTTACCTTCAACCTTTGGCACTTTAATTATGATGTGTCTTTGTGTGGGCATCTTTGGATTCATCTTGTTTGGGACTCTGCACTTCCTGGACTTCTAAGCCTATTTCTTTCTTTTAAAAAAAATATTTTATGCCCTGACTGGTTTGGCTCAGTGGATCTGGGGATGTGCCCGCAACCAAGGTACATGCCCTTGACTGGAATCGAACCTGGGACCCTTTGGTCTATCCACTCTATCCACTGAGCCAAACCGGTTAGGGCTAAGCCTATTTCTTTCACTGGGTAGGGGAAGTTTTCTGTCATTATTTCTTCAAATAGGTTTTCAATTTCTTGCTTCTTCTCTTCTCTAACACCCCTCTGATGTGAATGTTGGCACACTTGAAGTTGTCCCAGAAGCTCCCTACACTATCTTCATATTTTTTTTATCCTTTTTGCTTTTTGCTCTTCTGATTGGATGTTTTTTGCTTCCTCATATTTCAAATTGTTTATATGATTCTTGGCATCTTCTGCCCTACTGTTGATTCTCTGTAAACTATATTTCATTTCAATTAGTGTTTCCTTCATTTCTGACTGGTCTTTTTCATGTCTTTGATGTTCTCACTGATTTCATTGAAATTCTCTCTAAGATACTTGAAATTCTCACTAAGTGCCTTGAAACTATCATTAGGATCCTTGAGCATACCTATAACCATTGTTGTTGGTTTTTAAATATATTTTTATTGATTTCAGAGAGGAGGGGAGAGGGAGACTGAGATAGAAACATAAATGATGAGAGAGAAACAGTGTTCGGCTACCTCCTGCATGCCCCCCACTTGGGATTGAGCCTGCAACCTGGGCATATGCCCTTGACTGGAATTGAACCTGGGACCCTTCAGTCTGCAGGCCAATGTTCTATCCACAGAGCCAAACCAGCCAGGGCTATAACCATTGTTTTCAACTCTGTATCTAGTACTAGAAGTTTACTTGCTTCCATTTCATTTAGTTCTTTTTCTGGAGATTGCTTTTGTTATTTTATTTGTGACATGTTTCTTTGTCTCCACATTTTTGCTCCCTCCCTGTGTTTGTTGCTATGTATTAGGTAGAGCTGCTATGTATCCTGGAATTGTTAGAGTGGCCTTGTGTAGTAGGTGTCCTATAGGGTACAGTGGCTCAGCCTCTCCAGTCACCTGTGCTGGGAACTCTAGGTGTGCCCCTGTGTGGGCTGTGTGCACAGTCTTGTAGTTGAGCCTTCATTGCTGTTGGAGTCACTGGAATTGACCCCCAGGCCAATTGGATGTGAGGACCAGCTATGACTATAGTGGAAGAGCTGCTGTGCAGAAGACACCTCTATGGAGCAGGACGTGCTTCAGTGGGGCTTTGGTGGTCACAGTCTCCCCATTACATGTGTCACTCATGGATGTATGGTGTTATAATCTGGCATGGTCTGAAGCTGTTCACTGGGTGCACTGGCTCTGGGGACCCTCTAGAGATGCAGAGTCAGTCACTGCCTATGCTCTCTCTGGGGCCATCCGTCAGGAGCGACAGAGTGATCTGCAGATGGCTGCTACTTGTGTTGGGCTTGGAAGTGTCCAGGAGAGGCCAAACTGTGAAATAAGTCCAGCTGGTGCTAGTGCCAGGTCTGGGGCCTCTTCTTGATAGGTTTTGGACACGCTGATGCCAGCTGCTGCTTGTTTGAGAGATTTTCGGAAAGTCTGAAGCCTGAGACCACTACAAACAGCTTGGGTGGGCTGCAAATTGGGTGGGGCAGGATCTCAAGGAATCACCAGGGCAGAGTGAACAGTGTGAGCCAGGCTGATGGAAATTCAGATATGGCACCTGCCAGTCTGCTCTGTGACAAGGGAGGCCTCAGCATAGGGACAATGATCTCTGTCAGCACTTTTGTCTGGGAGAAAGCTGCCCCTGAGTTATTTCCTCATTGCCAGACAATCCAGTTCCTCCTGATATATCCCTGAATCTCACAAAGTCACTCTCCTAGTACTAGAGCTCAAAGAGAGTGAGACCAAGTAAATCTGTGTGCCAGCCCTTTAAGAGGAATTGCCTGGGACTACCCCAGCCTCTGTGTCACTGGGCCACAATCCCCACTGGTTTTTACAGCCTGAAGTTATGAGGGCTTCTCTTCACAGCACTGGAACCTTGAGCTGAGGGGTCTACTCTGGGGCTAGGACCCCTTGCTCCTCATGGGAGGCCTCTACAGCCTATATATCCTTCCTGGTTAAAAAAAAAAAAAAAACGCCACACATGGGTGTCAGACCAGCCCATTCCATGCCTCTGCCCCATCTACAAGTCTCGGTGTGCTTTCTTCTTTACTTCTCTTGTTATAGGATTTTCATTCAACCTGATTCCAGGCTGTTCTGAATGATGGTTGTTCTGTATTTTAATTGTAATTTTAATGTGCTGGTTGGAGGTGGCGAGTACCGGTCTTGGCTCTCAAAAAGAGTGAAGTTTCTAGGAAAAGGCAAGCAAAAGGTATTAAAGACCTATGTTGTTACAATTATAGAACATTATTGACAGCTATTAAAGAGGATTTTAGTGGCATGTGGAGACATGTACCATGTTTATGTATAGAAAACTCAAGATTCTCATAATGTCAATTCTTACCAGATTGGTCTTACGGATTTGATGTCATTTCAATATTTGTGTGTGTCATGATGTGGTATGTGTAACATGATAAGTTCTTTCAAGTGTTACTGCTAAAAAGCCAAGTCACTCTCAAAAAAATGAGGCAGGATTTGACATTTATTATAAAACTTTATTGATTAAGGTGATATAGTTTTGGCATAAAGATAGCTTACTGCAATATGATAAGGGCCCAGAACCAGAGTCAAGCAGACATACACTTGATTTATGGCATGAAAGAATAACAGGAGATGAGAGAATTGGCAACCCTATGAAAAAAAGGACATTGGACCCCTACTCCTATCATACACAAAACTGGCTAAAGGTGGGTAATACAAGTAAATGTGAAAGTAAAACAATAGCACATTAAGAAGGTAATACAGAGTATTCTTATATCCATCTTCTTGAGGGTAGAAGTGTTTCTTAAACAAGGCACCAAAAATGTTAACAATAATGAAAAAGATTTAAAGATTCAAATCTTTCCTGGCCAGTGTGGCTCATGGTTGAGCATCAACCTATGATCCAGGAGGTCACAATTTGATTCCTGGTCAGGGCATATGTCAAGTTTGTGGCTCAATCACCAGTGTGGGGCATGCAGGAGAGGATTAATCAATGATTCTCTCTCATCATTAATGTTTCTCTCTCTCCCTTCCCTTTCCTCTCTGAAATCAATATATTTTAAAGATTCAAATTTTGATTACATTAACATCCCAAAATTCTATTCATCTAAAGACACCGAAAGCGAGTGAAAAATCAAGTTCCATAATGGGAGAAGAGGTTTTCAAATCAAGCAGTTGACAAAGGACTTACGCTCAGAATTATGTAACTTCTGTGAGTCATTAAAAAAGAGAATGGGGTGTGTTTCAAGATGACTGAGCAGTAAGTGGATCTTTCTTACACCTCCTCCCAGAGCCAAACTAGAAATAAAACAAAATTGGGGAATATTTACCCTGAATTACCAACTGAAGAGTAGTTGAGGAGGAGACTTTTTTTTAAAATTAAATCTTTATTGTTCAGATTATTACATTTGTTCCTCTTTTTTCCCCCCATAACTCCCCTCCTCCCAGTTCCCACCTCACCCTCTGCCCTCACTCCCCACCCACTGTCCTCATCCATAGGTGCACGATTTTTGTCCAGTCTCTTCCCGCATCTCCCACACCTCTTTTCCACCCCAAGAATAGTCAGTCCATTCTATGTCCCCGATTCTATTATAATCACCAGTTCATTCTGCTCATCAGATTATTTATTCACTTGATTCTTAGATTCACTTGTTGATAGATGCATATTTGTTGTTCATAATTTGTATCTTTACCTTTTTCCTCCTCTTCCTCTACTTAAAGGATACCTTTCAGCATTTCATATAATACTGGTTTGGTGGTGATGAACTCCTTTAGCTTTTTCTTGTCTGTGAAGCTCTTTATCTGACCTTCAATTCTGAATGATAGCTTTGCTGGGTAAAGTAATCTT
>NW_006291552.1:219872-231579 GCF_000327345.1 Myotis davidii
TAATAAGCTCTCTGAGCCCCAGCAACCGCTGCAAACCTCAGAGAGAAAGCTGCACTTGCTCTGACAGAAGCCAGACAGTCCAGCTTCTCCCATTTGAGTCTGGGTCCCTAAAGACTCGCCTGGATCTGGAGCTCAGAGCCTGAGACTCCCTCCCGATTGAAAACGCCAACCATGCCCTCAGCTGCCAGCCCGCTCCACGCGCACTCCGCACCTTAGTATTTTACTTCAGCACTGCGTCTCCTCTGAGTCTCTGTATGCGTTTCTCTTTCCTCCTAGTTGTAGGACTTTGACTCAGCCAGCATTCCTGTGGTTCTGGGTGATGTCCGTTCCGTCTTTTAGTTGTATTTTTGAAGTGGTTGTTTAAGGCAGCAAACTCCGGCGTTAACCTATGCCGCCATCTTGGTTCTCTCTCCAAGGAGGAGACTTTTAAATAAGGAAGGGCAAATACAACCTCAAGACTGGTAGGAAGGGTGCGGTTGTGAGAGGGACTGGCCCAATTCCCACAAGGGGCAAGACAACGGTAAAGAGGGACCTTTTAGCTCGGGGTGAGGGGGTGATTCTCCCTGAGAGGAATGAGGCCTGGACCCCAGGCTGGGCTTCCCAGCCCAGAGCACTAGAGCCAGGAACAGATATTCACACAACGACCGGAACTTCTAATCACCAGGGAGTGATGGAGACTGCTGGAGACAAAGCCACTTTTTTTTAAAGGGCCAGGGCTCAGGATATTTGTTCACAACCACTCACCCTGGGCTTTGGCAGAGGAAAGGAAGTGTGGATTGGAGTTGCTTGAGAAGGAGCTGGGGTGGGAGGCATTGGGCAGAGATGTGGGAGAGTGACTACCAGGATACCTATGCTCAGTCATCCTCCCCCATACTGCAGCAGCCATTTTTCCTGAGGAGCAAGCTCTTCCCAGCAGAAGCAGTGTGGGGAAAGGTAATTACCCCACCCTCTGGGATATAGCTCATCCCACTAGAATCTTGCTTGCCCACCCTGTATCTTGACCACTGCTGAGGAGGCAGCAGCAGAGTTTAAGCCTACAGCTCATCACATGGAGTTAACAGCAGACTGACCAGCCTGCCTACAAGGGGCTCGGCACTGCTGAGGTCAGGAAAATATTCTGAGACAGACACAGACATTTGGCTCTAGGACAGGGAAACACACCATCTTCCCTGAAATCTGAACAGCACCTCGCCCTCATGGGAGATCCAGAGGTCCTATCCTCCCAATTCTGCCAAAAGCCCTTTCAGTGACAGTCGGGGAGCTGGCTGGCAGATGGAAGCAGGTGGAGGTAGATCCCAAGGTGTCTTGGCACATTTGCTGACCCTCCCCTCAGCCCCATGCTGTTAAAAAGCCAACCTTGGAACACAGATTGGCCCTCCTGTGCACAAGCCCAGCAGAGGCAGCCACAAACCATGGATCACTTGAAGCTTTGAACAGGCTGCTGAGAGCCAAACGTGGACAGCTTCTGACATTGGCTAGCACCAAGGTACTTTCTAAAAGTCCCAAAACCAGCATACAAAACAGCCTCAGACAAGAGCAGAATCCAAAGTGAGATACCAGCAGGCACTAAACTCTGGCGAGACAGACTTCACATTTTTTTTCTTCATTATTTCCCTTTTTATTGTGTTGTTATTATTTTTCTCTTTTTCTTTCATAATTTTATTTTTCTCTTTCCTTTTCTTGCTCATTTTTCCTTTTCTTTCTATCTTATTTTTTCCTTCTATAAATTTTTTCTTTTCATTTCTTTTTTACCATTTTTCTTTTCTTATTCTTTATTATTACTTTTTTTCTTTCCCCTTTCTCCTTTCATATTATTTTTCTCCCCCCTTTTCTTCTCATATTTTTTTTCTTGTATTATTCTTCTCTTTCCTAATTCTATTTTCTTTTGTGTTTGTTTTTGCTGTTGTTGTTGGGTTCCTTTGTATGTTTTTTTTTCTTCTTTTGTTTTGTTTTATTGTGTTTTGCTCTGTCAGCACCTGTATACACACACACAATAAGGACAGAGTTGAGCTTCACAGTTAGCCAGCCAGAGGGGAGATACCACCCACGAACAGGACAACAACAATCAAGACCAAATTACTACAGGAGAACCCAAATAACCCACACAAGGGACATTCCTAGAGCACCCTGCTAAGGAGATCAAGGAGACTGCATCACTGGGCCCCACATGGCACTTACTACATAAGGCCACCGCACAAAGACTGGGAGTCATAGCAGTTCTATATAATACATAGAACAAACACAAGGAGACAGCTAAAATTGAGAGACAAACAACCCCCAAATGAAAGAAAAGGAAGATCTCCAGAAAAAGAGCTAAATGAAATGGAGGCAAGCAATTTAGAGTTCGAAGTAATAGTTATAAGAATGCTCAAGAAGCGTAGTGAGAATACAAAGAACTTAGTGGGAAATATATCATCATAAAAAGAAATGTATAAACCATGAATGAGAACCAATTTGGAAATGAAGAATACCATATCTGACATAATACACTTGAAGGAATTAAAAGTAGGCTGGATGAAATAGAGGATTGAATCAGTGATTTGGAAGACAAGGTAGGAAAAGACACCCAATCAGAACAATAAGAAGAAAAAATTAAAATAAAAATAAGGATACTTTAAGAGAACTTTGGGAAACATGACACATAACAATATCCAACGGAATAAAAAACCCATTGGAAGAAATAATGACAACAAACTTCCCTAACCCTGTGAAGGGAAAAGTCACACAAGTTCAGGAAGCACAGGGAGTCCAAATCAAGATGAATACAAAGAGATCCCCACCAAGACACATCATAATTAAAATGGCAAAGTTTAAAGACAGAATCTTAAAGTCAGCAACTGAAAGACAGTTAGTTAACTGGGAGTTTCCATAAGGCTCTCAGCTGATTTTTCCAACAGAAACACTTTAGGCTGGAAGGGATTGGCATGACATATACAAAGTAAAATTAAAGGCAAAATAAAGACCTTGTAAGACAAAAAAAAAAAGGCTAAAAGAATTAATTTCCACAAAATCAGCATTGCAATAAATATAAAAGGGACTGCTTTAAGAAGAAGAAAGAGAGAGAGGAGGACATAGGTGTAAAGAAAAAAATGGCAATAAATAAGTAAATACAAATAGTAGCCTTAAATGTAAATGAATTAAATGCTCCAATCAAAAGACATAGGGTAACTGGATGGATAGGAAACCAGACCCATATCTACAAGAGACCCACCTTAGAACAAAAGATTCCCACAGACTGAAATTAGAGAATGGAAAAGAATATTCTATGTAAATGGAAACATAAAATAAAGCAAAAGTAGCAATACACATATCTCACAAAATAGACTTCAAAACAAAGGCCATAAAAGAGACAAAGGTCACTAAATAATACTAAAGGGATCAATTCAACAAAAGGACATAAGCCTTGTAAACATATATGCACCCAATATAGGAGTGCCTAAATATCCTATATAATAAATAGGTAATATGCAAACTGACCCTCACACCCTCACCAGATGGCTGCTTATGACCAGGCCAGCAGGGGGGTTAGTGAAGGATGATCAAACTGAATAAGCAGGCTGCGTGGGGCAACCAGGCTGGCAAGGGAGGGAGGACCAAATGACTGAACAGCAGTTCATGAGGTGTAACCAGGCCCAACAGGGAGGGCAGTTGGGGGTGACCAGGCCAGCAGGGGGTGGCAGTAAGAGGTAACCAGGCCAGCATGGGGAGCAGTTAGGAGCAACCAGGCCAGCAGGGAGGGGGCACTTAGGGGCGACCATGCCGGCAGGAGAGCCAATAAGGGGCAATCAGGTTGGCAGGCAGAGGCAGTTAGGGATGATCAGGCTGGCAGCGGGGGCAGGTAGGGGTGATCAGGCAGGCAGGCAGGTGAGCAATTAGGAGCCAGCAGTCCTGGATTGTGAGAGGGATGTCTGACTGCTGGTTTGGGCCGGATCCCCGGGCCTAAACTGGCAGTTGGACATTCCCCGAGGGGTCCTGGATTGGAGAGTGCAGGCTGGGCTGAGGGGACCCCCCGCCCCCGTGCACGAATTTTGTGCACTAGGCCTCTAGTATATATAAAAAACTCTTGGTGGAGTTTAAGATAGAGATGTGCAGCAATACAGTCATAGTAGAGTACTTAACATCCCACTATCACTGCTGGGTAGATCTTCCAGACAAAAAATGAACACAAAAACAGCAACTTTAAATCACACACAAGATTAGATGGATTTCATTGATATTTACAGAACATTTTATCCCCAAACTGCAGAACATACATTCTTCTATAGTGCACATGGAACATTCTCAAGGGTAGACCTCATGTTAGGACACAAAATAAGTCTTAATATATTCAAGAAGATTAAAATCATACTAAGCAACCTCTCAGATCACAGTGGCATGAAACTAGATATCAATTACAATAAAAAACCTTAAAAATGGCCCTAACTGGTTTGGCTCAGTGGATAGAGCATCAACCTTCAGACTGAAGCATCCCAGGTTCGAATCCGGTCAAGGGCATGAACCTTGGTTGTGGGCAGATCCCCAGTGGAGAGTGTGCAGGAGGCAGCTGATTAATGTTTCTCTCTCATCGATGTTTCTAACTCTCTATCCCTCTCCTTTCCTCTCTGTAAAAAATCAATAAAATATATATTAAAAACAAACAAACAAAAACAAAACCTTAAAAATGCTCAAACACATGCAGCTAAATAACGTATTACTGGACAATGAATGGGTTACCAATGAGATCAAGGAAGAAATCAGAAATTACCTGGAAATAAATGAAAATGAACATACAACAACCTCAAATCTATGGGATACAGTGAAAGCAGTCCTGAGAGGGAAATTTATTGCATTACAGGCCTACCTCAGGAAGCCAGAAAAAACTGAAATAAACAATTTAACCCTACACCTAAAAGAATTAGGAAAAGAAGAACAAGAAAAGCCCAGAGTAAGCAGAAGGAAGGAAATAATAAAGATCAGAGTATAAATAAATGACATAGAGTCTAAAAAAAAAACAATAAAAATGATAAATAAAACCAAGAGTTGGATTTTTGAAAAGATAAACAAGATTGATGAATCTTTAGCTAGACTCAGCAAGAAACAAAAGGACCCAAATAAATAAAATCAGAAATTAAAGAAAAGTAACAACTGACATCACAGGAATACTATACTAAGAAAATACTATTCACAACTATATGCCAACAAATTCACCAATATGGATGAAATGGATAAATTTCTAGAAACATACAGTGTTCCAAAACTCAATTAGGAAGAATCAGAAAACCTGAGTAGGCTGATAATAGCTAATGAAATTGAAACAGTGATAAAACAAAAAAACCTCCCAGCAAACAAATATCCTGGATGGCTTCACAGGGGAATTTTACCAAACATTCAAAGAAAAACTAACACCTATCCCTCTGAAACTATTCAAAAATTGAAGAGGAGGGAAGACTTTCAAACTCTTATTACAAGACCAGTAATATCCTAACTCCAAAACCAGGAAAAGACACTACAAAGAAAAAAAATTATAGGTCATTATCCTTATCTAATAAAAGAGAAACATGGTAATTAGCCATACATCTGCTACCCTTCCCATTGGCTAATCAGGGCGATATGCAAATTAACTTCCAGCCAAGATGGCGGCCGGCAGCCAGGCAGCTTGAAGCTAACATGAGCTTGCTTGCTTCAGTGACGGAGGACTCCACCCTCCCCCGCCTGCCTTGCCGGCCTCTGAGCTTGCAGTTTGAAACATTGTTACAAATATAGAAGCTAAACAAAACCCCAGAAACCTGCTTTCAGCCAGCTGGGATCTCAGAGCTGGAGTTGATACAGTGTTTCGATTATAGAACCAAAACAAACCAGATACCTGCTTTCAGCAGCAGAGACCTCAGAGCTGGAGCCAGAGCTAAAGCTGGCCCAGAATAAAAGAAAAAAGAAAAAAAGGAGCAGTTGGGAGCTTCAGTCATCTGCCAGCCTAAAAACAGCCCTCAGCCCCTCACCCAGACTGGCCAGGCACCCCAGTAGGGACCCCCACCCTGATCCAGGACACCCTTCAGGGCAAACCAGCCAGCCCCCACCCATGCACCAGGCCTCTATCCTATATAGTAAATGGGTAATATGCCTCCCAGCACCGGGATCAGCAGAGCCGCGAGGCCTCCCAGGACTGTGTGTGATGGGGTAGAGCCATAACCTCCCCATTGGCCCTGCCCTGAGTGTAACAGTGGCGGCTCCCCAACCCCCTGATCGGCCCTGCTCTGGGGGTGATAGAGGGTGGCGCCCCAACCCCCTGATCGGCCCTGCTCTGGGGGTGATAGAGGGTGGCGCCCCAACCCCCTGATGGGCCCGCTCTGTGAGTGACAAGGGGCAGCGCCCCAACGCCTTGATTGGCCCTGCTCTGTGCGTGATGGAGCGGCACTGCAACCTCCCCATCGACCCTGCCTTGGGTTCCAGACTGCGAGAGGGCACAGGCCGGGCTGAGGGACCCCCCTCCCCGCCAAGTGCACAAATTTTTGTGCACCAGGCCTCTAGTTTCTGATAAACATAGATGCTAAAATTCTCAACAAAATATTAACAAATTAGATCCAGCAGTACATTAAAAAGATCATACACCATCATCAAGTGGGATTTATTTTGAGATGCAAGGTTGGTACTATATCCACAAATCAATAAGTATGATACATCACATAAAAATGAAAGATAAAAATCATATGATCATATCAATAGATACAGAAAAAGTATTTGCTAAACCAGCACCCATTTCTAATAAAAACTCTCAATAAAGTGGGAATAGAGGGATCATACCTGAACATAATAAAGGCCATATGTGAAAAACCTATAGCCAATATCATACTCAATGGGGAAAACACTGAAAAAGTTTCCCTTAAGATCAGTAACAAGACAGGGATGTCTGCTTTCACCACTCTTATTCAACAAAGTAATAAAGATCCTAGCCACAGTAATCAGACAAGAAGAAATAAAAGGCATCCAAATTAGAAAGGAGGAAGTAAAACTGTCATTATTCTCAGATGACATGATATTGTACATTGAAAACCCAAAAGAATCTACTAAAATAATCTACTAGATTTAATAAACAATGTTGGCCAAGTAGCAGGATATAAAATTAATATCCAGAAATTGGTGGCATCTTTATACATCAGCAAAATGACAAGAGAGTCCACTGTATGGGTGAACATATTCACCAAGGATCTGATAAGAGGTTAATTTCCAAAATATATAAAGAATTTATACAACTCAACACCAGGAAGATAAACAATACAATTAAAAAATGAGCAAAGGAACTGAATAGACACTTCTCCAAAGAGCACATACAGATGGCCAATAGACATGAAAAAATGCTCAAGGTCACTGATCATCAGAGAGATGCAAATTAAAACAACAATGAGGTATCATCTCACACCTGTCAGAATGGCTATCATCAATAAATCAATAAACAACAACTGCTGGTGAGGATGTGGAGAAAAAGGAACCCTTGTACACTGTTGATGGGAATGCAGACTGGTGCAGCCACGTGGAAACAGTATGGAATTTCCTCAATAAATTAAATACTTCTGGGTATACTAGGGGTCCAGTGCACAAATTGGTGCACCTTGAAAGGAACTGTGGGCTGTGAGGCTGTGGTGGGCACAGGACAGGTCTCGCCTCATCTTCAGCACCCCTGCCTGGCCCCTCCCACTGTAGCCTCTGGTCCCCCACCATGCTGTGGCCGCCGGTCACCTGTCTGCTGGCAGCCTTGCTCCTGCAGCCGCTGCTCCCATGCGCTGACGGCGCCGGTCTTGCTTGCACCCTCTGACGGCACAGAGCGATTGGGGCGAGTGCCAGCAGTGGGTGTGAGTGGCTGCTGCCCTGATCACCCCTCAGGAGCAGGGGGAGGTGGAGAAGCCCTCAGGGTGATCGGGGCCTGTAGCCACCACTTGCATTCACTGATGGCGCCAAGCGATTGGGGCCAGCACTGGGAGCCAACAGTGGGTGCAAGTGGCGGCTCTGGCGCCAGCTGTGGGTGCAAGTGGGGCTAACACTGGCAGCTGCCGGGAGCCGGTCCATCCTTGCTGTTTCAAGGGACCTGGCATATATGGCATACTGTTCTTAATATGTTTGCTCACCTTCTTGGCACTATTTGTTTTAACCAAGGTCACCTCTCTGAGAAAGGTTGTTTCCCCAGGTAGGGATTTTCCCCTGAATTTAGGGAGGGAATAAAACCTCTTAACCCCTTCCCCAGCAGAAGCTACAGAACCTGGCTGGAGAACCTGGCTGGAGAACATGGAGAACCTAGCAAGAGAACATGGACACAGAACTTGGCTGGAGATACAGACCAGAACTTGGCTGGAGATCATGGCTAGAGATCCTGGCTAGGCTGCTGATCAACTGAACGCTGTCTCTGTGTCATTCCTTCTTCACTGACTCCGTCCACACCTTTGGGGACCCCTGGACCTGCTGGGGTTGGACCCCAGGAGGCAGCAGGTGCGAGCACCAGGCGGGACTGCGGCATGAGAGCAAAGAATTTTCAGTAACCACCAGAGGCTCAACCCGATGACAGCGACCGGCACCCTGCCTTGGTCTTGTGCCCCCACTCACCTGCCCACCATCCTACTGCAGCCGACGACCATCATGTTCTGCACACACACACGCACACACACACACCCACTGGTGGTCAGCACACGTCATAGCGACCAGTTGTTCCACCGTCCTGTCTATTTGCATATTAGGGTTATATATATATAGCCTAATAATCTCCAACACCAATCAGAAAGAATATATGCACCCCTATGTTCACAGCAGTGTTATTTAAAATAGCTAAACTCTGGAAATAACCCAAGTGTTCATCAGTAGATGAGTGTATCAAAGAGCTGTGGTACATTTACACCATGGAATACTATGCAGCTGTTACCTTTTGTGACAGTAAGGATGAACCTGGAGATTATTATGCTAAGTGAAATAAGCCAGTCAGAGAAAGAAAAATACCGTAGGATCTCACTAATGTGTGGAATCTAATGAACAAAATAAACTGAAGAATATAATAGAACCAGAGGCATGGATACATAGAACAGAATGAGAAATGTCAGAGGGGAAAGGAGTGGCACTGACAGGTTAAACTAAGGTGAAGGGTTTAGCTAAAAAACATCTATGCAAAGCTCATGGACACTGGTAACAGTGAGATGAGGTTCAAGTGATGGGGGAGCAGGGGCTGGGGCAGAGATAGGAAAAGTTGGGGGGGAATGGGGAACATCGGCAGTAGTGTCAACAATAAAAAATTAAAAAAGAATGGGGCAAGTTCTTCTAGTGCTATCAGTGTTCTATTTCTTTTTTTAAAAAATATATTTTTTTGATTTTTTACAGAGAGGAAGGGTGAGAGAGATAGAGAGTTAGAAACATCGATGAGAGAGAAACATTGATCAGCTGCCCCCTGCACATCTCCCACCAGGGATGTGCCCGCAACCAAGGTACATGCCCTTGACCGGAATCGAACCTGGGACCTTTCAGTCAGCAGGCCGATGCTCTATCCACTGAGCCAAACCGGTTTCAGCAGTGTTCTATTTCTTGACTTGGGTGTTTACTATATAGGTATGTTTACTTTTTAGTTATTTATTATATTAAATATGCATTTATGTTTGATGAAATGTTCTGTATGTAGGTTATATTTCACCAAAATAACAGGTTTTAAGAGTATGTCTATGGGATTGAAACACTTTTTACTATGGAAAATTTTAAATATACACAAACATAGAAATAATGTGATGAACTATGTGTGCTCATTCTGTGTGCACCTAACTTCAATACTTATCAATACCTGGATATGTCCTCAATCCAGTCTCACTAATTCTTCTCTCTGTGTGTCTCTGGTATAATTGGCCATCTGGACCCACTTTTCAGATTTGCCCCTCTCTTCTCTTCCCCCCACTTCTTAGACTTGGTTGCATCAATCATCTCTGCCTCTTCGTTGCTTTTTTCCTTTGAGACTTCTCAGGTCTCTCTTCCATCCTGAAAGAAAAATTCTTTGTCTTCACCTTTTCTGTCCACATCCCTACCTTCAACTGATTTTCAAGTTTTGTATTCTAGTGTGTTGATAATCCATGTCCATTGCACTTGAACACACAAATTGACCATGAGCCTACCCTTAGACCTGGGGTGCTCCAAGTGGAGGAGCCCTGAACTCACAGCTCTTAGTTCTCTTCTCAATACCCTTTCCTAGATGAATGGTGGATTCAAGGACTCTCCCACTGACCCCTGGGTGGCTCTGCTGGCTCAGTTGTGGGCCGAAGCTGCCTCATTTTGGGCCATGCAGACCAGTTGTGGGCATCTCTTTCCAGTTCTATGTTCAATAATGTCAAATTGATAGCTTGAAATTGGCCATACACTACAATGTATTACATGTATGAATATCCAAAATTTGGCAAGGCTAAAAAATTAGGTGGGTTTTTGCTTTTTGTTTTTGGTGATTGTGTTGGTGCTAAACCTGCACCAGCACTCCACAGGCTGATACCAGCCTGGAAGTCATGCTCTGCTTCCTAGTCTCCTTGCTGAGTAGGGCTCTCAGATGACACCACACCTTTCAGACTAGCCTGTGTTGTTCATTCCGCTCCAAACCCCGACCCATTACCAGCCACCCACTTCAATCTTTGACACCCTCCAACCCTTCCAGAAGAAATGTATAACATCCAGAGTTAATTGGATTCACTAGGGCACTATTGTTAAAAGTAGTTTTTTCATATCTTAGACCGTCTAAATCAGAATCTCTGGGACAGGGCCCAGGAATTTGTATTTTAAACAGGAACCCCAGGTAACTTTGGTGAGCAGCTAGTGATCACTCTAGTCTAACCAGCCATCTGATCGTTCTCTCAAATCTCTACAGAGACAAGTTCTTACACCTCCCAGGTGCTTATTTGATGTGTGGGTAATCTTGACCCAGGAGGTTCTTTCTCGTGTAGAGTCAAGTTTGTGTCCTGGAGCCTCTGCCTTGGTTCGCAGTCAGTCCTGTAAACCCACCTGTGTCGGGCACGGTGCTTCTGGTCTGACAGACCTGAGAGTTCCCTCCAGCAGGATTTTTTAATTTCCCAAATGCAATTGAAAGAGCAACTATGTTTCAAGAAAACGGTACTTGCTATTAGGAAGAAAAGAGAATTCTCCACAGATGTGGGATGCCAGGACATGGAGCTCCTTTGAAACCTTGAGACATGTCATGTTAAACTTACCACAAAAGACTTATCCAACTGGATCCAATTCAGATTTTGATAGTTACAGAAACATGCCAATCAGGCCGTATGATCTTAGAAGGAAACAATGTATTTCTTTCTGAGTCTAGGATCTGGAAACCAGTGTCCAGGTGCCATGCTAAGAAACCGGTCTTGACGAAGTGAGAAAGTCCACCTTTCACAAGAAAAGCTTCCATAGTTTACTAGTTAACCTTTGAAAACTGAACAATTCTTCTATACTAGGAATTGGGAAAACTGTCTTTGACATGATGTAGAAAGATATAAGCCCCCCAAACTAGGCATCCTTCCAAGGATTGGGACCACTATTTTTTTTGTGTGTTTAATCCAAAAAGTACTTTAGAAAAAGGTTTATGCCACCCACATAGTCTCTACAGCTAACCAAACTACTTCTTGCTGAGCACTTTGGAAAGATGCTTAGGTCTTTCAGACAGATGGTGAAATTTAATTCAATTTTACCAATAGTTGAAGATCTTCTCATGATATACATATTCTTTCTCTGTAAT
>NW_006291552.1:231661-255571 GCF_000327345.1 Myotis davidii
AGACTAGATGTCTTTCGACATCATTCCTGACAAAGCCAGGGCCCTGGCGAAGCCACTCAGGGTCCCGAGTGCCTGCAGCCAGCCAGAAGGAGGGAAGCCCGGGTCCCTGGTGTGGGGACCAAGGCAGATGCAGTTAGGAGCAATCAGGCAGGCAGGTGAGCGGTTAGGGGGGACCAGACAGGGAGGTGAGTGGTTAGGGGAGATCAGGCAGGTAGGCAATTGGTTAGGGCAGTGATGGCGAACCTATGACACGTGTGTCAGAGGTGACATGCAAACTCATTTTTTTGGTTGATTTTTCTTTGTTAAATGGCATTTAAATATCTATATATATATCAAAGCTTAAGCGACCAAACAACTAAACAACCAGTTGACTGGTCACTATGATGTGCACTGAACACCAGGGGGCACATGCTCAGCGCAGGAGCTGCCCCCTGGTAGCCAGTGCGCTCCCACAGTGGGAGTGCAGCTCAGCTGACCAATGGGCACCAGATGCCAGGCTCATGGCTGGTAAGCGCAACTGCAGTGGCATGAGCCTCTCCTGCCTCCGCAGCAGGGCTATTATTGAGCAGCGGCAATGGCGGCAGTCACAGCAGGCTGGGGTGAGCTGAGGATCAGGCCGAAACTGGCAGTCTGATATCCCCAAAGGGGTCCCGGATTGATAGAGGGTGCAAGCCAGGCTGAGGGATCCACTGGTGCATGAATCCATGCACCAGGCCTCTAGTATAAAATAAATATCAAAAATATAAGTATTTGTTTTACTATGGTTGCAAATATCAAAACATTTCTATATGTGACATGGCACCACAGTTAAGTTAGGGTTTTTCAAAATGCTGACACACCGAGCTCAAAAGGTTAGCCATTACTGGGTTAGGGGCTACCAGGCAGGTAGGCAGGTGAGCGGTTAGGAGCCAGCGGTCCCAGATTGTGAGTCAGACATATCCCAAGAGGCTTCCAATTGGAAAGGGTGCAGACTGGGCTGAGGGAACCCCCCCCTCAGTGCAAGAATTTCGTGCACCAGGCCCCTAGTCTATACGAATAATAGCCTAGGGCCATCATGACCTAAATGACCAGACAGACAACCGGTCATCATGAAGGGACCCCGCCTGGATTGGGGGCATGGCCAGCCTTTAAACTGCCAGTGGCCTCTAGCCCAGGCCAGCCTAGCACCCCAGAGGGGACCTCCACCATGATTGAGGGCACTGCTGGCCTGCAAACCATTGGCAGCCCCTCACCCAGGCCGGGGCAGCGCTGGGGTCCTGCATGTGCAGTGCAGTCTTTTAAAAATAAAGAAAGGGAAGCTTCTCAAAGTGCAGTCATGGAAGCGTAGCTCTGCACAGGCAGACTGGGCCCACCTTCAGGCACGGGGAAACTGGAGCCCAGGTGGGAGTAGTCCAAACACGTGTGGCCAGGCGGCCTCAGGGGCCCTTCAGATGGACGGACCACACTGGATGGCACCAGTGGGCTGCACAGAGGGCCACAGAAGTATGGAGCTGATAAGGCAGTGGCTGGCGGGGTCAGAGAGGCTGGGGTGCCAGTTAGGCCCCAGGTCCTCGGGCGCCGCCGGGAGAGCGTGGCTGTCCAGACTGGGAGAAAAAGCCCTTCTTTCCGGAAGAACACCGGTGGTTTAAATGTGCATAGAGAAACTGCGGCAGTACTGACATGGCTATGTCAGTTCCCCAAGCTGCCTGTCAGTGCCCAACCACAGGCTTCACTATGGGGCATAGGCCCAGACGTGGGCCAGGACGTGGCCGTGGCAGCCGGACTCACCCTGGGCGTCGCCTCAGCATCATGACTTCACAACATCACCCACAAGTGGCCATCGCTGCTGGTCTGTGGGCCCCGGTGAGCCGGCACCATGCGTGCTTGGGGCAGCGCTCTCTGTGTTTCCATTGAAAGGACACCGTATGTGATGGGTGCTGTTGATTCCTTAAGGTCGTAATGGGGCAACCTGAACTTGCTTATGATGCAATCTTTTCTCCGTATTTTACTGCAGTCTTCTTGGGCTCAGGGAACCGGCAGCCACTGGAGCACCAGCTTGGCCATCCCACACAGCCAGATGCCACCAGGAAGCACAGAAATGCCAAAGCCCCAACAGAACCTGCTTCGAAACAGACCCCAGTTCACATTATGCCCAAATGTACTGTGACTCACACATATGGTGATATTTATCGTCTGGTGGGTCTGTTTGAAAGGTTTGGTTGATCAGTTCTCATTTCACAAAAATAAAATAATGTAACTAAGTGATTATTAAGTATATAATTCTAAGGCAAAGTAGTATACCCACTTTGTGTACTTTTTGCACGTGTGTAGCACATCAAGGCTGTTTATAAAGTATAACTTGGATGATGAAACAATATGGTTGAGGAAGGGGGTGCGGCCGGTTGTTTTTAAAAATTAGGCACCTCACAGTTTTTAAGACAAACATGTTAACCTAAAAGCTTCAGAAGGTAGGGCCAGGGGTCTTTTAAGACCTTTGTATAGGCCTAAGACATAAAAAAGGAGCTACCTTTTAAGGATGTGGCCTGAAAGAAACCTGTTATTTTCAGTTATTACTGTCTTCAAAGTAAAATTACATTTTTGCAGCCTTTTTATGTCAGGGTTTTCTTTTTCATACTTTCATTACAATATTTGAAATAGGTGTTGTCATTATTTTAAAGCAATAGTTTTTTCCTCTCAATATCAGAGACCTAAATTTTCACACACACCACAAAAATGTTTATTTGAAGTAACTTATGCATCTGGACTACAGGTGGCCTCATTTAACATTACACACTTAGCTGAAGTAGCTGTGCTTCCACTTTAGAAACTCTCAGAGTGCCGTTAGGGGTGGGCAGCTAGGGATGTACAGGCTAGCAGGGGAGCAGTTAGGCGTCAATCAGGCCAGCAGGGGAGCAGTTAGGGGGCGATCAGGTTGGCAAGCAGAAGAGGTTAGGGCCAATCAGGCAGGCAGGCAAGCCGTTAGGAGCCAGTGGTCCTGGATTGTGAGAGAAATGTCCGACTCGGACATCCCTTGAGAGGTCTCAAATTGGAGAGGGTGCAGGCTGGGCTGAGGGACAACACCCCCCACCCACATGCACGAGTTTCATGCACCAGGCCACTAGTATCTACACTAATAAAAGACAAACATGCAAATTGGCCATACCTTCGCTATGCCTTAAGCCATGCCCACCATCCAATCAGAGTGACTATATGCAAATTAACCCAACCAAGATGGCGGCCGGCAGCCATGGAGCTGGAGCAAGCAGGAGGCTTGGTTGCCCCAATGATGGAGGAAGCCAAGCTTCCCAGCCTGCCATGGTGGTTCTGAGCTCCACTCAAAGCAACAAAGTTTCAATTATAGAAGGTAAATAAACCCCAGATACCTGCTTTCAGCCAGCCGTGGCCACGGAGCTGGAGCAAGCAGGAGGCTTCCCTTCTGCCTGCCCTGGCCGGCTATGAGCTCCACTCAAAGCAACAAAGTTTCAATTATAGAAGGTAAATAAATTCCAGAATAAAAAAAAAGAAAAAAAGGAGCGGCTGGGAGCTTCCGTCGCCAGGGCGCTTGGCCAGCCTGAAAACGGCCCTCAGCCCCTCACCCAGGGTGGCCAGGCACCCCAGCGGGACCCCCACCCTGCTCCGGGACACCCTTCAAGGCAAACCAGCCAGCCCCCACCCATGCACCAGGGTTCTATCGTATATAATACATGGGTAATATGTAAATTGACCCTAACAGCAGAACGACTGGGAATGACTGGTCACTATGACACACAC
Organism: Myotis davidii; assembly: GCF_000327345.1. Taxonomy (NCBI): domain Eukaryota; kingdom Metazoa; phylum Chordata; class Mammalia; order Chiroptera; family Vespertilionidae; genus Myotis; species Myotis davidii. The sequence goes on from NW_006291552.1 coordinate 235,412, forward strand.
TGACCATTAGGGGGCAGATGCTCAATGCAGGGGCTGCCCCCTGGTGGTCAGTGCGCTCCCACAGGGGGAGCTCTGCTCAGCCAAAAGCCAGGCTGATGGCTGCCAGTACAGCAGTGGTGGTGGGAGCCTCTCCCGCCTTCTCAGCAGCGCTAAGGATGTCCAACTGCAGCTTAGGCCTGCGCCCCACTGGCAAGTGGACATCCCCCGAGGGCTGCTGGGCTGCCAGAAGGATGTCTGACTGCCAGCTTGGGCCCGATCCCCCAGGGAGTGGGCCTAAGCCAGCAGGTGGACATCCTCCGAGGGGTCCCAGACTGCAAGAGGGCACAGGCCAGGCTGAGGGACGCCCCCCACCCCCTGAGTGCACAAATTTTTGTGCACTGGGCCTCTAGTATAACATATTCTCTGTGTGTGTTTGTGTGTCTGTATCATATCTCCTATCTCTTCAACTGTTTTAGAAGTAGGTCAATAGAATCAGTTTAACTTTTGTTTTACTTTAAATAATTTATATTTTTCAATTACAGATGACATACAATATTATATTAGTTTCAGATGTACAATCCAGAGATTAGACATTTATATAACTTACTAGAGGCCTGGTACACGAAATTTGTGTACAGGCGGGGGTGGGGGGTCCCCTCAGCCCAGCCTGCACCCTCTCCAATCCTGGACCCCTCGGGGGATGTCCGGCTGCCAGTTTAAGCCCAATCCTGGCAATCAGACATCCCTCTCACAATCCAGGACTGCTGGCTCCTAACTGCTCATCTGCCGCCAGCCAGATCACCCCTAACTGCCTCTGCCTGACGGCCTGATAGTTCCTTACTGGCCCCCCCTGCTGGCCTGGTCACCCCACACAGCCTGCTGTTCAGTCATTTGGTTGTCCCTCACTAACCCCCCCTGCCGGCTTTGTTGCTCCATGCAGCCTGCTGTTCGGTCATTACTGTTACTGTGACGGCATCCCAGACAATTTGCATATTCCTCTATTATTAGTATAGATGAACTTATCCACTGATAATTATAGTACCTACCTGGCACCATAAATAGTTATTACAGTATTATTGATTATATTCCCTATTCTATACATTACATCCCTGTGAATATTCTGTAACTACAAATTTGCACTTCTTAATCCCTTCACCTGTTTTGCCTATCCCCTCTACCCACTCCCACCTAGCAACCATCAAAATGTTCTCTGGATCTATGAGTCTGTTTCTGTTCTACTTCTTTGTTTATTTTGTTTTTTTAGATTCCACATATAAGTTAAATCATATGGTGTTTGTCTTCATCTGTCTGATTTATTTCACTCAGCATACTACTCTCAAGGTCCATCCATGTTATTGCAGACAGCAAGATTTCATTCTTTTTGTGGCTGGATCATATTACATTGTATACCTATATGCACACTTCTTCTTTATCCATTCATCTATTCAGAGACACTGAGGTCACTTCCATATCTTAGTTTTTGTAAATAATGCTGCGATGAACACATGAATGTATACATCTTTCTGATTTAGTGTTTTGGGTTTCTTCAGATAACTACCCAGAAGTGGAATTGCTGGGTCCTTCTTTGTCTCTTGTATAGCCTTTGTTTTAAAGTCTATTTTGTCTGGTATAAGTATAGCTACCCTAGCTTTTTGCTTGTTTGTTTGTTTTCATTTTCATGAAATATCTTTTCTATCCCTTTACTTTCAATCTATCTGTATCTTTTGATCTGAAGTGAGTCTCTTGTAGACAGTATATGTAAGGCCGTGTTTTGTTATCCATTTAGCCTCCACATGTCTTTTTCTTTTAAATTTTAAAATTGATTTTAGAGAGACAGAGAGAGAGAGAAATATCTATGTGAGAAAGAAACATGGTCATCTGCTTCCCGCATGCACCACAACTGGGGATCAAACCCACAACCTGGGTAAGTACCCAGCCTAGAATCTTGGTGTAGGGGACAATACTTCAACCAACTGAGCCATACTGGCCAGGGCCCTCCATATGTCTTTTGATTGGAGCATTTAATCCAATTGCATTTAAAATAATTATTGATAGATATGTATATATTGCCATTTTATTATATTTTTTATTGTTTTCTTCTTCTTAAGGGAGACCCTTTAACATTTCTTGTAATATTGGTTTGGTAGTGATGAAATTTTAGCTTTTTCTTGTCGGGGAAGCTCTATATCTATCTTTTGATTCTAAATGATAGCTTTACTGGGTAGAGTTATCTTGGTTGTAGGTCCTTGCTTTTCATCATGTTGAATATGTCGTGCCAAACTCTTCTGGTGTGCAAAGTTTTTGTTGAGAAATCAGCTAACGGTCTTATGAGAACTCCCTTGTAGGTTACTGACTGCTTTTCTCTTGCTGCTCTTAAGATTCTCTCTTTAACCTTTGGCATTTTAATTATGCTGTATCTTGGTGTGGGCCTCTTTGAGTTCATTTTGTTTGGGATTCTCTTCACTTCATGGGCTTGTATGTCTGTTTCCTTCATTAGGTTAGGAAAGTTTTCTGTAAATATTTTTTCACATAGGTTTTCAAAATCTTGCTTCCTTTCTTCTTTTTCTGGCACCTCCATAATGCAAATGTTGGTATGCTTGAATTTGTCCCAAAGACTCCTTATATTATCCTAATTTTTTTTGCTTCTTTCTTGTTTTTGCTTGGGTGTTTTCTGCTTTCATATTTTCCAAATCTCTGATTTAGTCATCTGCTTCATCTGCTGTACTGTTGATTCCTTGTAATGTATTCTTCATTTTAGTTATTATATCCTTTATTTCTGACCAGTTCTTTTTTATTCTTTCTATCTGTGTTTTTGTGTTTCTTATCTTTTTTTTAAGTTCTCACTAAATCCATTTACTCTTCCACTAAGTTCCCTGAGCATCGTTATATCTATTGTTTTGAACTCTGCATCTAGTAGATTGCTTGTCTCCATTTTGTTTAGTTCTTTTTCTGGAGTTTTGTTCCGTTCTTTCATTGTGACCTATTACTTTGCCTCCTCATTTTGGCTGCCTCCCTGTGTTTGTTTATATGTATTTGGTAGAGCTGCTATCTCACCCGGGCTTGGTAGAGTGGCCTTATTTAGTAGGTGTCCTGTAGAGTCCAGTAGCACAGCTTCCACATTCTCGCTAGTTAAGCATTCCAGTTGTGCTTCCTCATGTGGGCTATGTACACCCACCTGTTGTAGTTGAGCCTTGATTATTGTTGGTAACTCAATGGGAGGAATTTAGTCCCAGACCAATTGGCTGTGAGAACTGTCTTGACCACAGTGGAGGATCCACAGTGCAGGGGCTGACCCCATGAAGCAGGACTTACTTCAGCAGGGTTCTGGTGCCTGCTGAATCTGTCCCTTGTAGAGGAGTTTAAGTGGTGCTTTGACATGATCTAAAACTCTCGTGAACTGAAACCAGGTGCATTGGCCAAAGTCAGCTGCTACCTATACCCTGTCTAGGGCCACCTGCATGAGCTACAAAGTGATCTGCAGGTGGCTGCTACTTGTGCTGGGCATGGAGGTGCCCACAAGAAGCCAACCTGTGAACCAAGGCTAGCTGTCACTGTTGCTGGGTCTGGGGCCACTTAATGAGAGGTATGGGGTATGCTGTGTCCAGATGCTGCTTGTTTGAGAGATTTTAGGAAAATTTGAAGCATGAGCCAAGACAGGCTCTTTGTATGAAAAAGCCACTGGAAATGGCTTGGGTTGGGTCTGCAAATTGAGTGGGATAGGGTCTCAGGGAATTACTAGGACAGGGTGAATAGTGTTGGCCAGATTGATGGAGACTCATGTGGCACCTGCCAGCAGGCTGTGTGTGGGGAGTGCCCAGAAGAGGAACAATGGCCTTTACTAGCACTTCTGTCTGGGAGGAAGCTGCCCCTCCAGCTCTTGCCCAGTGGTAGATAACTCAGTTTCTTTGTCTTATGTCCCTAATGTCCCAGCACTGGAGCTCAGAGCAAGTGAGTCCAAGTTAAGTCTGTGCATGGGTCCTTAAAGAGGAACTCTGTCTCACTTAGCCACAAGCTGAGCTGGTTTTCAGAGGTGGAAGTTATGGGGACTTTTCTTCTTGGCATTGGAACCCCTGTGCTGGGAGGCCTTGTGTAGGATAGGTACCCTTGCTTCTCATGTGGGACCTCTGCATCCCTTCTGATTTTAAACCACCACATGAGGATATGGGACCAGCCCATTCCACATCTCAGCGCTTCCTGCCAGTCTTGATATGGCTTATTTATATTTTTAGTTATAGGACTTGTATTCAGCTAGATTTCAGGTGGTTCTGAAGGATGGTTGTTCTGTAGATTAGCTGTAAATTTGATGTGGTCGTGGGAGGTTCCAAGTACCGTGTTTACCTATACCTCCCTCTTGACTGGAACTCCTTCCTTTTTATTCTACTTTACTGTGTTTTTAATTCATAATGGAAAAAGGTTGCTGGTCTATAATAAGAGGGTGTTTGTCAAGTTGAAAAACAAAATATTCTGATGATGCCTACCATTTTCTACAAGAGAATTTGGGATTTTCAAAACATGCAGATCAGGAATCTTTACATTGTATTTCTATAAGCACTAGTTTTTCTAGTTTAACAGAGAGCATTAGTTCCACTGTAAGGCTAGCTTTGATCTTAAACTATAGCTTTATCTCATAAGTCTTTTTCTACAATTGAAAACCCACTGGGTTATGGAAGATAATATACATCAACATTAATAATCTTACTTCAAAAATAATATCAGAATTGCTGTGGCAACTGAGCTCTTATTTGTTGTAAACCTCATCTGGTTCTACACCACAGTATCTTTAAGGACACCCTTTATCAAATCATAGATTATAGACTGCAAAGGTCAGAATAACACCCTGTGAGGTCCAGTGCTTTAGTTTTATTACCTGTGATATAATTTGTCTTTGCCATTATTATTTCTACTTTTTCAATAGAACTAAGATCTTGCACCCAGAGCTGGTATGTGGTAGAGCTGGCTGCCCCAAATAATAACATATACCATTTGATTGAGCACCTACTATGCTCCTGACACTGATGGGCACTTTATGTACATTATCTTTGACCCAGAAAACCCTAGAAGAAAGTACTTTCATTATCAATTTTGTAAAGGAGATCAGAACCCAGACCTGTCCAGCTTCATAGCCTGTTCTTTCCCCTCTGTCATTTCCTGGATTTTCCTTCACTTTTAGGAAAAGTGTAAATGTGTTTCCATTATGCAGCCTGGAGAAGAGTTAACAGCAAAGAGTTGGGGAACCTCTAAAACAGTGTCCAGTATCTCCAAGTTCTCTTCCATTTACAAATGTGTTTAACTACCTATAAGCTGGCTTCTTTCTATCAGTTGAGGCCTGTCTTTTGTAAGGAATTCTTCTCTAGGAACAGATAACGTCGTAGTGTAATTCCCAGGAATCACTCTCAGGAATTCAGTATCTCTTTTGCTGTAGGTGCAACTTTCTTGCCCACGTTCCTAAAATCAAGCCTTGTCAAATAAAAAAACAGTGAGGAAGGGAAAGACTGAGGTAGTGCAAGAATTTGTCCTAATGTAGCTACTTCAAAGGTTACTTTTTATTGATGTGAGTCTTTGCTGTAGAATTTTTAAAAATCACTGTTAAGGATAAACATTTGTGGAATTCATGTTCTTGTTCTGGGAGTTGCTTTTGTTTTATTAGGACACTACACTTTAGTTCCTATTGATGCAAAGATAAATTTAAAAGGCAACACTTTCAACATCATGGGGGATATTATTTGGAAAGATGAAAATTCAATCACAGAATGGAAAGCACTGTTTGTCATGAGATTACTAGGATCACAGCTTTCTTAGGGACTGGGCATCACTGTGACGATAAGTATGAACAGTGTGACTTGATGAGCAATGCTGCAAAGCAAATGACTCCCACAGGTGGTATCCTACGCCTTTCACTGCAGGCAAAGTGTTCCCAAGGGGTACTGGGTTTTACACGGTCCTGGGTTTACTTACATATAATTGGCACTCAACCAAATGAAAGTTTGGTAGGAACTGACCTTGATATGACCATTCACTCTTCAAAGTTCAGTATTCCAGGGAGAAATGCATGACACCAGGGCTATGAAGAAGGAGAAGATAGTTTTTTATTACAGGGAAGTATGAAAAGCACAAAGGAAAGTGTAAATGAAAAAATAATCACAAAGTCTCACTACCCCAAATAACCGGTGTTTATATGATATGTTTCTTTCTGGTCGTGTGTGTGTGTGTGTGTGTGTGTGTGTGTGATTTTTATGTTCTTTTTGTAGCTTAGAATGTATTTGAGCATATTCTTCAGTTTGCTCACACATTCAATCCTTCATTTATTCATCCAGATAGATATGACAAGGCTCTTCTTGCTTCTTAGACAGAGACTCAGAGGAGGGTGATACCAGAAGTGCTTGAGAGGAGGCCCTATTTGGTTGGGAGACCATGAGGTGAGTGTAAAACAATGGCCCATAATTTTATCAACCTCAGACATTAGGAGGCTTGCCACAGAACACACTAGGATGGGTCAAGGCTGCCATACTCAGGGCAGCGCACAAGGCTGAATCCCTCTCCCTACAAGGACACAGGTTTGTTAACCACATGACATTACCTGGACACAAACCCAACCGATGATCCACTTCCCTGAGTCATCCAAGCAGAGACTGACTTATCGAAGGAGATAGTTTAAATTATGGGCTTGCGGTGAAGTTACCAGATGGACTAAAATAAAGATCTCTTTCCAAAAGACCTTCTCATAGTTAGCTAGCAGGCAGGGCTTGTTATATGATTTGTCCAGTTTCCTCACTGTTCATGCCAGCATGGCGAGATGGCCGCACAGATCATTCCCATTAAGTATAATGAGAGATAGGGTTGAAGTTCAGTCTACCTTCCTTCTGTTTGTCTTCTATTTGTTCTAATCCTATTTGTTTGTTCTTCCTTTTCTGCTTTCTTTTGATTTACTTGAAAATAGTTGTTAGTATTCTATTTTATCTCCATAATTGACTTTAAAATTAAAGATCTTTGTTTTACGTATTTTAGTGGTTGCTCTAGAGATTGTGCTATATATTCTCAATTTATCAAACTTTAATATTTATATCCAATGCAAGAACCTTATAACATTATAATTTCATTCACACCCGTAGCCCTTTACTATATTGTCATGCATTTTACTTCTACTTACATATAAATCGTGCAATAAATACATTTTTATTATTTCTGCATTTTTTTATAGACAATATACTTTTAAAGAACTTAAGAAAGATAGCCTTTTATATGTACCCATAGATTTACCATTTATGGTATTTTTCATTCTTTCTTGCAGATTCAGGTTTATATCCGGATCTTTCTTTTCAACCTGAAGACCTTCCTTAAGCCCTACATGTAATGAAGATTTCCTAGTCATTAATTGTTTTGGCGTTTGTCTCATAATGTCATTATTTTGCCTACATTTTCCAAGGAGATTTTTGCTCTGCATAGATTTCTAGGTTGCCATTTCCCCCACCCCAGCACTTTGAAAAAATATTTTTAAATTGTCTTATAACTTCTATTCCTCCTGTTGAGATATTAGCCATCATTATTTTTTGTCATTTCCCTGAATGTAATGGGTCTTTTTTCTGGGGGGAGGGGGGGATTAGTATTTTTTCAAAGATTTTTCCCTTTATTTTTATTTTTTAGGAGTTTGACTCTGATATGTTCTTTTGTATTTATTATCCTTGGCATTTGCTGAGCGTCTTGGGTTGTCTTATATCAATTTTGGAAATAAAATGGCCATCACCTCATTAAATATGTTCTTTGCCCATCTCTCTCTGTCCTGTCCTTCTGGGTTCTAATTGCATCTGTGCTTCAGAAACTGGATAAATTCTAGTGACTTATTTTTAAGTTCATGGTACTTTCTTCAGCTATGTAAAGTCTTTAGTGAAGGCTATCTGGTGAAATTTTAATTTTAGCACTGTACTTTTTTTTATTTTTAAATACTTGTTTAATGCAAAAGAAGGCAATAAGGTTGCATAAATGAAAGCAGAAGAGTAGGTATGAATATAAAACAAATAATAACATGGTAGACATATTCTCTAATATATAAGCAATTAGATTAAATGTAAACGGACTAAAAACTCTACTCAAAAGTCAAATATTATAAGACCATATTAAAAAAAATAGCAGCAGTAATGAAAATAACATGTGTGGAGGGTTTTTTTGTTGTTGTTTTTTGTTTTGGTTTTTTTTTGCAGTTCTGTCCTGTTTTATTTCTTTCTTTTTTTTATTAAGGTATTACAAATGTGTCCTCATCCCCCCCATTAACCCCCAACCTCCCCTCCACACACACACATAGCACTGTACTTTTTAATTCTATAATTTTCATCTTAAAGTTTCCATTTCTCTGCGGAGATTCCCTACCTCTGTCCCTTCTTTCCATCTTTCTTGCAAATCCTTAAGCATATTTATAATATAAAAGCATATTTAATTCTTAAGGCAATTTATAAATTGCTCATCTGCTAAAGTCAACATGTAAGTTATCTACTTCATTATCTTCATTATGAACCACATTTTCTGCGTGTCTTTTTTCTTTTCTTCTTTTTTTTTTATATTTTATTGAATTTTTACAGAGAGGAAGGGAGAAAGATTGTTAGAAACATCGATGAAAGGAAAACATTGATCAGCTGCCTCCTGCACATTCACTACTGGGTATGTGCCTGCAACCAAGGTACATGCCCGCAACCAAGGTACATGCCTTTGACCAGAATTGAACCCGGGACCCCTGAGTCCACAGGCTGATGCTCTATCCACTGAGCCAAACTGGTTAGGGTGCGTGTCTTTTTTCATTGTCTAGTGTCCTTTAAAAAAAATCTTGCTTTGGGAATTGTGAATAGTATGTTTTAGAGACTGAATTATATGATCTTCCTCTGAAATGTGTTGAGTTTTGTTCTGGAAGGCACTGAAATTACTGGTGGATCACCTTGATCCCGAGAAAGCTGGCTTTTGGCTTTTTCACTGTCCTTAGACTTAGCCTTTAGACTTGGGATGCAGTTCATACTCTTAATATATGGTCCATCTAGTTTTTCAGGGTTTTACTGAGCCCTGTCTAACAAGTTGGACTTGAACTCAGAACACTAAGCACTTAGTACCTGTTTAGATGCAGCTCTTTGACCCCCAAGTTGCTGCTTTCTGCTGGGCTCCTGGGTATATGCTCAGTTTATAAGTTACCAAGGATCTGAGGGGCATTCAATACCAATTTTCTGGTCCCCCCTCTATTCATACAGTGTTCTGGGACTTTTCAATTTCTAGCTGCCATGGCAGCTCCACACTTCAACTTCTGTCTCTTCAGCCACTTTCTACACAACTGCCTATTTTGCTTTGTTTTTAGGCAGCTGGAGAGTCTCCTTAAGGGACCAGCTGGTTAGATGTAGAGCTCACTGGTGTGCCTCTCTTCTTTCTGGGAAGAGTTTCTGCCCCTTATGGTGGGCTCTTGGTACCTTCAAACTGTTGGTGTTTACATTCTGACCAGAGTTTGTAATTGTTAGCAGGATGGTTAATCCAATATGAGCTATCCTCCCATGACTGAATCAGAACCCACCTGAAGAGCTCCAAAATATCTGGACATTGAATCTTCATCTCTGACCAATCACATCAGAACTTCATGATGTGGAATCCAAACACCACTACTTTTTTAAAAAATCTGTATTTTTTTATTGACTTCAGAGAGGAAGGGAGAGAAACAGAGAGATAGAAACATCAATGAGGAGAGAGAGGGTCATTGATCGGCTGCCTCTGCATGCCCCCTACTGGCAATGAAGCCTGCAACCCAGGCACATGCCCTGACCGGGAATTGAACCGTGACGCCCTGGTTCATAGGCCAACGCTCAACCCCTGAGCCATGCCAGCCGGGCCAAGCATCACAACTTTTACTAGTAAAGGACTCCAGGTGACTTCTGTATGTAACCAACATTACCGAAGTATGTACCAAGTTAACCTTTGAAATATTTATCAAGCCCTTTTAGCACTTTTCATTAGTTATTTTTATGTATTCTGTGGTAGCCTTATTATTTACATACAAGAAAACTGAGGCTTAGATCATTGTTTCTTGGTCACACAGAATGTTCCAGAACCAAGATTTGAATGTAGCCAGTCTGCCTTCAGACCTAAAATGTAAACACCATGCTTTATCATGGTGCACTGGGAAAGACAAGCTTAGAGGGGAAGACTCAGAAGTTTAGTTTTGGATGAATATTATTATACCATATTGTCATAATTTATTTTAGAATTTCCCCTATTATAGGATAGTCAGAATGTTGTCAATATTTTTACCATTATAAATTACTCTGCCTAGAATATTTTGTTCATAAAGCTAAGTAAGTCTCTATCTAGAATACATTATTAGAAGAGGGACTAGGTAGTCAATGGGAACTTTTATAAATCTTTGTATATATTGCCAAAGACCTCCAGTAAGTACATATAAGTACGTGATACATAGCTGAAGGTAATTTTTTCACTGAGAAATAATGGAATTGTTTAAAATTTATCTGTATTGTTGAAAGTATTACAGATGTCCCCCTTTTCTTCCCCCCTCTTCCCAAATCCTGTCCCCTCCCAAGGCCTTCACCTCACTATTGTCTGTATTATGCACGGGTTATGCATATATGCATATTAGTTCTTTGGTCAATCTCTTCCCCTCCCCACCCCGTTCCTTCTGAGGATCCTCAGTCTGTTGTGTGCATCCATGTCTCTGCATATCTTGGCCATCTGAACTTGGAAATTTGATTTTTATTATGTCTGCCTTATCAATGACATTACATTTATTGATCCTCACACCTGCCTATTGGAATATGTATGGTCCATTTGCCTGGTGGGCTTCCTGGTAGGATGACCATGGCTGGAAAAAAATGGAAGGGCGATGTCCCTGTCCACAGTGCACAAACATGTCTGTCCTGGAGGCAAGCAGGTTCTTCTGCAACTAAGGCTGAGTCACAGCTAGTTGTCTCTTAAACCACCTAAGAATTTCCTTGCCAAGTTACCTTTTCGTAATTGTCTTTCCATAATTCCTAGCCATGTTTATATGGCAGTTTGTGAGGCCTGGTGAAATAATAAGATGAGATTTAAAATGTGACACCCTTTCTGGATTGACTAATAATGGTAAAAGGATAGAAAAAGGCAGGTGAACTGGCGGCAGGATGTGCTTCAGTCTAATTTGACTGGGGCATAATCAAGAGAGTTGTTTGATATCTTAGTTCTTTTTAAAAAATATGTTTATGAAAGACTGATAATATGACATTTATAGACATTTTCAAAGCATTGTTTCAGATAGAAAATAAAATTTAATTAAGACAAAAATTTCAACACATACAAGTCTATAACGCAACACATTGTGTGGTTTTTATATCTTGTTTCATTATGTGCAGGTCAGGGAAGTAACTCCTTTCACACTAAGGCAGCTGAAAATTGTATCAAATCCTTGCTTTAGGGCTTGTGTCTTATCTTTAACTGCTGTGAAAGTACCAATGATAAAATGTGTACAAACTCCTTGTTGGGGTGAGGGTTCAACTTGGAAAGTAAAGAAGGATATGACCTGGATGAAAAATGAAAGTGCACTCCAATGGAAAGCCATCAACTTTCTCCTTTGTACCAAATTCTTGAGCAGGTAGAGGGGGCTGAGGTGGCCACATGGCAGCCTAGGACTCAGTCAAACACCGAGTTGGGCACTGTGTGTCCTGAAGTTCCATCATCATCCACAGGCCTATGTTTTGGTATAAAATACTTTTTTAAGACCACAAAACCCCATATGTACTCCAGGATCGCGCTTATATCTCAAACCCCAGAACTGAGTGTGTCGTCAAGCCTTAATACTTCTTTTAAAAAGTACCGTCTCCTGAGTAATTTCTTGGGATGGACATCCAAAAATTGTTGACAACCACTTTCTGGTCACTTCCTGCCCTTTAGATTTAATATTCAGAGCCATAGCATTTTGCTGCAATTGTCATATGTGGAGCCTGGAAATAGCAGTGATATTTACCACAGTTGGGAATTTGCCTAGAAAAGACAGGTATGATCAATAAATAGAAACGAATTTTGGCTGTTCTGGTTAAAATTCATGATGAAGCTCAGTTTTGTTCTAGTAAATACATATCAGTGAGGAGAGGGATGGAGAAAGGGCTCATGGACCTGGTTTTGCACTTGTGTGTGGTATCCGCACTGAGAATCCAGACCTCAGGACAGATTATCTCAAACTCCAGCCATCATGTCAAATGTGCTCTCAATGGGCCTCTGAATTTTTTTTGTTTGATTTTTTTTGTTTGTTTGTTAATCCTCACTTGAGGATATTTTTCCATTGATTTTTGGGGAGAGTGGAAGGGAAGGGAAAGACAGAGAGAAACATTGATATGAGAGAAATATATCGACTGGTTGCCTCCTGCACAAGCCTCGATCTGGGCCTGGGCCTGGGAGGAGCCTACAACCAAGGTACGTGCCCTTGACCAGAATCGAACCCGGGACTCTTTGGTCCACAAGCCAATGCTCTATGCACTGAGCCAAACCAGCTAGAGCTGAATCGGTGAATTTTTATCCTGTATGTTTCAGCATGTTCCTTAAGTAACCCCACATCGGCACTTCTGGGGAAGCAGATTTAAGGGATGTTAATTTGGGTTTATGTTGGAGAGAGGTGCACAAAACTCATCAAAAACCAGTTTGCCTTCTTTTTCTTTTCTTGGTGGGAGAGAATGTCTTCTCTGCTCTCCTTTCTGAACCCACCATTCACCTTCTAATGTGTGGCTGACCTGTCTACATCACGCATGTCTAATTCGTGGCCCGCAGGCCGCATGAGGCTCACAATGAATATTTTTGCGGCCCAGCCAATAAAAATTTCATAACTTAATTTTTACAATATCCTGTTATACTTAATTATTAATAACGCACTACAATGTTCACTAATGACTGATTACTATAATCATGTTGCATTCATTTCCCTTATGCACCTTACACGCAGGCACACCATTTCTCTCCACTAATAGTAGCAGGGAAGATTTTAGCAGTTGATTGCCACGTCATTAGTTCTTGTTCTGATTTGTTTGGTGTGCACAACAAGAAATATTTTGCTTTCGGAGAACAAGAAAAATAGGTTCATTTGCGTTATGCTTATTAAATTGTGCAGTTATTGCAAACCGGTTTGGCTCAGTGGATAGAGCATCAGCTTTATATTAAAATGTTCTATTATTTTATGGTAATGATTACTCATTTATTTCAGCCCTTTGTATTCAGCATGTCTCTATCGAAATAAACCTGTTTCTATGAAAATTGAAGCTTTTGGGTTTTTTTGCGGCCCACATAAACTTAAACCTTGTTTATTTGGCTCTTGTTAGCCTTTGATTTTGACATGCTTGGTCTACATGGTTGGCTTGGAACATAAAATGAAAGGACTAGTGCCCATCAGGCCCTTTGCTTTTGTGGCTGCGGTTGGGACCTCCCGAGAGAGGCGGGAAAGGAGGACTCAGCTTCCAAGTCTTGAGGGCGGGCTCGCTTACCCAATTCTGTTTGTTTTGGAGAAGGCTTTGTAGTTGGGCCAACTGTTATTAATTTCTACAGTGAAGCCCAGACAATACATCAGGTGTCTCATCTCTGTCTCCTGCCTTCACGTGCCACTTGAGCTGCTCACTGACACAGGGATATGTCCTGTCTTCATAGGGCCTGGGAGCCTGAAAAATGATTCAAGACCCAAGTTCCTGGTCAAGGTCTCAGGTTCATTTCAGCGTGGTTAGGATTAAAAGCAGATCTGGGCAGAGGCTGTTACAGTAAAGACCACAGTGCCTTTCCTGTATGTTAGCTTTTTCTATCTTGAGTCCAACCCCACACACGGAGGAGTAGGGCTGCAGGATTATCCCTTTGTATGATGTATGAACAGAATTTCTGAGGATAGAAGTTGAGTGACTTTTCTGTTTTCGGTGCTCAGGTGTTAGGAATCTAAAATCCTTCCCCAGGAGTTCTCACTCTAACTGGAGATTCACAGTTACCATGCAGGCAGCAACTGTAGGGCCATCAGTGACCTCACCACTGAGAGGACATACATGCTGAATGGTTTGGAGGAGACTGGAGGGCGTAGTACCTGGTGATAGGGACCTCACAAGCACAGAGAAGCCTCAGAGGCTTCAGCTGCACTTTGAAGGTTGGGTGGAACAAAATGGCAGAGAAGCGGGAGGTGATCCAGGCTGGCATGTGACAGCGACGGATACAGATGTTGTACGTTGTACAGAGAGTGTGACAGAAGGAGAGAAGGCTGCCTGCCAGACCAAGGGTTGGGGAAGGAGTCATGGCAATACAGCATGTCCTGGTTCTAAAGTCTGGGGCCGGTCTGAGTGTCCCCATCCTTTCCCAGCTCCCAGGGGCCTGTGCGGAGATGCAGCCTGGTGTTGGGCATTCTTTCACTGCCCTTGCCAGTGGGAACTGAATGTGAGACCCTCATTGGCAGCCTTGTTGCAGTTCAGGATCTGTGTTCGGCTGGTTTGACATCCTCAGCGACTCTGGCACCCAAGCAGGTGTGGCCCCCTCTGCGGCGGCAGTGGGCTGCTAGCTCAGAACAGCCCGGGGCCAGCCAGTGGCCGGGAGGAGGTGGCGAGCTGGGCTGTGAGCACCCACAGCTGCTGCAAGTCCCCACGGTGTGACCTGTCTGGAGTTCAGGGCTGGGCCTCCCATATTTCAGCAGGGGCAGCTACCTCTTCTGAGCCTGGTTCTGAACTGTGGCCTTAGGACTCATTTATAAGCCATGACTCTGTTTCTTCAAGCCTTACTCAATACTGTAAGCTGTTGGATATGCCTAGAATAAACCTCTTCCTGCTTAAACCAGGCTGTGGTGGATTTGTTGTCTGCAGCTGAGCCCATACCTTACCCTTTCTGGGCGGCTGTGCATGTCTTTAACAGTGGAGGACACACGAGGTCAGACATCGAGCACACTGATCCCCTGGAAAAGAGAAGTGGTTTCATTATGATCACTTAGAACTGAATTTATGACGGAGTTTCACAATGCTTAGCCAGAACTGCAGCTGCCTAGATGGCCTCTTAGCCGTGCAGCCAGGAACTTGTGTAGAACTATTGAAATAAGCCCCCACTCTAGTTTCTCATGGTTGGTTTGGGGCCAACACAATGATATGCTTCCCAGAAGGCAACCGCCTAGGAGAGAGGGGAAACCTCTCCATCTAATAATTAACCATATCTTTGGCATCTGAATCACCAAAGAAATAAAGCTATCCCACTGTTTGATGATCAAAGCATAGGCTAATGATCTGTCTGGGACTCTGGGGTACAGTTGGATTCTGAATATGGTCTGGGTGTGTGGGGGCTGGAGGTGCATCTGGCCTCCTTCCTCTGTGTGGCCCCAGAAATGAACCCCCACCCTGAGCAGGAGAAGAGAAACATACACATACACAGGTCCTGGCACATGGCCTTACTAATGTGGGAGCAATGGGCCTCACAGGATTAACTTCCTACCCCTCTGCTTCATAGCTCCCTGTTCCCACCTCCCAGGTGGTATAGAACTGATCATTGGTGGTGGTGTGTCTCTACACTTAGCCTGGAAGCTCCCTGGAGTCAAGGACCACGTTTTCCTTCCTGTGTTCTGCAAAATGGAAGTGTTGATAGAAGAAAAGTGAGCTGCCACGCAGCTCAGATAGCAGGCAGGAGCAAGGAGAGGAAACAGGGGGCAAATTTCATCTTAATTTTTAAAAACTTACCTTTCCCCCCTGTTTTTGTTTGTTTGCTTGCTTTTCAAACAGTGAAGTTCCATAGTGGAAAAATCTACCTCACCACCAAACAGTAATTTCTCTGTTTAAGGGTTTGCGCAGTGATGCCACCCATCCCTTCTGGATGTTATGGCGGGAGCCCTCCACACCCATCCAGTGAGGTCACAGTTGCTGGTGCTCTTTGTGACCCACACATCCAGAGGAGGGCAACCTCTGGAGATGCTCTTTGCTCTGTGAGCTTAGCAACTGGGTTCCTAATCTCTGCTAAGCACTGCTAAAAAACAAACAAAAACTCCCTGGGAAGCACCAACGCCCCTGAAGGCCCTGAGATGGGAGCATCAGTCTTTTTTAAGACCTCAGGGTGATTCCATTGTGCAGGAAAGCTTGAGAATTCAGTCTGATGGCAGAGACTTTGCTGAGGACACCAGGGTGAAATCAGAAGCTGGACCAGGACCCAGGTTCCCTCCTCTTGGGAACTACAGATTGAAGAGGTCAGTTGGTCTCACAGAGGCCCTGGCACCTGTCATCACAGGGGACAAGCAGGCCTGTGTGCACTTTGGTCAGTGCAGGGAGGAGTTTGAAGGCTTATTCGGGGAGAGGAGGCCACTGTGAAAAGAGACCCCTTTATGGAGGCAGGTGCCGAACGTCACCACGAAGGTGTTGGAGTGTGGCCCACCTGTCAGTCACTCAGGTTCCTTCTCTGTGCATTGGGATCAGCCTACTTGCTACCAGGAAAGCATCGTGCTGTCCAGTGCAGTGTGATTCCCAGATCTTCCTCTTAGGGGTAATTAAAATAATCCATGGAAGGAAAACCAATGAATTATTTTCAAGTAATGTGCTGGAATGAGGGATTCCAGAGTTAATCATAATAAATAGTTACTGCCCTCCAGAATCAATTAGATTAGTACAAACAAACAATAATACAATGTGATGATTCCATTGGAAAAGTTAGCACTATGTTACATGCTCAAGTAGTGGTAAAAGTGAGGGCTGGCTTAATACAGGCTTCCTGAGGTGCCACAGCACTGTGCCACACCTTGTCCTGTGTCATCTCTACAATGCCCCGTGCCCCTTGCACATCTGCAGCTGAGGAAGTTGCCACTCAAAGGTTACGTTAACTTGCTGAAGCCTCAGTTAATGAGGTCAAGTGGGGTTTGACCCCAACTCCATCTCCTGCTCCCCTGCAATGACCCCGTGAGAGGGAGAAAATGAGTCGAGGGTTCATGGAAGGTTCCAGAAGGGAGGTGAGACTGGATGGATAAATAGGAGACAATGGGAGGAGGATGACCTCAGGAAGAAAGGCAGAGGGGTATGGGTGGATGTCCTGTTGACTGTGGAATCCCAGCATCTGGCCTATGGTGGGTATTTGATGTACGATGGGTGATTAAGTGGGAAGGACTCCGCTGAGCTTGGAACAGCGAGGACTTGTAAGAAGTCCTGTACAGGTGGGTTTAAGCTCAGGGGGTACCAGGCTCCAGATACAGCTGGAGAAGCAGGTGAGTAAGGGTCACGTCATCACTGACCTGCAAGGGCCTCAGTGTGCCAGCTTTATCCTAGAGGTGACCAACTCCTCGAAGGGTTTAAAGCAGAGGGCTGACAGGGCCAAATTAGTTGGCTTTATAAGTAGATCATCCTGCAGCAGTTCTCAACCTGTGGGTCGCGAACAATGAAAATACATCCTGCATATCAGATATTTACATTATGATTCATAACAGTAGCAAAATTACAGTTATGAAGTAGCAACGAAAATAATTTTATGGTTGGGGGTCTCCACAACATGAGGAACTATATTAAAGGGTCGCAGCATTAGGAAGGTTGAGAACCACTGGATGGTCTTAAGAGAAGCGAAATGGTAGACAGGTGCCTACATAGAAGATGCCTGGGACATTATGGGCCTGAACTGAGGCAGGGACAGGGGGATGGACCAGGAAGAACATAGAGTGGGAGTTAAAGAGGGAAGGGGCTTTGTCTCATCACCAATATATCCCTAGTTAGTGCACAGCCTGTCGCTCCATTCAGAGCATGGAAGAGGTGGGGCACATTTTCAGAATATGTGCCTCTAACTACACATGTGACAAGAAGATGATAGATCCATAGCAGTGCTCCATTCATTTAAAAAGTTAACCTGAAATTCTACACCTCACTACATGTAAGGGAACTGAAAACATGCCAAAACTTGTAGACAAATGTTCATCGCAGCATTATTCATAATAGACAAAAATCAGAAACAACCCAAATGTCCATGTAATGGTGGGTACATGTCATTATATATTTGTCAACTCCACAGAATGTACACCACCAAGAGTAATACTCATTTAAACTATAGATTTCAGCAAATAATAAGGTATCTATATTGACTCATCAATTATAACAAAGTCACCGCCCTAATGCAAGATGTCGAGGGGAAAAGTGCAGAAGGAAAGGGCATAGAGAGCTCACTGAATTTTCTGTTTAATTTTAGAGTAAACCTGAAAGTGCTCACACAAAGTCTATAATTAAAAAAATACTCCCTGACAAGATATAGCCATTTAATATTTTTAGAAACAATTTGCTGCATAGAGTGGAATCTTTGTGTAAACAAAGATGCTGAGAGAAGAGCCCTGACGCCCACTATTTAGACAAAGCCAATATTTCCATAGGAGTTTTTTTTTAATTTTTATTGCTGAGAGTATTACAGATGTCTGCCCTTCCCAGTTGCCTCCCTCCACCCAATCCCCACCCCCACCCCAGGCCTTCATCACCCTATTTATTATCTGTGTCCATAGGTAATGCATATATGCATACATGATCTTTCCACCCCCCTCCCCACTTCCCTCTGAGATTTGTCAGTCTGTTCCATTTTTCCACACCTCTGGTTCTATTTTATTCATCAGTTTATTTTGTTAATTAGATTCCTTGTTCATTTATTTTGATTTTTAGATTCAATTGTTGATAGATACGTATTTATTGCCATTTTATTGTTCATATTTTTTTATCCCTCCTCTTCCTCCTTCTCCTCCTTCTTTTTCTTCTTCAGTACCCTTCAACATTTCATGTAATACTGGTTTGGTGGTGATGAACTCCTTTAGCTTTTTCTTGTCTGTGAAGCTCTGTATCTGAGCTTCAGTACTAAATGATAGCTTTTCTGGGTAGAGTAATCTCAGTTGTAGGTCCTTGCTATTCATCACTTTGAATATTTCTTGCCACTCCCTTCTGGCCTGCAAAGTTTCTGTTGAGAAATCAGCTGACAGTCGTATGGGTGCTACCTTGTAGGTAATTAACTGCTTTTCTCTTGCTACTTTTAAGATTCTCTCTTTGTCTTTAAGCCTTGGCATTTTAATTATGATTTGTCTTGGTGTAGGGACTCTGAGTTCCTCTTGTTTGGGGCTCTTGAGGCTTCCTGAACTTGCACATCTACTTCTTTCACCAGGTAGGGGAAGTTTTCTTTCATTATTTTTTTAAGAAGTTTTCAATTTTTTGCTCTCTTTCTTCTCCTTCTGGCACCCCTATGATGCAAATGTTGGTATGCTTGAAGTTGTCCCAGAGACTCCTTACACTATCTTCATATTTTTGGATTCTTTTTTCTTTTTGCTATTCTGATTGTTTTGTTATTCCTTATATTTTAAATTGCTGATTTGATTCAAATTACAACTTCTCAATTCACTTTTCCAGTGGGAAAAAGCATGCAGACTCATCTTGGTTAAAACCTGGTTCACAGTGCCCAGCCAGCATGGCTCAGTGATGGTAGAGCAGCTGTGGGCAAACTACAGCCCGCGAGCTGGATCCAGCATGTTTGAAATGAATAAAACTATTGAAAAAAAAGACCATACCCTTTTATGTAATGATGTTTGCTTTGAATTTATATTAGTTCACACAAACACTCCATCCATGCTTTTGTTCCGGCCCTCCGGTCCAGTTTAAGAACCCATTGTGGCACTCGAGTCAAAAAGTTTGCCCACCCCTGTGGTAGAGCATCAATCGCCCAGCTTGCGGCTGGTCCAAGACCTGTGCCACAGTTCAATTCCAGTCAGGGTACATGCATGGGTTTTGGACTCAAACACCAGTAGGGGGCATGTAGGAGGTAGCCAATTAATAATTCTCTCTTATCATTGATGTTTCTATCTCTCCCTCTCCCTTCCTCTCTGAAATCAATAAAAATATATTTTTAAAAAATAATAAAAGATTTAAAAAACTGGTTCACGGTTAGTGCTGACAGGTGCTGCCATGCCTGCTTCTCCCTGTAACCTCATGCCACAGCAATGCCAAATCAAAAGGAATAAAATTCAATTAAGACTATATACCAAATTGAATGGGAGCCTAACTTTTCTTTTTTTTTTAATTAAATCTTCATTGTTCAGATTATTACATTTGTTCCTTTTTTTCCCCCATAACTCCCCTCCTCCCAGTTTCCGCCCCACCCTCCGCTCTCACTCCCCACTCACTGTCCTCATCCATAGGTGCACGATTTTTGTCCAGTCTCTTCCCGCATCTCCCACACCCCTTTCCCCCCCAAGAATAG
>NW_006291552.1:275030-275441 GCF_000327345.1 Myotis davidii
GGGGGCCTAAGCCAGCCATGGGCAAACTACGGCCCGCGAGCTGGATCTGGCCCATTTGAAATGAATAAAACTAAAACAAAAAAAAGACCATACCCTTTTATGTAATGATGTTTGCTTTGAATTTATATTAGTTCACACAAACACTCCATCCATGCTTTTGTTCCGGCCCTCCGGTCCAGTTTAAGAACCCATTGTGGCACTCGAGTCAAAAAGTTTGCCCACCCCTGTGGTAGAGCATCAATCTACGAACTAGGCAGTCACAGTTCAATTCCAGTCAGGGTACATGCATGGGTTTTGGACTCAATCCCCAGTAGGGGGCATGCAGGAGGCAACCAATCAATGATTCTCTCTCCTCATTGATGTATCTAAATCTCTCTTCCTTCTCACTTCCTCTTGAAATAAATAAAAAAA
>NW_006291552.1:276736-279506 GCF_000327345.1 Myotis davidii
GGTTCTCAGTTCCGTCCCTAGGGGCTCTGCCTCACAGAGTCCCAGCAACCGCTGCAAACCTCGGAGAGAAAGCTGCCTTCGAGTTCCGACTGAAGCCAGACGGTCATGCTTCTCCCGTTTGAGTCTGGGTCCCTAGAGACTTGCCCAGATCTGGAGCTCAGAATCTGAGACTCCCTCCCGATTGGAAACACCAACCGCGCCCTCTTCCGCCAGCCCGCTCCGCGCGCACTCCATGCCTGAGTATTTCACTTCAGCACTGCGCCTCCTCTGAGTCTGGGTATGATATTCTCTTTCCTCCTAGTTGTATAATTTCCACTCAGCCAGCCTTCCTGTGGTTCTGGATGATGTCCGTTCCGTCTTTTAGATGTATTTTGATTTGGTTGTTCAAGGCAGCAATCTCCGGCGTTTAACCTATGCCGCCATCTTGGTTTTCCTCCTAACTTTTCTTGACATACTCTCCAATTTGGCTTTAAAACTAACCCTGGGGCCCTGGCCAGTGTGGTTCAGTTGGTTGAGCATTGTCCCATGCACCAAAGGTCGCAGGTTCGATTTCCAGTCAGGGAAGATGCCTGGGGTTGTGGCTTGGTCCCCAGTAGGGGGCATGTCCCCAGTAGGGGGTGTATAGGATGTGACCAATTGATGATTCTGTCTCACATGGATGTTTATCTATCTCTCCCTCTCCCTTCCTCTCTCTAAAATATCAATAAAGACATATTTAAAATAAAAACAAACAAACAAAAACCTACTCTGGGAAAATGACAAATCTGACAGCCACTATGGCTGGGTGGCTCAGTTGGTTGTCCTGCACACCAAAAGGTTGCTCATTTGATTCCCAGTCAGGGTACATACCTGGGTTTCCAGTTTGATCCCCGGTTGGGGCAGGTATGAAAGGTAACTGATCGATGCTTCTCATTATGATGTTTATCGCTCTCTCTCCCGTTCTGTCTCCCTTCCTCTCTTTAAGCATGTCCTCGTGTGAGGAATAAAAAGAAAAAATAGCCATGACTCAATGTTGCCCCATTATGCAAAATTTTTCTAATTTAATAAATTGATCTTCCTTGTATGATCAGATAGTAACATGAAAAATATTGATTTTGGTTATAGATTATAGTTGGATCTTGGAACCTCCTTAGTACCATGTGCAGGAGGTAACACTTGTTTGTTTAACATCAGTTTAGAGCCAGTTTCCCTCACAGACTTGATGAAGTTCATCAGCTTTACCAGCTCCTGTGTACCCTCACAATGTTCTCTTGTGTCTGTGGTTTATCACCTGCTGTTGGTACCCAAGGAGAGAAGATCACTGGAAAGAAGATGTTGCCCAAAGATCAGCAGGCATAAGCCCTGACTTAGCAAACCTTGGGCAATGTGAAGATAAAGTTGTGGCCTCAATCCATTGGAAGAAGAAAGGCAGATGCGATTGTGTTCTCTGGAAGGCAAGGCTCTGAGTACACAGTGTCTCATGTTTTCAAAGTGGGAAAGTTTCCACAGCTAATATTTGGATGGGCCCACAGTAGTATCTTTATCCCTGAAGCTTGGACCTGCCCTGTCAGAGATAAAGGGCCCTTGCTGTGCACCTGCCGAGAGGAAGGCAGGGCTAGCCTATTCTATGCTCTTCTTGTTTTAAGCATAGTTTTGCAAAGAGAGTTCTGGAAGAAAGTGGAACATGGGTGTCTGAGTTGGGTTGTTTTGAAATATACATCTGCTCTAGAAATCCCCTGTCACCAAACCTCCACCCAGGACTGTTGACACTTCCATGCTCTGCCAAGGACAACACTGGCCAGTGGAAATAAAGTGTTTGCTGAGCCACGAACCTGAGCCACCTGGAACTTTCACTGGTAGAGAAGGTGGGGGAAATAAAAAGAAACCACTGAGTATGTAGCCTCCTTGCAAGTAGAGCCTCAAGCCCAAGACAGCAAATACTTGTAAAGGCCTCAGGACCGGGCTAAACACTGGTACCTCTCAGGGAGCTCCCCCACAATAGTGGGGGGCCAGAACACATGGAAATGTGGCTGGGATCCAAGATGCATGCTGTGGTGGAAGCACAATGGACAGAGATAGAACTGAGCAGGGGGTCCTGAACTGGATGCTGGGAAATGAGAGAAGCACCAAGGTGATGATCCGGTAGGACAAGAAATCACTGTATAGACAACACAGGGGCAAGCAAGAGGATTGGGGAAGGCAACAACATACCAAGTCAAGGAACTAGGATAGGCAAGTGCAGGTACCACGTGACATGTGAGCATATGCATGGTTAAGCATGAATGAGTACACTTAATGATGGATTTGTGATCATACAGTGACCTGGTGATTTGATTTGCAAAGTCTTATGAAGATTTTAACACTTCCCCTATCAATAGTCATCACATTTTGCTAAAATAACTTTTTAATTGTCAATCTTATTAGATTACTAGAGGTCTGGTGCATGAAATTTGTGCACTTGGGGGGGGGAGGGGTCCCTCAGCCCAGCCTGCGCCCTCTCATAGTCCAGGAGCTCTATGGGGAGTGGGCCTAAGCTGTCAGTCAGACATCCCTAGAGCTGCCGCAGAGGCGGAAAGGCTCCCACCACTGCCACTCTGCTCACCAGCCTTGAGCCGGGCTTCTGGCTGAGCGGCGCTCCCCCTGTGGGAGTGCACTGACCACTGGCGGCAGCTCCTGCGTTGAGCATCTGCCCCCAGTGGTCAGTATGCATCATAGCAACTGGTCATTCTGCTGTTCGGTCGATTTGCATATTAGCCTTTTATTATCCTCATATATACAAACACTGGTTTCT
>NW_006291552.1:279562-280089 GCF_000327345.1 Myotis davidii
GCCTGCAGTCAGCGCTGGTGACCTGTGGCTGCAGGCGCAGTGACCCAGCACTGACTGCTGAGGGGGCTGCAAATCAGGCCCGGAGAGAGGCCTGATGAGAGAAGCAGGGTCTGATCTATAGCCTGTGTAGCAGCTGTTGATCAGCACTTGTCTCTCTCTCTCCCGGCAGGGCCAGCAACCGCGCCTCCATTTCTCTCCAGGCCTCCACGAGGGCTGCTGATCAGCCCTGCCTTTCTTATCAGGCCCTGTTGATAGGCCCAGAGATGCTGACTGGCATAGAAACTGACCAATCAGAACCAAATCTGGGTGAAGTGTGAGGAGCCAATGGCTGCCAGGCCAGCAGGGGAGGGCAGTTGGGGGTGATCAGGCTGGCAGGGGAGAGCAGTTGGGGTGATCAGGCTGGCAGAGGAGCAGTTAGGGGGCTATCAGGACAGCAGGCAGAGGTGGTTAGGGGCAATCAGGCAGGCAGGCAGGTGAGCAGTTAGGAGCCAGCAGTCCTGGATTGTGAGAGGGATGTCCAACTGCAA
>NW_006291552.1:299329-301598 GCF_000327345.1 Myotis davidii
GGTGCATGAAATTTGTGCACTTGGGGGGGGGAGGGGTCCCTCAGCCCAGCCTGCGCCCTCTCATAGTCCAGGAGCTCTATGGGGAGTGGGCCTAAGCTGTCAGTCAGACATCCCTAGAGCTGCCGCAGAGGCGGAAAGGCTCCCACCACTGCCACTCTGCTCACCAGCCTTGAGCCGGGCTTCTGGCTGAGCGGCGCTCCCCCTGTGGGAGTGCACTGACCACTGGCGGCAGCTCCTGCGTTGAGCATCTGCCCCCAGTGGTCAGTATGCATCATAGCAACTGGTCATTCTGCTGTTCGGTCGATTTGCATATTAGCCTTTTATTATCCTCATATATAAAAACCCTGGGTCCTTCACAACCAGAGGCTTGACCAACAGGAAGTCAGTCCTGCAGTCAGCGCTGGTGACCTGTGGCTGCAGGCGCAGTGACCCAGCACTGACTTTAGGGGAGATCAGGCAGAGGGTTTGGGCAATCAGGAAGGCAGACAGAGGCAGTTAGGGGCGATCAGGCAAGGCAGGCAGGTGAGCGGTTAGGAGCCAGCAGTCCCAGATTGTGAGAGGGATTCCCGACTGCCAGCAGTCGGACATCCCCCAAAGGGTCCTCGATTGGAGAAGGTGCAGGCTGGGCTGACGGAACACCCCCCGCCTCCCACGCACAAATTTCATGCGCCGGGCCACTAGTATAGGATAAAAGTCATGCCTATCTCGGTCACTTTAAGACTTGACTAAGTGGAGAGCCATATGCCATTTTCCTAGATGAAAAAAATTTATTTTTGTAAAATATAAATAACCCATACATTTTTAATGTGATCCCAATCAAAATCCCAATGTGATGCTTTTGTAATGTGATTCTAGATTAAAATTCTACCTGTACAAGTAAATGTAAGAATATTCATGCCAAAGTTTTAAATGAATAATAATATTTTAGTCACTTTATAAAACTGCAATAATGAAACAGATGGTGGCCATGTAGGACTAGCTAGATAAACAGTCCAAAGTAGAAAATTTAGACACAAAATTTGGGATATATGGTAATTCAGTTATTATAATGGATTAGACCAGCAATTTTCAACATGCAATAACTGACTATTTAGTCAGGGACACTGACCTATTTTCCCTATTGTCAAACAATAGCCAACATAGCAATAGCCGTCGCATTATCTGTCCAGAATGAATCAAAATTATACCTATTTTTGTCAGATTGGCAAAAAACATAATATAATTTTTTTTGTGCCACAGAATTTTAGTAATTAGTTTAGGTGTGCCATGAGATGAAGAAGGTTGAGCATCATTGGAGTAGACAGTTAGTGGTGTTGAAATAACTGATTTGTCATTTGGAAGACAGTTCTCAGCACACACAGCAAGTTCATCTGTGAGTCTATCCATGAGCACGGTGGTCTTGCACGGCCAGTGGACGTTGCTGTGCAAAAGGCAGTGTAATGTGTCTTCTAGGTATGGCTGTCCAGCCGCCCACTGAATGTTCAGGGAACCTATATTTTGTCAAGGAAGTCCTGTGTTGTCTATATGGGAGTTGTGCTATCTGAGTCTCTTTTTTGAGCACATGGGGCCCACCCTCCAATGGCTGAATTTACATTTGGTGACAGTCTGGTCCTTCTCCCAGGTGAGAAAAAAAGCCAAACAAGAACCAGTTGCAAATGAAGAGCAATTTACAATGAATTTACTGGTGGGATTTTAATGGAAGATTTCTAAATGAAGGATTGCAAAGAATTTTATTCAGTACATTTAAAGATATTTTGAACAAACTCTACTACAATTAGTTGAGTGCCTAGCAAGGAGAAAGAAAAAGACAGGAAGATCTTTTTAAAAGAAGCTGATTAAAAAATTCTGGAGGTGGAGATTGGCAATAGTTGCACAATAATGTGAGCATACCAGTAGTGCCACTGAACTTTACCCTTAAAATGGTAAGTTTTATGTTATGTATCTTTTACCACACTGGAAAATAAAAATGAGCCCTGGATAGGTGGCTCAGTTGGTTGGAGCATTGCCCTGTACACCAAATGGTTGTGGGTTTGTTTCCTGGTCAGGGCACATACCTAGGTCACAGGTTTGATCCCCAGTTGGAGCGAGTTAGAGAGGCAGCTGATCAATATTTCTCTTTCACATCTATGTCTCTCTCTTTCCTCTGAGTTTGTAACCATGGTCTCTTGGAGTTCAATATCTTTGGCCCAAATCACTCCCTAAATTTAATCTGACAATGATTTATTTATGTTTTGCAAATAACATCCCAAGGATTGATTTTATTTTTAAC
>NW_006291552.1:301631-307010 GCF_000327345.1 Myotis davidii
AGGAAGGAAGGAAGGAAGGAAGGAAGGAAGGAAGGAAGGAAGGGAGGGAGGGAGGGAGGGAGGAAGGAGGGAAGGAAGGAAGGAGGGTGCCAGCAGAGAAAACATGGAGGCAAACGTAGATTGTGGGGAGGGGCCTACTTCACTCTGCCAGGACTTCCCCCACCTCCTGTGACCGCCTGAGCTGTCCAGGGCTCCTGGTCCCCTATTCACAGTGTCCCTGATCCTGGGCTGGCCTGGGACATGGCACTTTCAGGTCTGTTCCATGTGCTGGGAACTCAGCTTACTAGTAGTAAACACTGTTTTCTTCTTTCTCTCCTAGGTTGCTACATCCAAGGACTTGTTTGGGTCTCTGGAAAAGCATTCTTAGACATGGGACATATCATTTGACAAAGAGACTTCTGTCTTGATGTTTACGCAATGGCATTAGTTGTCATATCTACACTTGTTGGTTAGTGGAAGTATAGGGTCCTCAGACACCTAAGCAGTCACCATTGCCCTTGGATAGCATGAGCTAATGCCTCTCCTGTCCCCATTCTCTGGGCACCTTCAAATTGTCCCTGCTCTCCTGCACCGTCACAGTGTGTATCACAGGCATGAAAGTGCCTGAGCTGTGACTCTCTCCAACTAAACGTGAAGCTCTCTGTGAGAGGAGAGACCAAATTGTACCATCTTCAGTACCCACATCTCCAAAATGCCCCTCACAGAGAGTGCCCCGGGCTCTTGCTCAGAGAGTACGTGAAGCCTGAGCCTCTCCACTGTCCTGCCTTTGAGGCTGAGCCTTTAAGTCGTACACCCAGGTCACAGGTGAGCAAGTGATGGACACACACCTGTTGACACACTGGTGTACACTGGAGAACAGTACAACTGCACTGAGCCCTTTCTGTTGAATCTTTGTGTCAAAAGTCCTGTTACTTCCTATGACAGAGTCAGATCGTAGAATCAGTGAGTCAAAAGTAGGAGCTGTTATGGCTCCAGATGCACACATCACATTGCTTTCCAGAGACCACCCACCTAATCCCCACCACAAGCTGTGGAAGCACCTGCCCACAGCACCCTGGCAGGCATGTTGCTCGTTGCGGCCTTTCTTAAAGATCATTATGTCTATTCACCTACTGAGCTTCATTTCTTTCAGTTACAAGGTCAGCTTTTACTGAGAAACCCTCTCAGTGCAAAACACATGGAATCAGGACTTAAGGATTCTGAGTCCCAGTTGCTTTGTCTCCAAAAGGGGCTAAGACCAGGACACCTGCAGCTATAAGCTGGGCCACTCAGCAGGTGGGGTTTGTGAAAACGCACAGACCCTTTAGCAGAAGGGTCTTCACCTCCATTTAGTCCAAGCTCCCTTTTCAGATGAGGAAACACTTCAGAAAGATGAGGTGACGGTAAGCCAGGGCAGCAGCTTCTCTCCATCCATCCTCACAGAGCTCAGCCTCAGCCCCAGCCCCAGAGTGTTCAGGAGCTCAGACAGAGGCCTGGGGTCACATGTTCACCCCTCACACTCTTGGAGATGCACTCTTGGAGATGAAGCTAGATGCACTGGGACAGCTAGCCCTGGTCCCGGGGACAGGACAGACAGGCCCACACCAGGAAAGCAGCCTGACTCCACCAGAACTATTGCACTGCTGGCTCAGGTGGCTGCCCCACCTCAGAGCTCCGTCCTGCCTTTCTGGTTAAAAAGGCCCTGGTTTCCTTTAATGACATCTCAATGGAGTGGTTAAGCAATTAAAGGAGTTTCTTGCAGCATTCCTGGCCTACATGTTTACCTCCTGTTTAGAATACTGGTTTATATTTAGGGTGATTCATTTACAATGGTTTCCTCTTTGCCAGCTTTCCCTCTGCCCTCCCACCTAGTTTCTTGGCCAGTTCCAACCTCTGGAAGCTTCTGGCTAGGATCAGTATGGATGGAACTGCTAAACAACAACATACACAATGGCGAGTCCTCCAAGTGTTTGTAACTTTGAGACATTTTGATGGGTGGCATTTTGAAGTTATTGTGTAACGTAATTTTCCTTTCTTTAACAGCAGAAGAAACAAGCACTATTTGATCCACTGAAGCTCCTGAGCAGAAGTGTTCATGGAATGAGAGTCCCGGGAGTGTGAGGGATACGCACGGCTTTTCCTGGGGCAGCAGCGAGCCCATCCCTGCAGCCAGGACAAGTGATGAGAATGAATGCTGTGAGGCGCTGAGGTGGGCTTGTGTCCTGAATGAGCTACAACTCGGCTCACTAGGAATGAAAGCATGAATGAGTGACATGACCTAAATATGTGCCCAGACCTACAGATGACCCAAGGCAGATAATTCTACCTTTTGTGCTAAGATCCCCTCTATAAATCGGGAGAGATAAGTGATATGAGTATGCACTGCCTTCCCTTCTAGAGGTGCTGGGAGAACTTGCAGAGAGCTCTCTTTACCATGAATCTGATTATGTCCCAACGTAGTTCTTTAATTACTTCCTGCAACCCAGAATCCTAGGAGAAGAAGCTTTTAACATAAAACACAGAAATACCTGAGTTCCTTCTAAACTTCAGTTTCCGCCAAACCCAGGACCCTCATGGTTATAGATTCATAAAACTATAAGGCACTGAAGATGACAGCCCAGTGATGACAGGTGGCTGCATCCGTTCCTGCCCTTCATCCCTTCCCCAGATGGGCCCCCTCGTCCCAGCCAGCCCCTCTTCCCCTCCACCTGGTCACAGCCTCAGAATCCTCAACCAGCACCCCCATCAGCTCCCACCCACGGACTGCAAGTGGCATTTTGAATGGAAACCTTTTGCCATCCTGATCTTGTCCAGCCCTCACCACTTATAGAAGAGCCAGAGCCCAGAGACACTGATAAAACCAGGAGGAAACCTGGACTCACCACTACCAAGTGGCAGAGCCAGGAATGGACCCAGGCCTCTGACTTCCAGCTCCACATCCACATCCTTTTTATTCCTTTAAGGCTAACAAGACCCAGCTTTACTGAATTTATTCAACAAATAGTTGTAGAGAGCCTACTAGGTACCAGGAAGGCATTATACTCAGATAAACCACTGATCCCTCTTGGTCGAGCTAGAGTGATTTCATAAACCATAGGCCTTTTTTCTTTCACTCAGCATGGGCTGGATCAAAATTTAGATGATAGATAGATGATAGATAGATAGATAGATAGATAGATAGATAGATAGATAGATGATTTGTGGCATTCTTGTCCCAAGGACTTTAGAAATATCTCTCAAAAAGAAGTTT
Organism: Myotis davidii; assembly: GCF_000327345.1. NCBI lineage: Eukaryota > Metazoa > Chordata > Mammalia > Chiroptera > Vespertilionidae > Myotis > Myotis davidii. The sequence continues at coordinate 304,861 of NW_006291552.1, forward strand.
ACAAAGTTAATAATAATAAGATAATTAATTACTACTACCCACTACCAGTTGTCTTGGATTATCTGGGGGGTTTTCTGTGCTCTTTCCCCAGGTATTGTGCTGTAAGATTTTCTTCATAGAACAAGACCATATATAGTTTTGATGGAAAAACTACTATGGGAGGAAAGTGAGCACATTGCTCCGAGTCTTACATCCACGTTTAGGAGAGAGAAAAAGTCTAATCATCATATCTCTTAGTTACATTTAAATTATCAACCAGAAATAAAATGTCAGTTGAGGGTCAGCTATACTAGTATGTCTTCCCCTTGTTATATTATAGGAAGAATAGCATTGAACCAGGTATGAGGACACCTGAGTTCTCGTTATCTTCCTCCCTGAGGCAGCTTGTGACACCAGGTGAATCACTTTAAGATTGATGAGCCTCTCTCCTCCTTTATAACCTGCCTGCCTGGCAATGATAATCCTGTTATTAGGATTAGTAATAATAATAACTCCCACTGGCATTATGACTTGCCCTGTGAAGCACTCTTTCACAACAGCCCGAGAGGTGGGCAGGGCAGTTGTAACTACCGCCAATTAAAGGTGAGAAACCCAAGGCTCAGGGAAGTGAAGTAGCTCACACAAGGCCACCCACATGGAAACTGGTGGCTGTGGGAGTGAGCATCCTGCTCTCTGCAGAATGCGTTCCCATAGCTTCTTTAGGGCAGCAGGGTTGAGACTGGAAACCTCTTCACCCCCAGAGTCCTGGATGCACAGGGGTTGCTAGTTCTCCAGGCAGCTCTCAAGACCTTAGAAATATTAGGGGGGCTCTTGGCAGGTTTTCTGGTACAGCGATTAGGACAGGATGTTTTCAGTGAGCAGCTTCTCTGCTGTGTGCACAGACTTCTATGTATTTGCTGCAGTCGGCTCCACCTCTCTGCCATGTTGTCCTTAGCTGTTTTCCTGTAAAAGGCACAACACACACACACACACACACACACACACACACAAATTTTAGTAGAATGGCCTTCCATCAAAATCTTTAGACTTGTAAACAGCAGCCTCTTTAAGAATTTGGTAGATCATGTCCTGCAGACAGATTCTTGCAGCACATTGCCCAGGAGAAGACCAGAGGAATAAACAGAAAACGCACACCATGTTGATTCGCAGTCTCTTGTGAGGCTGGCTCTGAGGGGCAGGCAGTCATGTGAGATGAGGCAAGGTGGCAGCAGGGACCACCACTGTCATCCTAGGATCCTTCGGGAGTCTGTGCTCTGAGTGAACCTGCCCCCAGTGCAGACACTCTCATCCACGTGATTACAGATGTCACTGGGAGGTCACCCCCACAACCCCCAGGGCCTAGGGGCTGCTAACATCCCCAGCATATGATGAGTTCTCTGCTCCTATCCATTCTAAAGTAGAAGCTGCAGACCTTAAAAAATAGCTGGTGAGAAGACAATCATCTATTTTAGCCTCAATATTTTTAAACTGAATATTGATGAAATAATATGGATAAAATAAACACTGATGAAACACCGGATTGGGTGAGAAGATACCCATCCACACTTCCCCTGGATTTCTCCTGGGGGCAGCTGGATGATACTAAAGGCATGTTTCACATAAGTTCTCCTGGGAGACAGAGCTCCTGGAGAGGATGATAGACAGAGGGTTATTGAAACTTGCAAGGGTTTGTGCAGATATGACATGTCCAGTGTGACACTCCCGTTTTTTAAATCAGGCATTTCCACTACAGTGTAATTATGTTTACAAGGGGGTTGGGGAGGCTTCCTGCCCTACAGTACCCAGAGCATCCAACTCAGGCAACACTTACTTCTAGCAAGATTGCTCCTTTTCACCACACATTTATTAACCCTCCTTTAAAAAATTTATTATTTATTTGTTTGTTTGTTTTGTTAATCCTCACCTGAGGATATTTTCCCATTGGTTTTTAGAGATAGTGGAAGGAAGGGGGAGAGACAGAAAAAAAGAAACATCGTTGTGAGAGAGACACATCGATTGGTTGCCTCTAGCACGGCCCCGACCAGGGCCAGGGATTAAGCGTACAACCCGAAGTACATGCCCTTGACCTGAGTCAAATCCAGGACCCTTCAGTCTGTGAGCCAACGCTCTATCCACTGAGCCAAACTGGCTAGAGCTAATTAACCATACTT
>NW_006291552.1:307092-324759 GCF_000327345.1 Myotis davidii
GGTGTGGTGCATATGAGGAAATGTCCCTCATTAAAGAGGAGCTCAGACACAAGGTGGGAGGATGGGTAAGACACAAGACAGGACCTCAGTAAGAACGCTCACAAGTGGGCCTTGTTCCTTGGGGCAGGCACCCTGCTGGGCAGTTCTGTGTCCAGCCCCTGATGTGGTATCTAGAGAACCTGATCCAAGAGGAGGGGACTGGACTAAACCCTTTGTCATGCTGTTAAAAGAATGTGAGACCATCCCAGGGCTGGGCATTAAGGAAGGGTAATGCCTTTTTGTTTAAAATATTCCTGAACCACAGGTCAGCAGGGGTGGGCAAACTTTTTGACTCCAGGGCCACAATGGGTTCTTAAACTGGACCGGAGGGCCGGAACAAAAGCATGGATGGAGTGTTTGTGTGAACTAATATAAATTCAAAGTAAACATCATTACATAAAAGGGTACGGTCTTTTTTTTTCAATAGTTTTATTCATTTCAAAAGGGCCGGTTCTGGCCCGCGGGCCATAGTTTGCCCACGGCTGGGTCAGAGTTTGGAAATTACTTTCTCAAGGCAGCTGTCCTGGGTGTAGGAGAGACCTGGCAGGAGACAGAGGATGATCTAAGCTGAAGCTGGAGATGTTTCAGGCCCAAGGTTAGGTCAAGAGCACAGGGGAACGTCGGCCCCTCAAATTGTTGCAATTAGAGCAGATCAGCAACCAGAAGTCACTCAGCAGACACAAGACATCTGGGAGAGGAAGGGCATTACCTCCAGGGCTCGTTATGGCAGGTTTGTGCTTCTAGTGGGGACTGGTGATGTCACTATAGAGTCTATCACAACCCTTTTGTAGAGTCAAGCCTGCAACCTCTTAGTGTAGATGAAAATCAAAAACACTCACACTTGTGGTTCTCATATCTGCCTAAAATCAGAGGGGTACTGGTTAGAAATGCAGACTCCTGATGTCACCCCAGAATTACAGGCATGCCAGGGAGCTCTGCTGCAGATGGTATGGAAACCTCATTCTGGTAAAGGGAAAACTCTTGAGACCAGGGCGAGGATACATCCCCAAACCCATGTGAGAGTGGCATTGACTTCCACACCAACACCTGGAAGGTAAAGTCTCTTGGCCATGGAGAAAGTTGCCTTTATTTTGAGCATCTTAAACACTTGTTTTATGGAAGAGGAAGTAATACAGGAACTCCATTGCTTTATATTTTTTAAAAAATTGAAAACTAATTTTGTTTTGCTTTGGGGTGAAATGAAGAGTAGTAATTGGACCTTTTGTTTTCTTGGTTTTGATGATCCATTTTTGTAAGAAAGTGAACACCAAGCAAAATACAAATGGATGTAGAAAATTCTGCCGAATTCAGCAGTATCCGTAAAAGTAAATACAACTCTAGAAACAGGAAAGTCCCCAGGGACACACGCCAGGCCTGCCCCAACCTCAGACACCCTTCAGGTAAAAAAAGTCCCACATTACAGAACTCAGCAAGAGCCAGCCATTATTTTGCCCAATCTCTGCTTTCATATCTTTCTCTAAAAACAGTTTTATTGAAATACAATTTACATATCAAACAATTCACACATTTAAAGTGCACAATTCAGTGGTTTTTGGAATATTATGCTAGTAACTATTTAAATTGTGGTAAATACATATTTAACATAAAATTTGCTATTTTAACTAGTTTTATGTATACAATATCAAAGAGAAGAGCACAATTGCTGGAGCCTATGGTAAGACTATGTTCAGTTTTGTAAGAAACTATCAAACTGTCTTCCAAAGTGGCTGAACCATTTTGCATTCCTACTAGTAATGAATGAGAGTTCCTATTGCTCCACGTCCTCCCCAGCATTTGGTGTCAGTATTCCAGATTTTGGCCATTCTAATAGTATGTAGTGGTATCTCATTGTTGTTTTGATTTGCATTTCCTGGATGGCATCTGATGAAGAGCATCTTTCATGTGCTTATTTGCATCTGTATATCTTCTTTGGAGAGGTATCTCATAAGGTCTTTAGCTGCTATGGGGTACAAACCCTCTGCTCCTTAGGAAGAAGATCTGTTTATATACTCTTTCCTTTGTTTTTGAGGTCCCTCCCAATGGTGGGTCACCATGCTGGGGGTGAGGTTTTGGCAAGATCAGTCTCTGCCTGTCCTACCCAGCTCTACAGGCCCCTTTGTCCTTTATTGTGGAGCAAGTGTTCAGCTAGTTCTCAGGTTCATTGCAGGGAATTTTTCCTTATGTAGTTGTTTTTGTTGTGTCTTGTGTATTTGTTGTGTTGTGGGAAAAGGTGAGTTCCAGTTCTTTCTATGTTGCCATCTTGAATTGCCTCTTATTGTTAAATTTTAAGAGTTTTTGTATAATTTGGATAGTAGTCCTTAATCATATTTTCTCCCAGTTTATGGCCTTTCTTTTTATTCTCCTGACAATGTCTTTCACAGAGTAAAATTTTTTATTTTAATAAAATCCAGCTTATTAGTTATTTCTTTCATAGATTGTGCCTTTAGTGTTGTATCTAAAAAGACTTCACCAAATTCTAGGTTATCTAGATTTTTTCTTATGTCATCTTCTAGGCATTTTATAGTTTAGCATTATACATTTAGGTCTGTGGTCCATTTTGAGATAGTTTTTGTGAAGGGTATAAAGTCTGTGTTTAGATTTCTTTTTTTGTATGTGGATGTTCAGTTGTTCCAACACCATTTGTTGAAAAGATTGTCATTTCTACATTGTATTGCCTTTGCTCCTTTTTCAAAGATCAGTTGACTATATTTACATTGGTCTATTTCTGGGCTCTCTAGTCTGCCCACTGATCTTTTTGTCTATTCTTTTGCAAATATCACACTGTCTTGATTACTATCTATAATAATAAAAACATAATATGCTAATTAGACCGGACGTCCTTCTGGACGTGCTTTCGGACGAAGCCGGGGCTGCGAGGGAAGCCCGGGTTCCGGGTGCTGGCAGCCAGGGGAAGGAAGGCCTACTCTTGCATGAATTTCGTGCATCAGGCCTCTAGTAACTTTACTTTCTTGGGATTGCATAGCATCAGTCCTCTGACTTTTTATTCCCTGTAAATACTGTGTTTAGGTCTTTTGTCTCTCCATTTAAACTTTAGAACCAGTTTGTCGATGTCCACAAAATTTTGTTTGGGATTGCATTCATTGATTGAGATAAGTAGAACTGACATCTTGACAATATTGAGTCTTTTATCCAAAAACATGAAACTTCTCTTCATTTATTTAGTTCTTCTTTGATTTCTTTCATCAGCATTTTGTAGTTTTCCTCACATAGATTTTGTGGATATTTTGTTAGATTCATACTTAACATATTATTTTTGCTACTACCTATGGCATTTTGAAAAATTTTTAATCCCACTTGTTCATTGCTGGTATGTAGGAAAGAAATTCTTTTGTATCCTGCAAAATTTAACGTTGTATCCTGCAATCTTGCTAAATTAGTTCCAGGAATTTTTTGTCCATTCAGATTTCCTACATGGATGATCATGTCATCTCCAATCAAAGACAATTTTATTTATCCCTTCCTTATCTGTTCAACACTTATTTATTTTTCTTATTGCATTAGTTGGGACTTACATATGATGATGAAAAGCAGTGGTGAGAGGGGACATTCTTGCCTTGTTCCTGATGTTAGTGAGAAAGCTTCAAGTTTCTATTTAATAAGTCTGATGTTAGCTGTAAGTTTTTTTGTAGCTGTCTTTATCAAGTTAAGGAACTTCTCTATTTTTAGTTTGCTGAGGGTTTTAAATCATGAATGGGTGTGGGATTTTGGCAAATGCTTTTTCTGCATCAATTGATATGATCGTATTATTTTATTTCTTTTTAGTCTATTGATGTAATGAAATTACATTAACTGATTTCATATGCCGAACTAGCCTTGAATACCTAGGATAAATCCAAATTGATTGTGGTGTATTTTTCTTTCTATACATTGTTGGATTTGATTTGCTAATACTTGTTTAAGATGTTTATATTTGTATTCATGAGAGATATTGGTCTGTAGTTTTTTCTTTTAGTGTCTATTTGATTTTGTTAATATGGTGATGTTGGCCTCATAGTATAAGTTAGGAAATATGTCCTCTGCTTCTGTATTTGGGAAGAGATAGTAGAGAATTTGTATGATTTCTATCCTAAATGTTTGATAGAAATCATCAGTGAGCCCTCCTGGGCCTCCTGGTTCTTTATTAAATATTGAATCAATTTTGTTAATAGATATAGGCCTATTCAGATTGACTGTTTCTTCTTGTGTGAATTCTGACAGATTGTGTCTTTCAAAGAATTGTTCCATTTCATGTAGACTATCAAATTTGTGGGCATAGAGTTATTTATAGTATTCTTTTATTATCCTTTTGATGCCCTTGAGATCTTTAGTTATGTCTCCTCTTTCATTTCTGATTGTTATTATTTATGATTTTAAGCAATATTGCTTATATCTAATTACTATTTTATTTTTTTAATATATTTTATTGATTTTTTACAGAGAAGAAGGGAGAGGGATAGAGAGTTAGAAGCATCGATGAGAGAGATCGATCAGCTGCCTCCTGCACTCCCCCCAGTGGAGATGTGCCCGCAACTAAGGTACATGCCCTTGACCAGAATCAAACCTGGAATCCCTCAGTCCACAGGCCGACGCTCTATCCACTGACCCAAACTGGTTTGGCTAATTATTATTTTAATTATTAGTAATTTTTGTGTCCTCTTCTTTTTTTCTTAGTCAACCTGGCCAGAGGCTAAATTATTTTATTGATATTTTCAAAGAACCAGCTTTTTGTTTTATTGATTTTCTCTTCTGATTTCTTGCTTTCAATTTCATTGCTTTATGCTCAAATTTGTATTTCTTTTCTTCTACTTACTTTGGATTTAATTGCTTTCCTTTTTCTAGATTCCTGAGAAGGAAGCTTAGGTGATTGATTTTACGTCTTTCTTCTTTTATAACATATGCATTCAAAGCTATAAATTTTCCTCAAAGCACTGCTTTTGCAGCATCCCACAGATCTCGGTAGGTTGTGTTTATAGAATCTGTAATGATTTCCCATCTTTCTTTTCTGTTATTGGTAGTTGCCTCACAAGCTGACCTCCTCTACTCCACTGACTTTCACCTCACCCGTCAGCCTCCTACCAGCAGTGTTACATCTTGGATCTTGTCATCCCTTAGACCTGTTTCACCTCTGGAATCTTCCTGTTGGCCTCTCCTGACCAGAACTTATTTAACTTCTACCTCTCCCACATGCTACACCCACTGAACTTGCTCTTCTTCCTGTTAGGAGTCCCTGTTCCTTTACCCCTCCCAATTCTCCCAGTCCTTTGTCACCCTCCTTTAAAGGTAATTACATGATTCCCTTCCCACTCAGAATTAGACACTGCAAATTAAAGACACTATGAGTTGATCATAGTTACATTTAAATTATAATGAGTTAAACTTGACTGTGGAATCCAAGTAGTACTGCTTCTGTTTTTTTACAAGTCTCATAATTTTATGCTATAAATAAGTAAAAATGAACAGTATAAATGAAAGGACTATTGATTGCTAGCACAATTACTCATTGAGAAGGATTTTCACTGCCAAGAACTCTGAATGGAAGTGGTTAAGTGCCTGTTGGTTGGTGAAGGAGTTTCAGGCTGAAGACCATATTGCCATGACAAACCACCAGAGAACTGTCAAAACTAATGGTAGTTTACAAAACATGGCAGGAATTCATGAAAGCAGGACAGGAGTGGATTCTATGAACAGCATCAAATGCCAAAGAAAATGATCTGATTAAAGAATATGCTAGAGGAGAGAACCAGGATGGCGACGTAAGGTATAGACCTCTGCGTGCTGCCTCCCACAACAACATTGAAACTACCAACTATAAGGCAAACAGCTATCATTCAGAACCATGGGAAAGCTGGCCCAGTGGAAGTTCTACAACTGGAAGGGAAGAAAGAAGCGCATTGAGATTGAGTAAGATATGCAGAGGCACCAAGAACAGAGGTACGGAGTCGTGCGCCAGGAGGGCTGCAACTGGATGCGTGTGTTTTTTCAATCAAAAGGGGTTACAAACTCTCGAATCCACTGAGCTTGTTTGGGGCGGGATTCTGACACCATTGCTTTTTGCTCCACCCTGGTGACTCCCTGAGACCCCACCCTACTCAATTTACATCACCGCCTAAGCTGTGCCAGAGGCACAAAAGGAACCACCGGCGCTTTTACAGCTTAACCCAACAAACTGCAGATTTCAACTCCTCGCACCTATAAGGGACACACTCAAGAAGCAGACTAAGGTTCGGAGGAAGCCGGAGCCGGACCCAGCTGGGCCAGTGATATGGAACCGCTGTACCAGCAAACACACAAGCAGGTCCACCAGATCCAGTCTCACATGGGATGCCGGGAGACAGCAGACAAGCAGTCTGTGCACTTAGTAGAAAACGAAACCCAAACAAGCATACCAGATATTCAGCCAGCTAGAAAGCCTGGAGATTTTGTCCAGCAAGGAGCCTCCCAACAAAAGACAGAATGCCAAACTTCGTGTTGACAAGTTAAAGTCTGATGTCCAGCACCTGCAGACAGCTCTCAGAAACTTCCAGCAGGAGAGACAGCAAGAGGAGATTCTGACTCGCACCTTTACCCCCAACGTGGGATGCGGCGCCCCCTGCGAGGCTGCAGTGCCCCCTGTGAGGCTGCAACGGCCTCTGTGAGGCTGCGACAGTCCCAGTGAGGCTGAAACGGTCCCAGTAAGGCTGAGATGGTCCCAGTGAGGCTGAGACAGTCCCTGTGAGGCTGAGACGGCCTCTGTGAGGCTGAGACGGCCCCAGTGAGGCTGAAACGGCCCCTGTGAGGCTGAGACGGCCCCTGTGAGGCTGAGACGGCCCCAGTGAGGCTGAGAGGTCCCTACCAGGCTGTGATGGCCCCTGGGAAGCCGGCGGAACCACGCCAGCCACCCAGACAGCTTCGTCGATGGCCCGCGAACCAGCGCGCAGCCCCAAGCACAACTATCACCCGAAGGGCACGAGGGGTGAGAGCAGCTGTAGTGTTGCTTTCTCCTCACTTTTGGTAACGAAATCCTCATTTTAAACATAAGACGTTACATATCTCCGTACCCTTTCTGAGTAGAGCGTGAACAAGTCGTGAGAGACCTTTCCGAGCACAGGGACACTTTGTGGATGGAAATAGCTACATTTTCCATGTGTATGACCTTTGACCCAGCAACAAAAAGCATACACCTATGGATGAGGACAGTGGGGGGGTAAGGGTAGAGGGTGGGGTGGGAACTGGGTGGAGGGAAGCTATTGGGGGAAAATAGGGGAACAACTGTAATAATTTGAACAATAAAGATTTATTTTAAAAAAAAGAATATGCTAGAGGAAATAAATTTTGAAGAAGTTGGCATCAAGGGTGGACATGGGCTGTGCTGGCTACTCCATCCAAGGCAATGGTGCTCCAACTTTAATTCTTTAAGCTGTAGAATTCTTTCTTCAAACTGAAACAAAAGCAGAACTATGATTAAAATAAAGTCAGGGATCTGGAGCCTTTTACCCAGTCCTACTGACTTTGGAAGGACTTCTTTAGAATGATCAATATGAGAGATAGTTTGAAAATCATTGGCCTGGGAAATTCACCCTCTCCTCACCCAACAACCATTGGTTGCTATCATAACTGGCCATCAAGTATGAGAATACTACTATTTATTAAAATATTTATACTGGCCAAAACCGGTTTGGCTCAGTGGATAGAGCGTCGGCCTGCGGACTGAAAGGTCCCAGGTTCGATTTCGGTCAAGGGCATGTACCTGGGTTGCTGGCACATCCCCAGTAGGAGATGTGCAGGAGGCAGCTGATCGATGTTTCTCTCTCATCGATGTTTCTAACTCTCTACATCTCTCCATTCCTCTCTGTAAAAAATCAATAAAATATATTTTAAAAAAATATATTTATACTGGACTACCTGAATATGTGTGGAGTTATAATATGCAATAAATAATAGAATCTGGGCACACATTTCTATTTGTGACTTTTTTCTAGGAAACATTCTCAAATTCTTATCTTTCAAAGTTACTATGTGCCATTGCTTTCCCCCCGCCCCCCCTTAACTCCAGCACCCAGATACCTAAGGTTAGGAGCTTTAATGTTATCCTCTTTAGTATCTCTATTAATTATTCATCTATTCCTTCAATAATTAATAACTAATTATACTAAAGGCCCAATGCACAAAATTTATGCAAGGGGCTCGGCCCTCACAACCTCAGCTTCATCCGGAAGGTCATCTGGAAGGACGTCCAGAAGGATGTCCAGAAGGTCGTTCAGCTGTCCAGTCTAATTATTATGCTTTTATTATTATAGATTTACATATGTATGCATATGGTAGGCAATTGGAAAACAAATTTGAATAAGGCATAATCTCTGCTTCCAAAAAACTTGGTGTCTAACAGAGATTAAAATCACTAGAAGTTTGCACAGAATGTTATGGGAGCTCAGAGAAAGGGCATCTTAATTTGCCTGATGATCATGAGCAGAAGTCAAGGAATACTTACCAGAGAAATGACAGTTGACAGAATTGTGAAGGTAAGATTAAGATAAAATAAAATTATTTGCAAGAGACATGGAGCAAAGACTAGATTGTGAAAAACTTTGGGCTTTTTCCTCTTGCATTTATATAACATTCTCAAACAGATAAAACTATAGAAATGGAGAACAGATAGATAATTGCTTGAGTTTAGGGCCAGGGCAACTGTAAGGGTGTAGCAAAAGGAAGTTTATTGGGGTGTTAGAACTCTTCTGTATCCTGCCTGTGGTGGTGGTCACACAAATCTATTCCTGTGTTAAAATTCATAGTCCCCTTCCAAAGATTAAACTTAATGTCTGATCAAAAATTTATAACTGTTTTTGCAAAAATCATAACTAACTGGTTCAAGGTCAACCATTCAAAGCACTGGGGGAAGGGAGTAATGAAACAATGTTCTTTTTCTTTTTTTTGCTACAGTGACTTGTCAGTTTTCTAAACTATTCATTATATCATTAGTTTACAAAATATTGCCACATTTTAGTATTTACATTCCTTTTTAATTGCTCTCACAATAATGATGTATTAGAAAGTTTGACACCCATTTAAAAATAAAACTGGTAAAGTTTTATCTTTCTATACCTTATAACCTTTTGCAAAATAATATTCTAAAATGCAGACTTTTAAAGGAATAACTATAAATACTTTATATTTTCTAGAATTGTTATAGAGTGAGTTATCAGTAACTTTCAAATGCAGTCTGTTAGCTGAATATTTTAATAAACTATAGTACAGTTATAAAAAAAATAATTGGATTTTTTAATACCAATAAAAATTTTTTAACTGAAAATTTCAAAAAATAACATTTAAAATAAGTATAAAAATATCTGTTGACTGTCATCTTTTGCAGTAGTTCTGTTCTATAAAGTCACTGTAAACACTGCATTATTGCTTCTGGGGGAAATAAAGCCTTAGATTCCTTTGAGTCTCTGGTTACATTTTCATTAACAAATCAGTGTTATGCCCAGATTTCAAGATCCCCAAGAAAACCACACCAGGGAGCCAGTCCGATGCAAAAGCAGAAGGTCCTTTATTGAGCTAGCTAACTCGACCCCGCCCTCCGGCCGGCCCAGCGATCGGAGGCGGAGTGCCACCCGTGAGAAAATCAGGGCCTTTAATAGGGGGGGGTGGAGTGAGGGGAGGGGAGCTGACTGTGGACCTGCCGATTGGCCAGGCGCAAGTCGGGTCTCGTTACACAGGATGTGGTCATCTCTATGGCGCGCATGTTCCTTGATTGTCATTGGTTAGTTTAAAGAAATCCCGGCTTCCGGGAAGAAGGTACTTTCCTGAGCACATGGTGACTGCTCCAACATGGTGGATCCAGGGTAAGACGGAGGGCATAGCCCTCGCCCTTTCAATCAGTACTTAGCCTGTTTTATGTGTGTTTCTTTTTAAAGACATCTTTAATATATATTGTTGTTTCATTAACATTGAACTCACAGCCAACAGCTCTATCACTTGTGTCTGAAAGAAGCTCATCTAACACACAGATTTTCTCCACAGCACAGCCTCATACTTAGGAACATCAGACAATACTCAGAACTAAGTGACAAAATTATCCCTTCATCCCACCCCTCCCCCCACCAAAACAAACACAACAACACAAAAGTGTGGGAAATGTGGCACTAAATTGACTTTGAAAATGAAAGAAAGAAAGAAAGAAAGGAAAGAAAAGAAAGATAAGAAAGAAAGGAAAGAAAGAAAGAAAGAAAGAAAGAAAGAAAGAAAGAAAGAAAGAAAGAAAGACACTTATTTACAGAGTTAAAACAAACATCATCTTGTTTGACCTCAGCTGGGAATGTTGGGTAACTCAAAATTTTTGCCACTCTCCACATTGACCACAAATGACCATGAAAACACCGCATCAGCAAGTAGGCATATTTGCAAATTACAGAATCCACTAATAATGTGACTTGACTGTTCCTGGGACAAGATCTAACAGAAGATGTTCAAGACCTCTTCATAGACACTGTCAAACATCACTGAGAGGAGGAAGAGAAAAGTTCTAAATAAATAGAGGGACACACCATGTTTTTTATTGAAAGGGTCAATATTATAAAAATGTCAGTTCTCCCCAAAGTAACAAGATGCAATACCAACATGTTTTTATGGAAATTGAAAAGCTGATTCTAAAATTTATATGTTAATGCAAGGGGTTGAGAATAACCAAGATACTTGTGAATAAGAATAACCTGGGAGAATTAACTCTGCCAGTTGTGGTATTGGCACAAGGGTGGGGCAGTTCCCAACAGAACAGACGATGGCCAGAAAGAAAGCAGTCACATATAAATGCTGGGTTTATGACCAAGACAGCATTTCGAACAAACAAAGCAGTGAGAAGATGACTTTTTTTCTATATATCTAAATGGCAATCAATTAGCTATTTATATGGAAAAATGAACTTTGACCCTTCACACCATAAGCAAAATCATTCCAATTTGACTGTAGTTTTAAATGTGAAAGACAAAAGGACACCAAAAGTATTAGCTATAAAGAAAAAAATTAATAAATTGGGTTATTTAATATTTCTTTAATTCTTAAATTAGTTTAAGCAATTTACTTAATTTAAGATTTAAATTAAGACTTTGGTTCATCAAAAGATACCATTAAGAGAGTAAAAAAGCAAGCCACAGAGCGAGAGAAGATATTTGTCACGCCAATAATGTACAAAGAACTCCTATCCAGAATATATATAAAGCGAATGATAAATATGGTCAATAAACTTTTGGAAAAGGGTCAATCTTATTAGAATTTAAAAAATACAAATTAAAACAAAATATTGTTTTTCATTTATCACATTAGCTTAGATAAAAAAGCTAATAATCAGGTTATGGAAAGGTATGAGGAAAAGAGCTAATGATCAGTTTAGAGGAAAGTCTGAGGAGGTAGGAAATTAGTGCTTTTACTTAGAAGAACAATTTAAAATATTCATCAAGTTGTAAACATTTATCCTTTGGAAATAGAAATTCTGGCAGAACTGCAGAAAGATATATATATCTATGTGTGTGTGTGTGTTTGAATAGTTATTGAAACATCGTTTGCAATGAAAAAATAGAAACAACTTAAATGCTTATCAATTTGGAAATAATTTACAGTATATCCATAGAATGACAAATTATGCAGCTAAAAAAGAATGACTCATGTTCACATATAGCAGCATGGAAAATGACAATAAGCTAGTAAATTATAGTAAGTACATAGTATATATCGTGCAGTCCAGTGGTGTTTTAAAAAAGAAAGAAAATAATAGATTTGCATATGTCTAGAGAAAAGTTCTGGAGGATTACACACCAGTTTAGTATGGTTATCTTTTGGGGATTAAGATTATAGAGCAAATTTACTTTTCAAGTAATTTGTGTGAAGGATTGTTTTATTTTAATATAATGTACTTGTGTTATTTCCTCTACAGAAATATTTTTCAAAACTAAAATTTTAAACTAAATTGGCCAAGCTTAAAATTTTAAATTTTCAATAAGAAAAAAGAGTCAGACTAGTAATATCAATCAGGTATTAAAACCATCACTTAGAGACAAATTGTAGCAGAATGCAGTCAGAAAAGTAGAAAAGTTACTGTTTTGGCACCTGAGTCACAGCTGCCCCCAAGCATCTGAAAAGACAACTGAAGCAGAAGCAAGGACAACAGGAAGTTTAAAAGGCCAACATAAGGAAGCCAGATCGATAATTCAAAAATATTCTCCCAACAAAAACCATCATAGCAAAGATTTTTTTAAAAATGTACTAAAATTTAATCATTCATAAAAGCTGTAATTTAATCTGACAGTAAAACACAAGAAGCAATATTAGAGAGTTGGTTTAGTATATTGTATATTTTAGCTTTGAAAGCCATAGAAATCAGTTATCCATTTGTTTTTCCTACAAAACCCATTTTTTCCAAAGCAGTATGCGTAATTTTAATTAGGATATAACTGACATTTCATCATTTTTATTTTTTTAATGTTTTTTTTATTGCTTTTTAGAGCACTAGGAATGGAGAGGGGTAGAGAGATAGAAACACCAATTAGAATGAAACTTCATCAATAGGCTGCCTCGTGCATGTCCCCCACCAGGGATTGAGCCTGCAACTGGGGCATGTATCCTGACCTGGAATTGAGGCAGTGACCTCTTGGTTCATGAGTCAATGCCCCTCAACCACTGAACCACACCTGCTGAGCTATTTCATACTTTTTAAATATAAAATGAAGTCATTGAGTAAAAAAGTTATCTGCTTTTTAAAAGTAATGAGTTTGAAGGGAAACTCCGTCATCTATATCATTACAGATACAAAGTATAATGGCTGGTTCAACATTTTAGTGCCTGACAGGAGGAATCATGATTGATAAGAGGATCAATATGAAATAATTTGATTAGAGTAGCGATATATATCTAACTTCTGAAATGCATCCATGCTCTTCTGCATAATCACATTAGAGTCAAGTCTGTTTATTTTCACATCTGTTATAACTTCTATTGCAAAGGAGAAATACTATTATCTTATTTCCCAAGAGATATACACAGAGCAAATATTTTTTTCTCCAGGGAACTGGTGCAAATCAATATAAGATCTAAGTTCTTCACATAATTTATAAAACAAGAGAGGCCTTTTAACATTTATTTTCTGAAGACAAAGAATTTTAAAGGAGAAAAATGTTTCCCTCGGGAGCATTTCCAAGGAATCCCCAAATATTTTATTGTCAGCTGTTGTTGTTTTTAAATAGTAGAGGCAGACAGGCTCTGACAAGCCACGGAGATGAAAGCAGTGAGTATGGGTAAAGATTCTGCGATAAGAACACCCCAGACTTCTCCTTTGGAAGTATCACCATGACAGAGTCGAGGGCATTTCCCATTTAACTCAGGAAAGAACAGTTGTAAGGCAGAGGCTCTGTACCGACCTGGCTAATCTGCTTTTAGATTTGAGAACTAATCAGATTTGCATAAATGTGTCTGTTTCAGGAAAAGCAATGTAGTTTCTTACAATAGCAAGATATTGAAAGCATTCAGTTTGCCTAAAATTAGGGGAATGGCTAACCAAATTTTGTTACAGTCATAAAATCAAATACCATTCAGCCACTAAAAATTATACTTTAAAAATATTTCACAATATAAAAATATGCTCACCTTATTATGTTAAAAAACAAGAATAAAGAACTACAATGCAGGTTTAGGTCCTGATATGCACAGAAAAATGACTAGGAGAAAATATCACAGAATGCCAACATGGACCAACTGAAGGACAGCACACATCCAGGGCACGCTTCCTATAAAAAGAAGAAGATGACAAAGGGAAGCAACAAAAGAAACAAAACTCAAGATCTCACCATTGGGCGGTAGAGAGCCATCTACCTGCCAGCTGTGTTTCCTGGGTAAGTTGTTAACCTCAATTTCCTCATATGTAAAAATCCTTTTGTTGTAAGGATTAAATGAGAGAGCATAAGTAAAGCAATTTATATTGCCTTACGAAAGAGGAGCTCAAAATGACACAATTAAAATAATAATGATGATATGGTACTAGTAATTGACATTTATTAAATGCTGACTCAGGTTCAGACACTGCATTTGGAGTATTATTTTGTTTAATCTTCAAAACCACCTTGTGGAGTTAGGAACTATTATTTCCACTTTACAGAACCTGAAGGCACAGAAGTTAATGTAACTATAGTTACTAGACTGAGCTCAACAAAATGTGGAAGTAAAGCTGCAACTGCAGGCTTCCCATTACACCCTCAGCTCCATGGCTCCTGAAGACCTCCTGAGCAAGGACAGGCCACTGGGTGGGAGTCTCAACTCTGCCACAAGGTTGGCAGGAACTTGCTAGACACTTAGCTTTATTGTCTAAAATACAAGGTGTCTAGTAAAGGGGTTCAAGTGCCAAAGGCTGCAAGCTGGCACCTCCCTCTCCCTCTCCCTCCCTCTCTTTGTGCATGTATGTCTCTGTGTCTGTGTCTCTGTAAGTGTGCACAGACATCCTGTGCCATCTACCCCTGACATTCTGTGTTAAATTAACTAACATATGAAGATAATAAATTTGATCCCCAAGGACCTGTGGTTAAGATCAAAGGGGACCTAATCCTTTAATCACACTGAAGAATTTTTCTGTGTGTGTTGTTTTTTAATTATGGTAAGAAAACAACACACATAAATCTTACCATCTTAATCATTTGAAAGTATATGGAACATTAGTGTTAAGTATATTCACAATGTTGTGCAACCAGTCTCCAGAATTTTTTCATTTTGCAAAACTGAAACTCTATACTCAGTAAATACCAACTTAGTCCTCCCCTCAGCCCAGCCCCTGGCAACCACCATTGTACTTTCTGTTACTATGAATTTCACCATTTTGTAAAATTTAGTGGATTCAAGAAGATAGTGTTTGTCTTTTTGTGACAAGCTTATTTCACTTAGTATAATGTCCTCCAGATTTATCCATGTTGTATCATGTGTCAGAAAATCCTTCCTTTTCAAGATCAAATAATATTCCATTGTATTTTGGTTTTCCCTTTATCTGTCAATACACACTTGAGTTGCTTTCACCTCTTTTTTTATTGTAAACATGGGTGTGCAAATATCTCTTAGAAATCCTGCTTGAAATTCTTTTGGGTAAATACCCAAAAGTAAAATTGCTGTCAAATAGTTGTTTTATTTTTAATTTTTTGAAGAACTGTTCTCCATAGTGGCTGCACCATTTACATTCATGCCAACAGTGCACAAGGGTTTTCTGAGTTTTTAAAAGAACAGAAATTCCCTGTTATAAAAAAGTACAGTATTAACTTTCTTTCACAAGATAAATATAGTTTGATCTTCAGATTTACAAGTACCCCAAATAGGTCAATCTCCTTAAACAATATAGCAAAAGATAGTATACAAATGCTTTAAAAGCTTCGCTCATTCTAGAAATGACAAGGTGCTATAACACTGGGAAGATATAAACATACTTATTTTGTTAATAAAGAAAAGAAAATATTAACATAAAGTAACTATTATTACTATAAAATCTATCTTGATTGGCATATTGTAAAACAAAGATACACTATTATATTTCCTTTAAAAATAGGAAGATGAGCCCTAGCCAGTGTGGCTCAGTGGTTGAGCATCGATCTATGAACCAGGAGGTCATAATTGGATTCCTGGTCAGGGCACATGCCTGGGTTGTGAGGGGCATGCAGGAGGCAGCCGATCAATGATTCTCATCATTTATATTTCTCTCTCTCACTCTCCCTTTCTCTATGAAATCAATAAAAAAAATTATATATTTTTTAAAAGTAAGATGACAAGAATAATCACTTTTCCTTTTCTATTTGAAAGACACATGGCTCGGCTGCCTCTCGTCCTCGCCTTGACAGGGATCAAACACAAAATCCAGGTATGTGTCCTGACCGAGAATCCAACCTGCACTGGAGAGTGTCCAACCAATGAGCCACACGTGCCACGGCTAACCTTTTCTCTTTTTAATAGAAATAAAAATCATCGCCTTTTCTGTTAATCACCTTTTCTATATTTCAGAATTTTAGAATTGCTGTGTGACTTAAGTTTTTTTTAAAATATATAGTTCTGGATATGAGGGCAATATGTCACCCATTGATGGTCAGGGGGATTCAGCTACTCTGGTGTCACCATTCCCACCCACTCCACCTGCATCCCCTGAAGCTGCACTCCATGAAGAGACACTCTGGCCCCATAGATATAGGAGGACTGTTCTTAGTAAAGAGCATAGGAGTAGCTGCCTTCATGCTAGACCAGGGGTGGGCAAACTTTTTGACTCGAGGGCCACAATGGGTTCTTAAACTGGACCGGAGGGCCGGAACAAAAGCATGGATGGAGTGTTTGTGTGAACTAATATAAATTCAAAGTAAACATCATTACATAAAAAGGTACGGTCTTTTTTTTAAATACTTTTATTCATTTCAAACGGGCCGGATCAGGCCCACGGGCTGTAGTTTGCCCACAGCTGTAGAGCTTCAACACTCGTTCTCAAGATCCATCTGTAGGAGAATGTAGGGCAGTTCCAACACTCCAGACATATCCACCTGAGGAGTTGCACTTGGCAGTCTGCCTTTAAAATTTTTTTTAAAGTACTATAGTTCTATTTTTTGCCTTATTATTTGGGCATATCATGACTTTTTGGAAAGAGAATTCAAAGGTACTAACCAAAAATATCCTATATAATAAAAGCCTAGGTGGTGTTGCGCGACATTGTCACAAGATGGCCACCACAAGATGGCCGCCCACGTCGTCACAAGGTGGCCACCACAAAATGACCACCATGAGATGGTCACCACAAGATGGCTGGCAGGGAAGGGCAGTTGTGGGCGATCAGGCTGGCAGAGGAGGGCATAGGGGGCCATAAGGCCAGTAGAGGAGGGCAATTGGGGCCGAGATCAGGCCAGCAGAGCAGGGCAGTTGAGGGCCATCAGGCCAGCAGAACAGGGCAGTTGGGGGCAATTGGGCCAGCAGGGGAGCAGCTAGGTGTCAATCAGGCTGTCAGGGGAGTGGTTAGGGGGTGATCAGGCAGGCAGGCAGGTGAGTGGTTAGGAGCCAGCAGTCCCAGATTGTGAGAGGGATGTCCGACTGCCAGTTTAGGCTTGATCCCTGTGGGTTGCCTAAACCAGTAGTCAGACATCCCCCAAGGAGTCCCAGATTGGAGATGGTGCAGGCCAGGCTAAGGGACACATACACACACACAGACACACACAAATTTCATGCACCAGCCCTCTAGTACTAGAAATAATAAACATATTCAGTGAAATGACAGCATAAGGTGAAACTATGAACACTCTTCCTAGAGGCCCTTCATTAGAAAATACAGTAAAATTCTCTTTGTGGAATGATTGAAAATAATTGCCCACCAAACACCTGGGGAGATAAGCAATAGACACTTTAGGGCTCAGTTAACTAAGTCCTTTAGTAAAAAAAAAAAAAAAAACCCTGGGGGAGGGAAAATGGCGGAGGTATAAAGGGACGTGTCCTGTGCCTTCTCCTGGAGCAGATAAGGGTGAGCAGCTGAAACGGGTAACATACAGCCCGAATAGGCAGAGGATTTTCAGCTGAGAGACTGTCTGCAGCTAGGAAAGACCGAGAACTCACAGAAAAAAAAAGGACAGTTGGAGACTGCGGCTGAAAACTCTCTCGGTGTGCCCG
>NW_006291552.1:329527-348265 GCF_000327345.1 Myotis davidii
GATGGGTAATGGGGGGGGGAGGGGGATAAGGAACCATTTGTAAAACCTTAACTAATAAAAAAAAAAAAAACCCTGGCCCATGTGGTGTGGTGCACAGGTTGTGACCCTAATACGTCTTAAAAAGATGTCATGTGTCCATGTACAATATGACTGTGAGCACACAGAAGGGCCTGGGAGGAAGGTCATGGCCAGCAGAGGTTACTTCAGGGAGAGAGGAGGGATTAGAGGTGGTGTGGCTGGGACTGTCACTTATAATTTATACATTTCTCTATTATTTGAACTTATACTAAACATGTTGTCTATGCAACTTTTTTAAACAATAAAGAGAAGAAAACTATGGCCCAGCCCAATAAATCAGTACAATAACACCTGATCGCCAGGTATGCAGTGGACAAATGGATGAACAGAAGAATGGGCTGGAGTGAGAGTGCACAGGTGGCTGTGCTCTTCTGGGGCCGTGGGAGTGTGCTCAGGCTCACCCAGCTCACAGGCCAGTCAGGGGCAGGCACCCAGGCGGAGGTGATGCTCTGATGGGGTCTTGGTGAGTAGGAGCCAGCCATGTGGAGGAGGGGACATGTTCCACCAAAAGGAACTGATATCGGGAGAGTGTTATCATACAAACCATGAGAGAAATGCCTTTGAAAAGCAAAAAGCAACCCACATCAAATACCAGAGGAAAGTAAAAATTAAGGGCAGCAAATATCCCACTGTATTTCATATCCAGGAAGAAATGGGTTGCCTTAGCAAGAGCAGTTTCCATAGAGTTGTGGGGGTGGAAGTCAGACTGCAATGGTCAGAAAGAAAATGAAAAGCAAGAAGAAGAAAACACACAAAATACTCTTTCAAGTAAAGCAAGACTGGGAGAAAGAGGCTGTGCACTAGTAGCCAAGAGCAAAAGCTATGGGCTTCTGAGAGTTCTAGTCAGAGGAGATAAAAGCTAGAAGGAAGGGCCCTGGCTGGGTGGCTCAGCTGGTTGGAGTGTCACCCTATATACCAAAAGGCTGTGGTTTCATTTCCCAGTCTGCGCACATACCTGGGTTGCAGGTTCAATCCCTGGTCAAGGTGCATATGGGAGGCAGCCAATTAATGGTTCTTTCTCATATCGATGTGTTTTTTCCCTCTCCCTCTCTCTCAAAAAAATTAATAAACATATCCTCAGGTGAGGATTTGAAAAATTTATTTTCAACTTAGATCAATGACTCAAAATGACATCATGTTTCTCAAACATACAGAGAAGCCAGGATGGTAGTTGGAGTGTTGGAGCTTCAAACTCACAACTTAAACTTCCCTGGGCAATTTTCAGCATCCATCACACAAACACTGGCCCCTGTGCTGCTGCGAGTTTGGCAGCTGTGAATGTTACTGTGACTGGGGGCTGTGTTCTTGACTCACCTACGTCATTCTGAATCACAGAGTCTTCCAACATTTTATTACCGTCTGGACACAGATGAGACAAACCAGAATGTGATCATGAATAAATCTAGGGAAAATAGCTTTTAAGTCTGGTCAACAAGAAACGAGGGTTTTCATTGCAAAGAGGTCACTAAATACCCTGGCTTTCTCAAACAGGGCTTGCTGGAGTCTAGCTGCATTGGGCATCATCTCCAAGGTTGCAACTTGCCACCCAAGCAGACCACCTGAGAGAAGCTGGCAGAAGCAGCCAGAGCTGCTGTTTAGAGTCTTTTCTGCATTAACAGCTAATGACTTGAACACTGTTTACTCCCAGTGATGGAAAGAATGAAACTGGCAGTGAGAAGATGCAGTCAGAGGCCCAGATTAATATAAATTCGCTGAAGGACAATTCTCCCTTGGCTTCTAGATTGTCAAGGCCACCCTCACTTCTAAACTGTGGAACTTGGTGCTTGGTAGTCTAAATAATTGACAGCTCCAAGTAGAACTTTCTAGGAGGATGGAAATGCTCTGTATCTTTGCTGCCCAAGATGTAGTCACCAGCTGTGTGTAAGAGTTGGGCACTTGCAATGTGGTTACTGTGAGTAAGGAACTGGATTTTTTATTTTATTTGATTTTAATTAATTAAAATTGAAACTTCAATAGTCATATGTGGCAAGTGGCTATGGAATTAGAGCAGATCTAGAAAATCAAAATAAGTTTTGCTTGACTGAGGAAAAATGACTATTTCCTGCAGCAGCTCATAGAAGCTGGTTTCCTCCTCAGGATGGATCAGAGCCATGGCTCAGGTGAGGGACAGAGGTTGGTTTTCACCTAAATGAGAGTCATGTCCCAAGCCAGTCACTGGAAATGTTACTGATTCAAAGCTTTTTGGAGTACAACATTTAAGAAATTTGTGAAAGTGTAAACCAGAAAAAGATCCATGTTAAATACTAAGATGGGCTGTATTTATCAAACACTAAATGGAATCATACACCCTCCTAAAGAAGCACATTGAAGTTTTTATTTATAAGCCATGAGAATGCTACAAATAGGCAAACCTGTAGATGTGTGTCTCACCAGGAAAATGTATAATGTAATGACTAACAAGGCTGTAGCCCATACAGCAGCGGTTCTCAACCTGTGGGTCGTGACCCCTTTGGGGGTCGAACGACCCTTTCACAGGGGTCTCCTAAGACCATTGGAAAACACATATATAATTACATATTGTTTTTGTGATTAATCACTATCTTTTTATTATGTTCAATTTGTAACAATGAAATTGGGGGTCACCACAACATAAGGAACTGTATTAAAGGGTCGCAGCATTAGGAAGGTTGAGAACCACTGCCATACAGGGTAAGCATTCGTGTGTACATAGATACATGGTAGCCAGTTATTTTGTTGTTCCCCCTTCATAAAGTGAAGACTGATAACAGTGCAGAGAGGCTCAGAGATAATCCCTGTGTACTGATCGTACCCTGATATTCTTAGGTTTGACATATGGAGATGGGTAAGCCAGCCTTGCTAATACTTCTGATTATCCATTGCTGATCTTTATACACACTCCATATGCTCCAGAAGAGTCTGCATAGGATAGGGGATGGAAGTTGTTCAGCAAACAGAGCATTTCACTTGAATGCAAAGAATTGCAGAGCTTAGGGAGTGAATCCTACATAATAAAGCCTAATATGCTAAGTGTCCAGTCATCTGTTCAACCAATCAAAGCGTAATATGCTAATGATATGCTAAGGTCGCTCAACCGCTTGCAATGACATGCACTGACCACCAGGGTGCAGTCGACTGTCGACCAGTCACTATGATGTGCACTGACCACCAGGGGGCAGACTCTCCAACAGGTAGGTTTGCTTGCTGCTGGGGTCGGGTAGATCAGAACTGAGCAAGATGGGCCGGACATACAGTGGAGCCCTCCCATGGTCTCTTCCCAGATGGCCAACCTTCCGGATCCCTGCCTGGGCCCAATCATGTATCGGTGGGGTCCCTCAGCTTGTCCTGCACCCTCTCACAATCTGGGCTGAGGGAACCCCTCCCCAGAGTGCATGAATTTCATGCACCAGGCCTCTAGTTAATATATAAAGCATTAACATTGTCCTAAATTCCAAGGCCTTTTAAGATGTATCTCTCTTCACCTTACAAAAATAGAGTAAATACTATGTTCTCTGTTTTAAGGATAATATCAGAAGCCAAACTTTCTTCTACTAGAATATTAAATCTCAAGTGTGTTTTTCAAAGACCAAGTCAGAGCTTACCTTAAGGTTTTTCCTCCTGGAATTGTTGTGTAATGATAAAGTTTAGAAGAGATAGTCTGATAATGAAAGTGGATTAAACATATCTTGGAATAGATTGTTGAACACCTGTATTTCATAGGAAAACTCTCATCTCGACTCTGCAGTTTAAAGGTGTATGTGCAAATCTACACAAACACACAAACACACACACTCACACACGTGTACACATGGCCCTACCTTTTCTGAATGTTGCCTTTGGGGAGTTAGGGGGAGATAGCAAGTAAAAGTGCAGCAGCTATGAAATCTGTATGAAAATTTAAAATCTAGTATTAAAGCCATCAGTTCTTAATTTCTTCGTAAGTAAAACCTCCTTTGGAAATGGCTCATGATGCGTTCATGAGTGAATCACATGAGTGTCCTTGCACCCTTCATGACCCTCTCTCAGGAAACAATGGGACACATTGAAATAAATTCTTAAAAGTTGTTTTATACCATTTTTTAGCCTTGGGATATGAAAGTTGGGAAAAGGAACAATTTGCTTTTCAACCAAATAAAACAAAAAACATTTCTGCCATCTTCCATTTTGAAATAGCCCCTGTGACTGGAACTGCGGTTTTAAGGCATGTTAGTGTGAACCCTTTCCAAGAGTAGTTACTATAGGCCACCTGTGCTGCTGACTATCTGCAGGAGCTTGGGAGATGCACTAGGGCTGGTGGGAGCTCAGATCTGGAAACCCTCAGAGTAAGTCCCTTAGCAAGGAAGCAGACCCCTCTCCCCTCCCTGCCTCCTTCCTTCTCTCCACCACTTACTGAGCACGCCCTAGATGTAGGGATAAAAAGATGATTAAGAGCAGACCCGGTCCTTCAGGAAATGGCAGACTAATGAGGCAGAACTAAGCAGGACTCTCACACACCTAACCAGCTACCATCTCTCTGTTGTGCAATAAATGAGACGGTGGTGATGGAACCTGGCCTGGAGCCCCTGAGCTTCTGTGCAGATCACTTCCTAGCTCCTCTTCCCAGAGCTGCTGTCAATACTGCTGCATGTTCTTCCCAATGGCCATCAGACACCGTGTTACCACAGATGCTCAGCTCATGTTTAGCAGACTCTGGGCTTCTGCTTGGCACTGGGCTACAAAGCTGTAGACCATAGAACCTGCCCTCAGAGAGCCTACCCTGCCGTGGAAAAGAGGTGATCACATGTCATCAGTAAGCAGAACAACAGGTCAAGGGCAAAGTATTCTCAAAGCAAAGAGGTGAGTAGATGAAATACATACAGTGAGTGTGCTGGGGACACAGCATGTCAGACATACCCTATCAGACCCCTGAAAACTAAACTAGATAAAAGGGGATCTCCAAAAAGTTTTTAATTTGAAACCTCTTTCAGGAAGAGAAACAAAGCACCAACACAAAAATAATCAGCTAAAGTCTATCTTAACTATATATTGAAATCTGAAGTTTTAAATAGAATCTAGTGGAGACCAAAAGCATCTTGCTTCTCAGAAAGAACCATAGGAAAGTGTGGGTTTGTTTGTGTGTTTTGTTTTGGTTTTAGAGTTTGTATGGAGGGATAGCTTTTGCTTGTTTGATTTTTTTAAAGTAATAATAAATAACAGTTGGCAATAGAAAATGTCAGTACTACTCTGCAGGCAAGTTCTCAAACAATCTTCAGGATCCTCAAAAACTGAACACAAAGTACCTTTATTGGAGAAAAGAAGAGGGGAACAACCCTCCCATCCCCTTACCCCGCCCACCAAACCTCACATTTTTGGAAAAGTCCAGCATTCAGAAGAAGCTTCATTGCCTGGCCTACATTAGCTGGTGGTAATTTGTAATTCAGGTTAAAAACAAAACAGAAGTGAACATTGTTCTGACACTTGCCCTGATAACATCCCAAGAAAACTCTAGAGCTGGCAAGAGAGAAAAGCAGATAATGGTCCGTGCTGTTATTTGAGTTTAAAAAGCACTGTGATTTTTCTTTTAAAGGGACATCTTCAGTTTCCCTGCACACGGTTTCTAACTGCAGCTCAAAATTTTCCACTAGGCTCCCCCGTGAGAACAAACACTGCTCCGTGAACAGAGCTGGATGCCACCATGCTTCCCAGCAGCCCTAGGAACGCTGCAGAGCCCCTGCCAGCTGCACCCCAGCACAGAGTTAGACCTCAGCCAGCAGATTCGTTTTATCCATTGGACTCCCGCTCCCCTATAGGAATTATTTTCTCTTTCTCCTTCACCTGCAAAAATAGGATGAATTCCTCAGACCGACAACCCATGTCTTTTAAAAGCACAATGGCTATTCTAGGGTGATAAAAATACTTTATATTTATCAAGTGCCTTAAAGATAACAAAATGTATATTTTGCATTTAATATTTAATCCTCTAAATAGGGCTTTGAGAAAGCTATCGTCATCCCCATTTACAAGTGACTGCTGGTTAACTGAGCCTAAGCGTCCTTATTTATCTCCACTCCTACCTTAAATGTCAATTAAGTGACAGTGAAGAAAAAAAGGTATAAGTTCATAAGAACAAAGATAATGGGAAAGGAAAGTAGAAGACAGTGAGGGACAGCAAGACAGATCAACTTTTGGGTAATATAAGGATTTTTTTTACACAGAGGACACAAAAACTTACCTACCCCATTACGTTCCCTTTCTTAGGAACCTACTAGAAGATGTACTTCAGCAAAACGAGGATATAAACCAAGAAAGGAGAAGATATGGAATCCTGAATGCAGAAGCTCTGAACAGGAGTGAGGCAAAGGGCACCCAGGGGTGACAGCTGGTGGCTACCGTCTAGGACATTGGCTCTCAACCTTCCTAATGCTGTGGCCCTTTAATACAGTTCCTCATGTTGTGGTGACCCCAATTTCATTGTTACAAATTGAACATAATTAAAGCATAGTGATTAATCACAAAAACAATGTGTAATTATATATGTGTTTTTCGATGGTCTTAGGTGACCCTTGTGAAAGGGTCATTCGACCCCCAAAGGGGTCGCGACCCACAGGTTGAGAACTGCTGGCCTAGGACCATCTGTACTGGAGCAGCGAAGGAGGGGGACACCAAGACATAAGCAGAACAGAATGTTCAGAACTAGGTCTGGGAGTTTGAAAAAATTATTCCTGGGCATGTGACAGGCTTGTTGGAAAAGTAGAAAAAAAATTGAATAATAGAGACATACAAAACTAAGCAAATAGAAAACACAGGCATTGTTTACTCCAGGGTGGGTGAAGGTTGGGAGAGAAAGAAAGCGTCAACATAGAACACAACTTAGTTCAGAAGTGATATGTACATGCTAAAATAACATGAGGAACCAATATTTATTTAACCAAAATATGAGCCATTATTATGTTATGAGGATGGAGAAAAGGGATGTGTATGTTGGGTGGAAGCAGTGGATATTAGTTAAGAACTAAACCTTCAAATATCATAATGAAAATGTCAACAGGTCTAAAATCCATAAATCAGTAAAAAGCATAATAAGTACATTGTTTATAAATATCGAGGCAGTTATCAGAAGAACTATAAGAAATTAAAGACATTGGTTGCTTCTGGGGCAAAGTATGGGAATAAATAGAGGGGTTGGGCAGAGGGCTGAAGTATTTCCTTAAAAGCCTTTGTTCTTCTTGACTGTTTAAACTCTGTCAATTTATTATTTTGATAAAAATTTTAAAATAATATTTTCAATAGTATTTAGTTAAATTGTGTGAAATGTGTGAAATACAATTAAATCCTGTATTTTACACATTTAAATATGGGATGTAGTTTTACCGCTATAACCAGCAAGTATTTGATC
The DNA here is from genome assembly GCF_000327345.1 of Myotis davidii. Lineage (NCBI taxonomy): Eukaryota > Metazoa > Chordata > Mammalia > Chiroptera > Vespertilionidae > Myotis > Myotis davidii. The sequence continues at coordinate 336,960 of NW_006291552.1, forward strand.
TTAAATGAGACAGACCTAGTCAATAGAACCTTCAAGCTGAAAAGAGCCATGGGCATCTCCTGTGACAGTCCTAGAGCCTGGAGATTTAATATTGGATTGAAATTCAAAGCCTCTGAGTACTTAAAAAATTAGCTCTAAAGAGTGTTTTAATGATAGAGTAGAATTTAGGAAAACTTAAGAGGAAGGAAAGGTTTGTAACCTGAAATACTTGGGTAAACTGTCTGAATGGATCCCAGCCATTTGTTGACTTTCCCCTATTACTTACCTTTATAAAAAAAAACATCCAGTTCTGGGGAAGTCAGGAAGGTTTCTAGCTAAATTCTCTTTGTTTGTAAAATCAGCTCATCTAAAATTGCAACATTCATCTCCTTTAGTTACAGATTAGAATCCCATTCCAAACTCATACAGAATAAAATGAGATTTCAGACTTCAAACCCCACCCAAGAGCATGTGGTTATTATGAATGTCCTCAAAAGGCCTCACTATGCTCAAGTTTGTTTGTACAAGACAATTCTATAACACAGTTCCCAGGGATGGATGCAATCCTGGGTCAAATAAAACCCAGATGACAGTCAAACATGGTTATAGGCAGTGAATGGAGAGATGTATGAAAGAATTCTTGCCTCTAAGGAATTTATAATCAAATTTAGGACAGGTAAAGTACATAACTAACTACAGAATGGCAGGTTGGGACAAGTGCCTTAGGAGTAATGCAAAGTTCTACAGGAGTTAGGAGAGATATAGCTTTCTGCTGGAATGATCACCAAGACTCTTAGGAAGGAGGGGTGGCCAGTAGATTGCCCAGCAAGCCCCACAGTGGCTCATCCCAAGATTAAGCAAAGACTTCAATCTCTTATCAGTGTTGATTGTCCCCTTCCTGTCCAATCACCTCTCATCCATCACCCTGCCATCGATCTGTTGTGCAATCAGAAGAGAGATCCTCTAGACCAGGGGTGGGTAACACCCAGCTCTCAAGCTGTATAAGGCCCGCCAAATCATTTGGTTTGGCTCTGCCAAGGCATTAGTGGTGAGTTAATTAAATGTTTGACCAAATATAGCAAGGTAATTTTTAAAAAATAATTATTTATTGTTGAAAGTATTACATTTGCCCCCCTCCGCCCCGCCACTGACCCCCTCCAGCCCACCCTTTCAGGCCTTCACCACCCTATTGTCAGTGTCCATGTGTTATGCATATATGCATACAAGGTCTTTGGTTGATTACCTCCCACCCACCCACTCTCCCCTGCCTTCCCTCTGAGATTTCGCACTCTGTTCCATGCTTCCATGTCTCTTGAGCCACTCCGTTCATCAGTTTATTTTGTTACTTAGATTCCACATATGCGTGAGATTATTTGATACTTGTCTTTCCCTGACTGACTTATTTCACTTAGCCTGATACTCTCCAGGTCCCTCCACGCTGTCTCAAAGGGTAAGAGATTCTTCTTTTTTCTGCGCATAGTATCCCATGGCACACATGTAACCACAACTTTTTTATCCACTTATTTACTGACTAGGGGCCCGGTGCATGAAATTCGTGCACTGGGTGGGGGTGAGGGGGAGTGTCCCTCAGCCCAGCCTGCCCCCTCTCACATACTGGGAGCCCTCAGACGTTGACCCCCATCACCCTCCAATCGCAGGATCGGCCCCTTGCCAAGGCCTGACGCCTCGGCCAGAGGTGTCAGGCCTGGGCAGGGGACCCTCATTTCCCCCCATCACTGGTTCTGCCCCCAGCCCAGGCCTGATGCCTCTGGCCCAGGTGTCAGGCCAGGGCAGGGGACCCTGAGACCCCTCCGATTGCTGGCTCTGACCCTGGCCTAGTGTAAAGATGGGCACTAAGGCTGTTTCCAGATCTTAGCTACTGTAAATTGTGCTATAGCAGGCTAATTTTTAAGTTGATAATTTTGTGTGGCCTGAAAATGATGCTTTAAATATCCCAATGGCCCTTGGGAGAAAAAAGTTTCCCCACCTCTACTCTAGATTGAATTATAGTCATGATCGAGTCCACTGAAAACACTGTCATTAGCTCTCAAACCTCCCATTCCCAGCATTCCCAGCACGTGGTTGCATCCAACTATCTAAAGTTGTGATATTCCTGGTTGTGTCTCCTAACACTTGCTTAAAGCAAAGCAAATAGCAGCTATTAACCACACTTTCACCATAGTCAGAAAACTCTGAGATACCACAAGATTTCAGGCAATGGCTTCTCATCATTTCAGAATACAAAAAACTAAGTTCCATGGGAATGTGTCTATCTTGTGACCACTATAACCCAGTGCTTAGGACACAGGAGGGACCTGATTAATCTTTGTTGAGAGAGTCAATTAATTTGGTTCATATACTTATTAACAAACTAGAGGCCTGGTGCACAAAATTCGTGCGGAGGGGTGGGGTCCCTCAACCCGGCCTGCACCCTCTTCCAATCCAGGACACCTCGGGGGATGTCTGACTGCTGGTTTAGGCCCGATCCCATAGGAATCCCTGTGGGATCGGGCCTAAACAGGCAGTCGGACATCCTTCTCACAATCCGGGACTGCTGGCTCCTAACTGCTCGCCTGCCTGATCTCCCCTAACCACTCTACCTGCCTGCCTCATCACCTCTAACCACTCACTTGCCTGCCTTATCGCCTCTAACCACTCTGCCTGCCTGGCTGATTGCCCCTAGCCTCTGGCCTGCCTGCCTGATCACCCCTAACTGCTCACCTGCTTGCCTGATTGCCCCTAACTGCCTCTGCCTAGGCCCCCACCTGGAAGGTCGTTTGGCTGTCCAGTCTAATTAGTATATTACACTTTCATTATTATAGATTCGTCACAGTAGGTCACACACGTGAAGATGTGTAATCATATAACAACTTCTATGCTGTGAAAAATACACAGAATGTTGCGAGAAAAAGTTTGAAATAACTGATCTTAAGAGAGTGGTAAGCTAACATCAGCCCCATGAAAGCATTATTGTCACAAGAATGATGGTAAAAACCATGTGCATTAAATAAGAAAGAAAACACTGGGCACAACACAGGGTGAAAACAACACTGCAGTGCCTTGAGGGAGTAGGAACTGAAGTTATTAATAACTGGGTCACAGAAGGAAATGATCTGAGGTTTAGTTTGAAAACTAAAATAACTACAAACCAACACAGTGGCAGTGGTTTAGCAACGCATATGTGGAAATTTCAGAGGCAGACCAGCCTCACCTGCCACACAAGCCTCTACACACATGACACTCACCAGCGTGACATGCGGCCCAGACAGGGGGACTCGTATCCCCTTGGGACCACACTCACATCCCATGTACACTCAGGAGTCATTTAGGAGCCAGGCAACAAAGTAATGAGGCTGCTTTCATACTGGGCCACAGTGTCTACCCAGATCAGCACCCCTCTTTTTATCAACCCTGATGCAGAGTGACTTCCTAACAGTTCCAAAACTCCGACCCCCTCCCATCAGGTGAGTATTTGTCCGAGAGCACGTGCAGGATACAGACCCCTAGGTCAGGGCACCAGTCCGGCCCCTCCTTTCACTAACCATAGGACACAGGGCAAGTCCCTTTCCTGCTCAGAGATGTGGTCCTCTCAAGGGGTGAGGGTATAATTGCCCCTCAGACCGTGTTAGATAGTTGTGCACAAGTTCTTAATAAGCTCAAAATGTCATTAGCACATGCTCTGAAAGTAGGTCACCAAGATGTACTGAAGATGGAGGCTGTGTCCTCGCTGCTTGAGCGTTGGCTCCAGCATTGGCCCTTGGGGACCAACCGAATGTGGCAGAGCTGACTCGGGCAGCTCCAGACCTCACCTGGGGATCAGCTGGCCTGTAAACACTCAGGCTACACTACTAAGTTCAGAGACAGCAATGGAGGGAGGGAGGCCATCCTGGATGCCCCTGTTCCAGCCCAGCTCCTGGCATAAGGAAGCTGCACAGAAGACCCCACCGGGGACGGGCAGGGGCCATCCCACTGAGTCCCACTGACCCACAGGGTCATGAGAAATAACCAGTCATTGGTTTCCCTAATCACTCAGTTTTTGGAGCAGTTTGTTACACAGCAACAAACAATGTAAATGATAACTCAGAGAGAAAAGTTGTAAAACGGTTTCCACTGTTGACCAGACTCTGTAACTTCTACTTGGCAGCTCTAAGAGGACAGTCACCTCTCAAGTGTCTAAGTGCTCCTTTGGGTTTATGATAACTCACAAGTGGGCCTTTTCTGGAGATGGGAAGAGGGAAGGAATGACCGAACAGGGCACCAGGGATTACTTAGAACTGCTAGCTTAACTCACTTTCCCATCCTTATTCCAAGTTCTATAGACGTTTGACTCATTATAAAGCAAACTCTGATATTTATTCTTTTCTGCTTCTCCATTTTTCGATTAATATTATCCATTGAGATTGTCATTCAACATACTAAGGAACAGGAGAGAGAAGGGCCCTGAAGATCTGAACTAAGCCTGTGTTAACCCCAAGAAGCCTGTGACTCCTTGTGTACAGGTGCTTTTTCCCGCTGCTCTGCCCAGCCAGCCATCACCCGCTCCTGTGTGACAGCTAGCTTTAAAAAGCTGAATTCCTTGCTTCTGTCATTCTCAGACTTTCTCTGGTCCTACCTCTCTCCCATAGTTAGCCACCCACCTCGTTTTTCCCCCACTGGTCTCAGGTAATTAGCTCTTAGACATCATCTGCCAGGGCATAGTTTTACTGACAGAACACTAAGAAAATTACACCTGTGCTGTGGAATGTCAGGGTAATTTTCAAGCTCTCATTGCCCAGACGGGGGCAAGACAGAACTGGTTCTCTGTGAGCACCCAAGAATGGTTGCGAATGAGGGACGCCTCAAAGGGATGGGGTGCAGAAAAAGGCTCTCCTCTTACTGTGCACAGTACATTATAGGGAGTATAATAAAGTGTCAGCTTTCCAAACAGAGAAACTACTATTTCCAAGTATAAAAATACTCCAGGAGGTACAGCCTTTTATGGTTACAATCCTTATGCTCAAATTTTGTGCTCCCTGCATCTGTGTCTTGGTCCACACTGTATCACAGTTGACAAAGGAAAGGACCATGATTAGAAACATTTTATAACCAGCCTCATAGAAGTCAATCATCTGGGCAAAATTGGTCACATGATAAATGGAACCTTGACACTACATTTCAGAGACATCAGAAAGGCTAGAAATTTAAACCAGAAAGAGTTGGTCTTCTTCAGGAGTCAATACCTGGAGAAGACATAGATGGTGGACAGCATTATACAATGCTCATCTCTGAAGCCATGGATCTCTTAGAGAATCTACTGAATGCTACAGATACTCCTTAGAAAAATGAACACAAGCACATATAAACAACGTTTGTATACAATGTCATGGAGCTCATGAACCAAAAATCAGGCAGGCCATGGGTTCCAGATGATGAACTATCTGCACGATGACTAAGTGCCATGGACTAGCTGTGCATTTTAGACATAGCACTTCTCTGTAGTATTTTGATCACCCTGGACTGTAGAATGGGGATCACAACTTCCATTGCAAGGATTGTTGTGAAGCCTAAAATCAAATTGAGAAGATACCCTTGATAGCAAGTGATTTACACACAAATGCAAAAATAATGGCTGAATATGCAAGGGAAATTGGTCTGCAAGTCCTAAGAAAGTGTGACTGCAGCTAAAGGAGTGTATGCAATATTTCCAACAGTCACTAGTAACCACAGGTCATCACATCTGTGTAAATTTTTGTCAATCAAACAGAGATAAATGTCATACAGGAAAGAACTGGGGTTGAGGGAACCACCCAGAAGCTCACCCAATTCTGCCGGGTCAGTTGTGAAGGTGGGTAGGTGGCCTTGCAGGCCTTCCAGGTGACTCCTGGCTGTGAGAGTGAAGTGAAATAATATTATTGGTAATCTGGACCAAAAGAAAGATGCTGAAGATAACCTGACTTTGTGAAAAACTAGAAAACAGGGCTAAGCCCATAGAACTAGGGTGTTTAATAGGAGCTTTTTCACAGTGGCAGTCAGACATAAATTCAATATCCCTGCTCTTTCCTCCATCCCCTGTATACACCCTCCTCACCTCCAATTTGTTACATCATAGTATTGCTTTATTTTGCATTTAATCTCCTTCAGGAAGCTGTAACTCACTTTCTACTCTACATCCTCCCACTGCAAAGGCCATCACTATGCATCTAATGACTTTTGCTGACACATCTGTTGATTGGCTCTCCTTGGCTTCCCAAATGAAAACATGATGGTCTTAGGGGTAGAAACTGTGTGTAAAGTTCAACACATATTCCCAAGCACTGTGTCTGGTGTCTCCATTCACAACTGGTACTGGTGGGGTTTGTCATCAATGTTATAATTTATAATTATGCAAGAAGCCACTCTAATACAACTGGTTGCTTCCATCTCAAAGAACTTAAAGACCTGAATCACAGTTATATCATAAGATACTAGTACCAAATAAACAAGTGCAATTGGTCATAATGAGCTCACAGCCATAATACAGTCACTTGTCTGTTCCCAGTAGGTCACCAAAAGCTAAAGAAGAAACTTCATTGGTAAAGCCATTGTGCCATGAGGAAGGCACCTCATCAACCTCTTGATCCTGGGAGCCTGACAGACCATCTCCATGTCCACAAAACTGTCCAGTGATTGGGTCACCTCAAAGCAGTCCTCATTCCTTGCTGCCTCTAGATTTACCTGCCACTATGCCTGCTTGAAAATAGCATGTTATTCATATACTTAGCCCTTAAATCCTGTAGTATTTTGTCTGTATCTACATTTCAACATTTTCATTCTCTGCATTGTTATAATTGTGGGCCTTCTCTTCTGTCCCATCCCTTTCTCCCCAACAATAATTTACAGTGTTCATTTATGCCAAATAACCACATGGCCCCATCCTTCCCATCGATCTTTATAGAGACTTCAGTTACGGTCAGGCCTTGCTGAGAGATGTACCTGAACAGACTGAGCCCAGTCAGAGCTTGCAATCCTGCCTGGTGCTGGCCTCGAGTGAGAACCAGGGAGCAGCACCCCTCTTGCCGATGGCTCCAGGTCAGGGTTGTGTTCCTGGAAGTACACCTGTGACACAGCACACCGTCATCAAACCTGTCAGCAATCTACATTGTTGCTGACTCTGCAGAGCTCCCTGTGTACTCTTGTAAGACAGGTAAACAGACGACAGCACAGGAATGACGAGTGGCTCTGTCAGCGAAAATCCAGCAGATGGTTCTGTGTCACCAAGCACTGCCATTTGCATGGCCCTGAAGAAAACAGCTTACCTCTGAATGTTGGAGAAGTGACCATACACCCTAAATCTAACTTAAGCAAGAACAGGATGGCAAAAATCTTAGCATTAACCTAAATGTTTCTTTTAAACATTTCAAATGTGTTTATGCATACTTTTGATATTCCTGAGTTCTGAAAAAGGGAAATATTAATATTTAGGTGTTGATGGGAATGTGGGCAAAGGACTAACAAAATCTTTCCCTTCTGTGTAAAAATGTGGCCTATAGTTAATTTCTGGGCTCTGTTCTCCTGGAAACAGATAAAGATGGAATATGTAACTATGTCACTAGCCAGCATCACATGGTAGAGAAAACCTGACTGATAACTGCATCAGAACTAGGAGCATATGAACACCTGATATCTTTGGCTCTGGAGTGTGACCCTTTGGGGACCCTGGAAGCTACATTGGTGACTCCTGTGAGAAGGAGCCACTCTAGTACAACTGCCAATGAGGCTTATCTCTGCCCCTGAGCCATCATCCAGGGCAGAGAGACTAGCTCCTGCTAGTGGGTGAGCAGACCTGTGGACTCCCACCGAGAGGGAGGCTGCCACCGCCACTGTCTGGCTAACACACTCAGGTTCCTCCCTGTGCACTGCTGAGCAGGCCAATGTTTTTATACTATTAATTATTCTGTGCTCTATGGTTTATGAAGAGCTTTCACACACATTATCTCATTTGAAAACAACTCTCAGAAGTAGATGAGGTAGATGTTTTCATTTACAGAGGCAGAAGCTAAGGGTTCAGAAAGGTTCATTCATTTCTTCATTTAACAAATATTTACTGGATGTGGTGGTGCCAACACATGAAGTAGGCACTTGCTTGGGCATGTATGCATATTTGAACCCAACCTTCTGCCTCCTCACCTGTGCCATGCTCTTTCCATCACCCCACATGAGTGAAATAAACATCAATAGAAATAATATGTCAGAGTGGGCAAGAATAACTCAATTCTGTAAATTTTAGGTGTTGGAGTTCACATATCTGGGGTCCATTTTATACCTCACCTCTCCACTTAGACTGAAAGTTGAGCTTCAAATAAAGAGACCTCTTCTGTCTGTCTTTCAGTATTCTTTGAAGCTCCTGGTACATATGGAATCTTCAGCATGATCCCACAAAATATTTCTGGGTTGAATTTTTTTGTATGCCCAGGTCCAGTCATCTATTTGAGCTACTCAAGAGCTTAGTTGCTTGGATGTCTTTGGTCTGTGTTTACTGGAGAGTTGCTTTTTTTTTTGAGTGGATGAATAGCCAAGAGTTGTATGTGAGATCTGCTTTTGGAGCAGTGGCTGCCCTGTGACCTCAATCTTCTGAGTTGTTGATTTTCAGTTTATTAAACACTACAGGCCTACCGGGCATGAAATCATGGGCAAGTAGCTCGCTTCCACTTGCCTCAGCTGCCTGCCCTGCCCTCTGCCGCTGGTAGCTCTCGGCTGCTAGTAGCTCACGCCCCACCCGCCACGAGTGCCACAGGCCTTTTATGATATAGATTTTTCTTGTTGACAGAACAAGAGTGACGACTTCCAAGGTCTAGAAACCAGAAGCCCCCAAAGGGCTTTTAGAATGCCATTGAACCTTTTATGTATTTCATACATTCAATGATCATTTATGAAGCACTTACTGGGCAAGGTACTGTCCCCAACCTGCCTCCCACACCTAAATATCCAGCCTCCTCTGGACTCCTACGAGACTTGCCCAGGTGAGACCTCCTATTTCTAGAGACTGTGTATGGGGTTAGTAGGGGAGGAATAAACAGAAGAAGGAGGAATCTTTATGGAGGAAGAGAATCAACGCTACATTGAGGTCACCAATTTTCATAAAACCAACCAACCAACCTAATGGACTGTGGAAAACTAGCTATCCAAAAACCTTTTCCAGTTTCCCTTATCTTACTCTTCCAACTCTACCAGAAAGAGAAAGAGCGTGCAACAGCACATGAGTCTGTATTTGTCTGTGATGTTCTAATATCAAGTCACTGGATCTGAGAGGAAAGAAATGAGCTACTTCCTAGACACAAGAACAGGAGGAACTCAGAGTATGGATTGCACAGGCAGTTCTATGCTGCCTAAATTCACACACAGAAATAGTTACCCTCAGTATGTGGCATAAATGGAAGAACATATACCATACAATATAATAGAATGCAAAAACAAGGTCATCCAATACGGATAGGAAGACAAGACTGTGGAGTAAAACCCCATTAGTTCTGCTGTGCACAAACTCAAAATACTTTGATAGATATTCCAAATATATTAAAATTGTAATTTTTCACTACTTACAAAGAAAAAATTGCTAAGCAAATTATAAGAATGAAAAGCTTCTATTTGGGGGAAGTATCTAACTAGAGAACAAACTTAAAATTTTTTAGAAGCACCTATTAAAAGCAATCGTTACAGAAATGTTTGTATCAATTCCCTAAGGATTTCTATTAGGCAATACATGTTTGTTTAGCCAAATTTTTCAATAGATTGTTAAAAGCAATGGCTGTAATTCTTTCTAAATGTTTTAGAAATTTTTGACTAATTCAGAATAGATGGAAAGAGAGAGGAAGAATTAGGCTAAATTGATGAGGCTTTTCTATATATTTACATTAGGAGATGAGGGCTATCTATAATAATAAAAGCATAATATGCTAATTAGACTGGACGTCCTTCCAGATGATCTTCTAGAGAAGCTGGGGCTGTGAGGGAAGCCTGGCTCCCTGGTGCCAGAGGGAAGCTGGTGCCGGCAGCCAGGGGAAGAAATGCTTACTCTTGCATGAATTTCATGCATTGGGCCTCTAGTTTCTAATAATTTATAATATTTCAAAATAAATAAAGTGACAGAACAAAGACCCAAACAACTTAATACCTGACTTTCCCACAGGAGCTGCCCCTAAAAACTGCTCTATCCTTTTCTTGGTTCACTTCACAAATGGAATTGCTTTATCCTAAGTAGTAGAAGTACAAATAGCAAAGCAAGATGAGTTGGGCAGGAATAGCTGTGACAGGAAATGTTCTCCGGAATATTAAACCACCTAAATCCTTAAACTGAAAGAGATGCAATTAAGGCTTAGACTCCTGACTGCTTCCAAAGGTTTCCCAGCTTCCTCTTGGCTGACCCCTCATGTGATCTTGGGAATCTTGCAAAGTCTGTCAATACTGTCTTTATGCTGCAGCCTGAGCACACAGAGAGCAGGCAGCTGGAGCAACCAGAAAGCCCGTTCCAGGTGCCCAGAGCAGGCTGACGCAACAGGGAGCTAGAAACAAAGGTGCCACCAAACTTCAAACAGCCCCATCAGCTGGGATTGGACATTGTCTCCCCAAACTCACATCGTGGCAGCATCACCAAATTATAGCCTGGTGAGACTAAAGAGAACAGGGCTAGGTACGGGAAGGTGACACAAACGTGGACTGTCACCTGCTGACTTTTTTTGTTGAGTGAGTGAGGAATGTTGTATCAGAATGGAGTGGAGCACCCAGCTGGTGTGGCTCAGGGGTTGAGCATTGACCTATGAACCAGGAGGTCACAGTTGGATTAACAGTCAGGGCACATATCCAGGTTAATGGCTCGATCCCCAGTGGGGAGCATGCAGGAGGCAGCTGATCAATGATTCTCTATCATCATTGATGTTTCCATCTCTTTCTCCCTCTCCCTTCCACTCTGAAATCAATAAAAAATATATATATATATTAAAAAATAATGGAGTGGGGCAAAGACTGAGACCTAATTATATTTCAGACACTGTGCCATGCCTTTTGGACACATGGTCTCATTTCAGATCCTAGCAATTTTGCAAAAGGCTTAAACATCCCCACTTTCCCCAGAAGAAATCTAAGGAGAAAGGAGGAAGAGAAAACAATAGAGTAGAAAGAGAAGGAAAGTGAGAAAGGGGCTTCTGTAAACACCTGCTGATAGGTTAGGACTTTCACCTGTCATCACATTTCATTTTTGCCATTTTTTTTTAAACAAAGCACACCTTTATTGTTGAGAGTGTTATAAATGTCCCCTCTTTTTTTCTCCCATAACCATCCCTCACCCAGTTCCCGCCCCACCCTAGGCCTTCACC
>NW_006291552.1:348455-351235 GCF_000327345.1 Myotis davidii
ATACTCCTTTGGTGGTGATTAAGTCCTTTAGCTTTTCCTTGTCTGGAAAGCTCTTTATATAACCTTGAATTCTAAATAGTAGCTTTGCTGGGTAGAGTACTGGTAATCTTGGTTGTAGGTTCTTGCTATTCATGACGATTGCCATTTTATAGCTTATATTTTTTACCTTTAACAATTTCTTCTTCTTCTTCTTCTTCTTCTTCTTATTATTTACCACTCCCTTCTGGCCTACAAAGTTTCTGCTGAGAAATCAGCTGACAGTCGTATAGGTGCTCCCTTATACATAACTAACTGCTTTTCTCTTGCCTCTTTTAACATTCTCTCCTTGTCTTTAACCTTTGGCATTTTAATTATGATGTGTCTTGGTGTGGGACTCCGAGTTCCTCTTATTTGGGACTCTTGGGACTTCCTGGACTTGTATGTCTACTTCTTTCTGTCATTCTTTTTTCAAATAAGCTATCAATTTCTTGCTCCCTCTCTTCTCCTTCTGGTACACCCATGATGCTAATGTTGGTATGCTTGAAGTTGTCCCAGAGGCTCCTTACACTATCTTTATATTTTTGGATTCTTTTTGCTGTTCTGATTGGGTGTTTTTTGCTTCCTTGTATCTCAAATCCTCGATTTGATGCTCTACATTCCCCACTCTACTATTGATCCCCTGGAAATTACTCTTTATTTCAGTTAGTGTATGCTTCATTTCTGACTGGTCCTTTTTTTAAGTTGTTGATGTTCCACTAAGTTCCTTGAAATTTTCATTAAGTTCCTTGAACATCCTATAAGCATAGCTTTGAACTCTATCTGGTAGTTTGCTTGTTTCCATTTCACTTATTTCTTTTCCTGGAGATTTCTTCTGTTATTTCATTTGTGATATGTTTCTTTGTCTCTGCATTTTGGCTGTTTCCCTGTGTTTGCTTCTGTGTATTAGGTAGATCTGCTACGTCTCCCAGACTTGGTAGAGTAGCCTTGTGTAGTAGGTATTCTGTAGGGCCCAGTGGCTCAGCCTTCCCAGTCACCTGAGCTGGGAAATCTGGGTATGCCTCTGTGTGGGTTGTGTGCATTTTACTATTGTAGTTGAGCCTTGGTTTATGTTGGTGTCGCTGGGAGGGATTGACCCCCAGGCCAATTAGTTGTGAGAAACAGCTGCAACTACAGTGGAAGAGCTGCTGGGCAGGAGCCAACCCTATGGAGCAAGACTTGCTTCAGTGGGGCTTTGGTGCTCACTAAATCTTTCCCTTGAGTGTTTCACTTGTGGAGGTGGTAGGGTTGTAATCTGGAGTGGTTGAAGCTGATCCCCAGGTGTACTGGCTCTAGGTTCTCTCAGAAGGTACAAAGTCAGTCTCTGCTTGTGCCCTGCCTGGGGCCACCCAGCAAGAGTTACAAAGCAGTCTGCAGATGGCTGCTACTTGTGTTGAGCTTGGAGGTGCCCAGGAGAGGGCAAGCTGTGAACCAGGGCAGGCTGCTGCTACTGCCAGGCTTGGGGCCACTTATTGAGAGGTATGGGGCATGCTGATTCCAGCTGCTACTTGTTTGAGAGATCTGAGGAAAGTCCAAAGCATGAAGCAGGAGAGGTCAGTTGTATGGAAAAGGCACTGGAAATTGTTTGGATGAACCTGCAAGTAGGGAGGGGCAGGGTCTCAGGGAATCATCAGAGTAGGAGAAAAAGTGTGACCCAGACTGATGGAGATTTACAGTAGATATGGCCCAGCCTGTCAGTTCTGTGGCAGGGAGGGCTCAGAACTAGAATACTAGTCTCTGCCAGCACTTTTGATTGGGAGAAAGCTGCCCCATCCAGCTCTCACCCTGATTCTAAGAATAATAGCTCCTCCCTGAATATCCCAGTTTTCTTTCAAGCTGCTGCCCCAGTACTGGAGTTCAGAGGGAGTCTAAGTAAATCTGTATGTGGGCCCTTTAAGAGGAATTGCTTGGGACTTCCAAAGCCTCTGGGTCACTCAGCCACAATTCCCACTGGGTTTTAGAGCCAGAATTTGAGGTAACTTCTCTTCTCAGCAATTGAATCCTGGGCTGGAAGGCCTGGTGTGGGGCAGAGACCCCTCGCTCCTCAGGGAAACCTCCATAGCCAAGATATCCCTCCTGATTTTAAACCACCACACGTGGGTGTGGGACCAACCTGTCGCATTTCCACCCTGCATTTCTGCCCCTCCTAGTTGAAGGAATTCTGTTCAGCTAGTGTTTAGTCAGGGGTGGGCAAACTTTTTGACTCGAGGGCCACAATGGGTTCTTAAACTGGACCGGAGGGCCGGAACAAAAGCATGGATGGAGTGTTTGTGTGAACTAAAATAAATTCAAAGTAAACATCATTACATAAAAGGGTACGGTCTTTTTTTAAAAATATATATATTTTTTTAATTGATTAAGATAGAAGGTAGAGGGAGAGAGTTAGAAACATCAATGATGAGAATCACTGACTGGCTGCCTCCTGCACGCCCCCTACTGGGATGGAGCCTGAAACCCAGGCATGTGCTCTGACCAGGAATCTAACCAGCAACTCCTCGGTACATGGGACCAACTGAGCCATACCCACCTGGGCTTTTCCCCCCATTTGAAATATTCTGAGCATATGATTTTTGTGTTCTACTTTTTTAGTTAACATCTTTTATTTGCCTTTCCCCACACTATTAAAATGTCTGTAAATATTGTTTCTAAGAACTGTAAAATATTCCATTTATATTTGCTTCATGATTTATTCAATCCCATTGTTACCAGACAGAGACCTGGTCCTGAGCAGGTCTGCCCAGGGCTGGACTGTGGTGTGTGGGTTC
>NW_006291552.1:351809-357876 GCF_000327345.1 Myotis davidii
CCATTTCTGTCATTTGTGTCCTGTTTCTTTGTCTCGGCATTTTTTATGCTTTGCTGTGTCGATAGAGTGGCTTTCTCTGCTAAGTGTCCTCTAGGGCCAGGTGGCTCAGCCTCCCCAGTTACCTGAGGTAGACACTCTTGGTGTACCCCCCTTGTGAGCTTTGTGCACAGTCTTGTTGTAGTTATGCCTTGATTGTTGTAGGATCACTTGGAGGAATTGACCTCCAGGCCAATTGGCAGTGAGAATCAGCTGTGTCTGCAGTGGGAGAACTTCTGTGCTGAGGACACCCTTCTGGGGCAAGACTTGCTTCAGTGGGGCTTTGGTGCTCACTGAGTCTGCCCCCTGAGTGTGTCCCTTATGGATCTGAGGAGTTGTAATCCGGATGGTCCCCCTCTGACAACTGGGTACACTGGCTCTTGGATCTAAGGATGTGCTAATTTAGCCTTGGCCTGAGGTTACCCGGCAGGAGCTACGAAAAGAACTGCAGATTCCCCTTCCTTTTTTTTTGGAGTTTGGAGGTGCCCTGATGAGGCCCAGCTGTGAAGCAATGCAAGCTGCTGTGGTGCCTTGGGCCTTCTCTTGTATGTTCTGGGTCTGTCTGACCCAGCTGCAGTTTTTTAGGTAATTTTCAGGTTGCAAAGGGCCAGGGCATTCATACGCAAAAGCCTCTGTCGCAGCCTGGGTGGGGCGGGGTCTCAGGAAATCAAAGGTCGGAGCAAGCAGCTATGGCGGATTCTCAGCCCTGCCCTAAGGGGCCGCCTGTCTCAGTGTCCCTATAATTGCTGCAAGCACCTCTGAGGGAAAGCCACCCTCAAGTTCAGAGTTCTGCCTTCTGCCAGACAGTCCAGTTTCTCCCTGTATGAGTCCTGGGTCCCCAGAGACTTCCCAGAACCGGAGTTCAGAGCAGTCAGGAGCTTGTGACTCCCTCCTGATTCAAAAGGACAGCCGCATCCTCAGGTGCCTGCCCCTTTCCGCGCGCAAACCTCTGTACCTCTGCACTTTACTTCCGCAGCTCCTCTAGCTCTCAGTGTGCTTTTCTTTCCTTCTAGTTGTAGAATTTCCACTCAGCCATCCTTCCTGTAGTTCTGGATGATGTCCGTTTTGTCTTTTCGTTGTATTTTTGAGGTTGTTGTGGGAGGCAGCAATTTCCGGGTGTTTACCTATGCCGCCATCTTAGTTTCTCCACTCTTTGTTGTTTTTTTTTTATATAAACAGGAGTCTAGTTGTTGCTGTGAAGGTATTTTTAACATGTGCTTATGAGTTAAAACAGTAGACTGAGTAAAGCATATTATTTTCCATAATGTGGGTGGGCCTCATCCAATCAGTTGAAGGCCTTACAAGAAAAAAACCAATGTTCCTCAAGAAGAAGGGAGTGCCCACCAGCATGGCTCAGTGGTTGAGCATTGACCTATGAACCAAGAGGTCATGATTCGATTCCTGGTCAGGGCTGTAGACTTGATCCCCAGTATGGGATGTGCAGGAGGCAGTCAATCAATGAGTCTCTCATTGATTTTATCTCATCATTGATGTTTCTATCTCTCTTGCCCTCTCCCTTCATCGCTGAAGTCAATAAAGATTTTTTTTTTTAAAAAAAAGAGGGATCTCTGTATCTAACCCAACCGTGTCTTTAAGAAGAAGTGAGAGGAGGAGGAGGAGGAGGAAGTTGTGCTAGTAGATGTCCTCTGGACTCGAGCTGCAACATAAACTCTTCCCTGGATATCCAACCTGATGGCTAACCCTGCAGATTTTTGGATTGGCCAACCATAACAGAAATAGAAAATGGCCAATTAGAGATAATTCCTTAAAATGTCCAACTCTCTCTCTCTCTCTCTCTCTCTCTCTCTCTCTCTCTCTCTCTCCCTTTTCCCTTTACTGGCTCTGTTTCTCTGGATACTCTATACCCACCCATCAGCTGCACCATCACTCTCTGCCTCTTTTCTGGGCTAGCCTTCCCCCTCTTCATTCTTCTCTTTTCTCTCCCATTACTGGCTCCCATTCCTCTTTTCTGTAAGGCTCACTGTTTAGACTCCCACCATGTCCTTCTTAGAGAACTCACTCTCTCAATCAGCAACTGTGTACTGACTTGACACCTCTTGAAGTTAATTGGTTTTCTCTGTCAGTTATACAGAAGCAGGGGCGTGGCTTGTTCATAGGGTGGTGGTCCTAGGTGGGGGGAGGGACAAAGATAAGTAAGGTATGAGTTCTGTCCTGAAATGTCTTAACCAATTAAGAAAATAATGTCAGGCAAGGTAAAGCAATTATGTATACAACTATAACAGGGGGCGAGGGAGAACGGACTTGCAGAGTAAGAAAGCAGAGACCAGGGTGAGCAGAAGAAGGGAAGTTCCTCTAGGAGCACTTGGAAAGAAGCAAGGACCAGGGAAGGATCGTGGACAAGCAAGTCCATGACAGTGGGAAATGATTCTGAGCACAGCTTGGAAAAGTGCAGGACCTGGACAACAATGAGTAGACAGGAGTGAGGGGTAAATCCAGTCAGACACTAGACTGGACTCCCAGATTGAGAGTTCAATAAACATACAGTCACGTTCCACCTATGAAATTTTGCTAACATCCCATGGTCAGGGTTTCCAAACATCACTAAAGTCAGCTTCCTTGACCAACATCTCTTTTTGACAGTAGACAAGAAATCTGATTCTCTTCTAGATCATTCAGGATCAAAACCAAATGTCTGATTTGAGTCACCTAAGAGGGTGTTGCTCTCCCTCTCCTCATTTCACAGCCAGTCTAAATTCCTCTTCCTGACTGATAGTCTCCCCACTCTGGCCCTGCCTAACCACTCTGTCCATCTAGTCCCCAAAGCAAACCCGGTTTCAGCCAGGCCAGCCAGTCTCCCCTGTCATGTGGGCATACCACATTAATCCCATTAACCCCTGCCACACACTTCAGAATTCATCAATAACCAAATGAATTTCATGTCACCAATCACAACCAAGACTACAAAAAGTGTCCACCAATAGATGAATGGATAAGCATTATGTGGTATTGATATGTCACATTTTATTCATCCATTAAAAGGAATGAAGTACTGACACATGTTACAACATGGATGAACTTTGAAAACCTCATGATAAATGAAAGAAGCCAGACACAAAAGGCCACATATGTATGACCCTGTTTATAAAAATATGCAGAATAAGCAAATCCGTAGAGGCAGAAAGCAGAATAGTAGTCAGGGGCTGGGAAATGGAGAGTGGCTGCTTAATGGGTACTGGTTTCCTTTTGGGGTGATGAAAATGTTCTAGAACTAAATAGTAGTAATGGCTACACAACTGTGAATATACCAAACAACTTTGTACAGTGTACAATTTAAAATGGTTAAATAGGTGAGCTTACCAGTATGTTATATGTATTTTTTACTATCATTAAAATCAAAAAGCAAAGAACATCCATAATTAACATGTTTCTAAGTATGGTTCTCAGACCACCCATATCAGCAATATTCAAGATACTACTTAATAAAAATGACAGTTCCTGGGCTCCCCTGAGCAAGACACACGAAACTCAATTTCCAGCAACCTGTGCAGTGTTGCGTTAGCCTTCCAAAGCATCTCATATGACCTTTGCACACAGATTTGAAAATCAAACTACAAAACTTAAGACAGGAACTGTTTCCTTCATTTGCCCAGGCTAACATAAACCTGCTCAATGCGGGCTTTTTTGTTGAGCAGAGACAAAACGTTCATCTTTACATAAGGGGAGCACATGGTTCTCTCTCTTTCCACATGTCCAGGACTATGTTGGTTACAAGGAAGTGTCCCTGTGCTGTGTTTGCCACTCGACTGTTGGTCACTCTGTGAGTGTGTATCACTGCTAATAGGGGAGGGGTGGAATCTCCTTCATTCTTTATGTAAAGGCATTGAGAATTTATAGATTTCCAAAGGGAAATCTTATCATCATTCCTTCAAACCTCCTGGTATGGCAACAGGAAATCCACACTTCACACATTTTGTGCTGATTAAATGTATGGACTCAGAAATCATCCTTCAGATGCATAGGGAGGATACCAATCAAAATAATTTTAGGTCACCAATCAGAACCAGGTCAGCAAAAGTCTTGTTTTTGGAATTATGTGATGCTGTAAGTGGGCAGTAGGGTTATAATAATCTCCTGAAAGTTTTTCATGTTTGGCACACAAAGTCAACAAAGCAGTCAACAGTCTAGATGCCTTTGGATGTCATTAGCATAAAATGTTTAATTAACTTTTCAGTTTTCAAATGAAGATCTCAGCATATCAGCATATCAGTAACTCTCACATAGTCCATATTTAATTTCTGCTGCAACGGGACCATCTGATGAGAAGTGAACACTGAATAATGGGACTAAATGTTAAGAAATGTGTGATAAAATAAAAAGCCAGCACCGTGGGGCTAGTATTGATAACCTGAACAGGAAAAGAGATATTTTTGCAATTTTTAGATGGTTCCCTTTTTGGACAGCTGAGCAAATGCAACATATTCTCTGTGGCTACTTTGGTTCAAAGTTCTTTTCTGAACTGGTTCTACAACAATTTCCATTGGTCCCGAATGCCAGTGCTCAAGACAGTGTTGTATGGCACCAGCTGTAGGCATCAAAACATGGGCAGTCTTGCTTCAGGAGCAAAAGTTGTTTCTAGGATTATCTGCTATGCTGGCTGGGTTTTGCCAATCAATATGCAACTACTCATGAGCATCACCTACTATGTGCAAAGCATTTTACCTGGTGCTGTGGGAATGCAAAGAAAGGCTTCAACTGTTTATAATCCCCAGATAAGTATATAGTCTGCATTATTTTACTATGCACACAGATATGCCTGGCTGGAGTGTCTGTTTTGAAGGAGTGATGGCGAGAAGACAGGGAAGATGCCATATTGTGGCTGGGGAGCGGGGGCGGGGGAGCGGCCAGAAGAGAACCAGTCAACCTTGAAGTCTGGCCAAACATTCAAGGCACAGGACACTTTAAGGCAGTAAGTCTGTCAAATGAAAAAGCCTAAAGCAGGTGTTTGTCTCTCCACCCCTACCTGCAAGACCATTGCAGGTGCCACCTGAAAGTGTTCTGAACTGACCTAACTCAGGGTAGTTGGCTGAGAACCTATTCTCTAATAAAACATTTCAGAAGGTGGGTCTTTATGAAGTCTGGGTTTTTCTTTCACGACCTTAAAGAGACATGTTAAGAACCACCACTAATCCTGTTGCATGAGAGAATATGACCTAACAAGTAGCATATGGGTTAGGTGAGGACATTTTAAATTACCAACCAATTCTGTGGGAGAGGCAAGTTACACATTTCTTGTCAGGATGGCTCTGAATCTGTCAAGCCCGGTACCTAAATAGCTTCCCACATTTCCACCCCACCAGTCCCTGCACCAGCCCCTCTGCCCAACCTAGGCACCAGAGCCCTGTCTGTAAAATGGCCAGGGTCTCCACGTGGTGGCCAGTGCGCAAGGGAAGTCCACTCTGCTTCCCCTAGGATGGCTTCAAAGGATGGAGGTAACTCATACAAATAATCCCTTTAACTCCTCTAAGTGGCCATTAACTGAGAGAAAAAGTCACTGTGCCCCCAGGCTGCTCTCTAGGAGAGGGCTTTGTGAGAGTAGCGGTGGTCTGCAAGAGGGTGGCAATGTACAGAAAACAAGGACGATGTTGTCCTGGCAAAACACAGTCTGCCCTTGATCCTGATCCCAAAGGGTCCTGGGTTGGAAGCCTCGCCACAGGCGGTGGGCCCACTCCCCTAAGCCCTCTCCCCAGGGCATCCGGGTTCTGGGTGAGCAGCCACCCAGCGGGAGACACGGGCCACCTCACCCCAGGGACCAGGCCTGGCTGACCCTCTGTCTCGCGCCCCCTAGGGAGGACCTGTCCGACAACCCCTGCTCCCCGACGGAGAGGAAAGCGAGGGTCCTGCCCTCCCTGTGCACTCGGCTCCCCGCAACGGAGGAGCCCGTCCAGTTCCCCGCGCTCCCTCCAAACCGTCCTCACTCCCTGCACCCCGAGGGAGGCCTGTCCTGCGCCCCGAGCCCGGGGCGGGCCCGTGCTGGCCACCGCACGCTCGCCTCTCCGTGCGCCCGGGAGCG
>NW_006291552.1:357897-366050 GCF_000327345.1 Myotis davidii
CAGCACCGCCCCCGCCCCCTCCTCCCGAGAAGCCCAGAGGGGTGTCGGCAGCCTGTTGCCCTCCTCTTCCTGTCGCCCTGGCTGGCGACCACCCTAGGCGGGCCCTGTGGCCTCCAAGTGGGTGCCCGCGCGGGTTGCCCAGGGAGACCTTATCAGCCCGGATCCGCATCCTGCGTCCCCTGCGAGCCCGAGGAAGCAGGACGGACTGGTTTGGCTTCTACTCCACATAGTTCCCCTTGGCCTGCACAACAGGTTTATGAATGCATCACACCGTGTATCTGAGGGGCGGGCTGGGGACCGGTGCCCCTTTCCCCGATTCCTTGCTGCATTGGGGGCTTGTCTTCGTGTTCACGGGTAACTGACAAAGTCCCATGCGGATCTGGGGGACAGGAAAGCCAGGAAGCTCGTGGCTAGACCTTAAGTCCCAGGTAGAACTGACCCGTATGACTGTGTCATGTGCGCCCAGGAACTTGTGAACAGCAGATGACAATAATACAATTACCGGACAGCAGTAATTGTCACTGGTGACACCATTCAGTTAAAAGGTGGAGGCACCAGAAGGTACTTCCTGTCAGGGGAAGAACAGTCAGTCCAGTGCCACTGTCATTGCTGCCTTTTTGACTGGGCTGCCCCCCTTCCTGGAGAGCAGGACCTCGTCCGAGGTGAGTGTGGTGGGAATGCAGCTTTGGACCAGGAGGAGCTGGGGACCTGTGGCCCCTGCAGGGACCTTCTGTGCCCCCTGGGCGGAACCTCGCTGTGCATTTAATGCTTGCTTGAATTTAAGCACACACCATTGTTCTCTTCCTCGGTGGAATTTATGCGGTACAAGTGTCTTCTTGCTCTGGTCTAGCAGATCTAACTAGTGTTCTAGAAGGAAATGTCCTGCCCCAGTGCAGCTTCCTTAGAATACAGGATGCTGCTCAGAACTGCCCCTGTGGAGAGCTTTGTCTGTTGTTTGGATTTGGCTGGCAATTTGGGGATGTTGTTTGAACTATGCCAAGGAGAGCAGAGGGGGCTATGGAGCCAGAATATCAACACTCCAGCCTGTAATATAACTGGGGACCGGGTTGTCCAAAACTCAGAAGACCCTCATCCACCCAACTGCCTCGCTGGTGGTTTTATTATAAAACAAAATCTGCTCCAAGATTGTTCTCTTTTTCTTACATTTTTTTTTCTGCTGAATTATAAGAGCATTAGGGAGGAGCACAACGATAGAGGGTGACAGGAAAATTCTAACTTGCAAATCCTTACTCACCGTGCAGCTTTGACACAGTCTGATCAGTCCAGGAGCTGTGAGTGGTTTGTACTCATTAGCAAAAATGTTAAGTAGAATAAAATTGTGGAAGATTAATAGTCTACCCAAGTTTCTTGGTCCATGAGGCATGACCCCTCCCATGGCAGCATTGTCATATGTGAAGGTTTCTGTTTTACTCGTTTGATTCATTAGAATGGATGGGTCCCCAAATGGTCTTTTTTGTTTTATTCCCAGGCTCACTTTACCCTGTTTGGACTTAAATGTTTGGAAAGCACACAGGTTTACTTGAATGAACAGAGACTGCTTAATAGAAAAATTTTTTTAACTCTTTGAGTTCTTAAATGAATTAAGAAATACATGTAATTCTATGAACTGTTCATTTTTATATTTAGACCCCAAAGACAGAAAAACATTTTCATTTTTATTGAATTAATTTTGAAGAAGTATATAAATCCTAAATCCATTGTGTCACTGGTCATTAGTTTGAAAGGACAGTTGATGAAGTTTTGAGTCATTAAACTTAAAAACCATCTATCAGCTTGTCCATTTGGAAGATTTAAAATTTCAAGAGACAAAATATAGATTCTTCTAGATTTAGAAAAGAGTTTGAGATTTTTTTTTTTTTTTAGACTACATACTAATTTTGAGGGAGGGAGAAGGGAGCATATCCAATTCTCAAACTCCCTTTACTCTTTCTTTTTTTTTTTTAATGTTCAGCGAATGAACTTGAGGTTTTGGTTTGGTGGTAGGATCATTATTATTTTGGTAGAAAAAAGAAACTACACTAAAGATTTTTATTTTTATTATTTTATTGAGAATTGGAACTACAGAACATCAGTAAATTGGTAGTATCCAGACTTTCCTCATAACAATTCGGAGGATAAAGAAAAACTATCCACAAATGTCATGTGGTAGACATGTGGGAGGAGTTAAAGGAATATGGCCACATCAACTATTTTTTCCTCACCTACATCCAGAAGCTGCACAAAGATTTATACTCATGTCGTTACATTGCTTCTAGGCAATCACATGATGTAGAAGAAGAAAACTTGAGCTCTGAGGAGGGAACCTTGCCCTAGTTCTCCTCGGGTGATAGGCTGGGAGGCCTGGGAGTCAGGCTCAGTTGTGTCATCACTGCCTTTATCAATTCAAACCTCTCAACTCTCCAAACTAAGGTGGAAATCCTGAGAAACGTGTTCTATTCTAAGTCTGTCAATATTTGCTGAATGACTTGAAAAGGTCATCCAAAGAGGATAGAACTATCCAAAAAGATTCTTTGCACCTCATGGTGTGTGCCGAGGTTAACACTGATGTTCAGGGCTTTAGTTTTGGTTCTGTCAGTGAAACTAAAGTGCCATTATTAAGCAAACTAGTTACAATTAAATTCTTAAATAAGAAATTTAGAAACAACCAAGAAATTCCATTACTGAAGCAGAATGCAATAAATTAAAATTCTTGGAATTGTAAAAAGGAAGAATAGTCTGTCTTCATAATACTGTGTGTATCATCAGAAATAAAATCAATGATTTACTTTTTTCAGAGGTAAATATTTGGGACTGGAGCTTTAGTACTGAGAATGCACTGTGGATGGTTAGATATGCCACAAACCTGAATACAATCCACCTTTGTGTGTCTGAGTGGGACCACATTCTCATACATTAAAGACCATAGAAGCTAAGCATATCCATTCTTTCCTTAAAAGAGAGCCATAAAGGGGCCAGTTAAACCTCTCCGGATTACAGAGAGAGGGTTAATATTTTACTTTTTACTGAAAAAGCTGCTCCCAGTGGCTTCCGCCAGCCTGCCTGAAGCCTGAAAGGAAAGAGGTATTTTGTTCATTGGTACCAATGGGAAAGGGTTCCTATGAGTATAGATAGTTTGGAAAGCAGTTCTCAAAAAGTACTGGTCCTTCAAATGTCCTCTAACCACACTGTTTATGACAGCTCAACCCAGGCTACGTGTTTACAGGGGAGAGGCTGAGAGCCAGTAGTTCCTCTCCTCCCCCAGTCAGGGTGCGCCTCACCCACCGAGGAGTCAGATCAGCAGGGGCAAGGGCAACCAGGGCCTCCTTTCAAATCTGCTGAATCTTCTGTCCTCTCTCAGTCCCCCGGGGAGTGGGCAGAGTGTCATGGGAGTAGCCAGGCCTTA
Organism: Myotis davidii; assembly: GCF_000327345.1. Classification (NCBI taxonomy): domain Eukaryota; kingdom Metazoa; phylum Chordata; class Mammalia; order Chiroptera; family Vespertilionidae; genus Myotis; species Myotis davidii. The sequence goes on from NW_006291552.1 coordinate 361,301, forward strand.
CCCGTGACTGCAGCATTGTGTCAGGAAGTTTGGGGCAGGCCATACCCCTGGTCTTCCTCCTAATACTTGTGAGAGGAGCTCTCCTCCTGCTCTTAGCGTTCACTGGGAGTATGGTGTGCGGGACAGATGCCCTGGCTTCTTGGGAAGCCCCTCAGCAACAACAGGGGCTAAACAAAAGAATGGAAAGGGAAGCTTTCTCTGTAGGAAACGCTGGTGCATGTTCACTGGGTGCTCTTCCTGGGGAACAAGGAGGGCAGCAGAGTGATGGAGCCTGTAGAGAACAGCTCTTCCTTTCCAGTCATTTCCATCATGTGATAGGTAATAGTAGGACCTTGGTTGATCCTGTAGGAAGGTACTACCAATTAGGTGATTTGTTTTAGCCCAGTTAATTGTCTTGAGTGACCAGGAGGTTAGACACACATACGTGGGTTTAGTCACTCACTTTTTTAGTGCTCTAGGCATCTCATTTTTTTCCTTCCTTTAAAGGTGCAGGTAAATTGCTGATTCAAACTCAAAAAGAGTTGTAAAATAGATTATTTTCTGTTCAGCTTTGCTACTTTGAGAGTGTGATTTGGGGACCAGAGAAGTAAAAAAGAAATAAAGCTATTGCTGTCACTATTGCTCCTGTTTTTTAAGGAGAAGCCCCAAGGAGTGGAAATCAAGGATCCTGCTTCGAGAAAGTAGGACCATATTCTTGTGAGGAAATTGTGACCTCCTGACCTCAGCCCCTGGCCTTAGCCTTCCCAAATTCATTAGACAGCTTGATTGGTTTGCTTCCTAGTAGGGCAGGTAATAGGTGACACCAGGTGTGCCATTCATTGTTCAGGCAGGTGATAGAGAATTCAGACACAAATAGCCTTTTCTCTTTTATAACTGCAGGGGATTTCAATTCTGTGCACTTTGGACGTCTTGAGAAAATGTGAACTTTTCTTTGGTAAATCAAAGATTTGCTGATTGGGTACTTAACTAACCAAACCTCAGGGGGAAGTGTTTCCTAGTTAGAGAAGATCTCATTTTATAAACAAACAGGACTGACCTCCTAGACCTAGGGGAACATCTGTTGTAAAATATGTTGAAACATCAAGATATATGTTTCTACACTTCCCACCACCCATCACATCCTGAAAGGCTTCCAGAATAGAATAGCAAGAACTAGGAAAATGTATTATAATAACTTTCATGGGAGACTAAAAGTTAATTGTACAATTCGTATTGTCTAAAATTAGTCTTTTAAATCAAAGTTTAATTTAATGTGGGCATTGACTATCTCTTAGGCCATGAAATAAGTGGTATGTAAAAGCAGGATTTAATTGTAGAACCTGAGATCACCCCTCCCAGTGAGCCCACTGCATTACCCCGGCCATGCTTACACAGCCTCTGATTAAATGTTTTAAGGGAAAAAAGCCACAGCTTCAAAGAGTTTGTGCCTAAAGAGTTGTACCTATTTCATTTTTCTCAGCTTTTTCTTTTAAAAAAAAATTCTATCTCTTAACTATTGTTAATAATGCTGCAATGAACATAGGAGGGCATATATCTTTTCAAATTGGATTTCTTCAGATAAATACTTTGAAGTGGAATTGCTGGGTCATAAGGTAGTTCTATTTTTATTTTTTTGGTTAATCCTCACTTGGGGATATTTTTTTCCATTGATTTTTAGAGAAAGTGGAAGGTGGGGAGAGAGAAAGAGAGATTGATGTGAGAGAGACACATTGATCAGTTGCCTCCTGCATATGTCCTGACCCAGGCCAGAATCGGGCCTGCAACCCAGGTACATGCCCTTGACTGGGAATCGAACCTGCACCCTTTGGTCTGTGGGCTGATGCTCTAACCACTGAGAAAACTGACCAAGGTAAGGTATTTCTATTTTTATTTTACAAGAGCCAAGGTATAGAAAGAACCTAAGTGTCTACTGACAGATGAAAGAATAAAGAAGATTATATATATATATATATATATATTTCATTTTTTCTCAGTCATAAAACAATGAAATCTTACCATTTGCAACAACATGGATGTACCTAGAGGATATTTATGCTAAGTAAAGTCAGACAGAGAAAGACAAATATCATATGATTTCATTTATATATGGAATCTAAAGAACAAAATAAATGAACAAACAAGATGGAAATAGATTCATAGATAAAGAGATCAGACTGATGGTTGCCAGAGTAGGGAGCAGTTGAGGGGGCAAGTGAAATAGGTGAAGGGGAACAAGAGGTAACCAACTTCCAGTTATAAAATAAATGTCATAAGGTTGTAAAGTACAGCATAAGGAATATAGTCAATAATATTGTAATAACTATGTAAGATGCCAGATGGGTACTAGACTAAAAAGTGAGAGGATCACTTTTTAAATTATATAAATGTCTAACCACTATGCTGTCCACCTGAAACTAATATGAAATAATATTGAATGTCAACTGTAATTGAAAAAGAAAAAAAAATCCTGGCTTTCTGTTCATTCTATCTTGGATTCAATTCTTAGTCCTAGATCCTCCTGTTGCCTTGTGACTGAGAGCTATCTTCCAGATAAACTGCTCTAGCTCCCCTCAGTGTACCCTCCTGAGAGAGTTTTTCCAGGCTCTGCCACCTGGCCACACTCCAGCAGGTCATCAGCCTGCCAGTGTCTTTCTTTTCTTTTTGTTTTTTGTCTACAAGACACTTTTTTTCAGTCAACAAGCAGCTTCTGGAACATACTATGAATCTTGTCAAAAAGCGCTATGTTGGAAGAATCCGCCACCATAACAAACTTCACCTTAGAGTTGGTCACATAGCCATATACCTTGTAGTCCTCTGTGGGGTACAACAGGCGCAGGTAGAGCTCCCTTTGGTCCACCAGGGCCTTCCCCATTGCAGATCTTCTCATCCACCACGTCCAGGGACGTGTGTACCATGTAGTGGAACTTCAGCTCGTTCTCTGTAGGGACACTCCTTGGCTATCACCACCATGCACACTGCCATCTTGGGAGGCCCCCTGCCAGTGTCTTTCTTGATGTGATATGAACAAACACAACACTTCAGGTGTGGGCTCCCAGAGAGCAGGCATGCTAATCTCCTCCTCTAGTCTAACCTTGAGCTTGAGTTTTTTCTAGGAAGCCTTATTGTATGGCATGAATATCCTGCTTATAAGGATATTCCTCCTGAGGGATAAAATATTCCTTAAATAAAAGTTAGGGTGTAGTTATTAAATGAACTATGGAAAGACAGTTAACTTGCTGATGGCATGAGAGGTGTCTGAAAAACATCATTTTGACACTTAGATATGTTTGTGCCATTGCCATCATCATGGTGACTGTTAGCCAACTCATGGCAGGTTGGGGAGTCAGCCTGGGAAGAATACTGACTGCAGTTCAAGAAAGTCTAAGATGGGTTGACAGAAGAACTTTGGTGACTCCCTCCTCCCCTAAAAGAGTGTGAAAAAAATTGTATAGGCGGGTTTTTCTGAGGAGAGGGCCTTTCACTTTCAGAAGACTCTCAAAGTTTTCATTACTCATCACTTTATTTTCAAGGAGATTGCTGACCAACTTTTTAGTCTTGTGTGGTAACGTGGAAGACATCTGTTTGAGTTGTATCAAAAGTTTCTGCAAGAAGTCCTTTTCTCCCAGGACATTAAATCTGGGAGCTAAGAGGGAGTGAGGCTCGTTGTTGCAGTGGCACGAGTCCTTCACCACAACTGTTGGTGTGATGGTACCTGCTGGGAAGGGAAGGCCATCATCAGCCTGGTTACAAGGAAGAACAAGTGAGCACCTTTTATGAAAGTTATGATTCTCTTTTAGAAGAAGGTCTTTCTGGAAAAACCAAGATGGCGGCATAGGTAAACAACTGAAATTGCTGCCTCTCACAACCACTTCAAAAATACAACTAAAAGACAAAACAGACATCATCCAGAACCACAGTAAGGCTGGCTGAGTGGAAATTCTACAACTAGAACGAAAGAGAAAAGCACACTGGGACTCAGAGGAGGTGCGGAAGTAAAGTGCAGAGGTACAGAGGCGCAAGGAAAGGGCTGGCAACTGAGGACGTGACTGTCTTTTTCAATTGGGAAGGAGACATAAGTTCCCGATGGCTCTGAACTCCAGTTCCGGGCAAGTCTCTGGGAACCCAGACTCATACCAGGAGAAACTGGACTGTCTGGCATTAGGCAGAACTCGAGGTTGGCTTTCTCTCAGAGGTGCTTGTAGTGATTACCGCAGGACCGTGAGACCTGGAGCCTCTTAGGGCAGGGCTGAGGAGCTGAGGATCCCATAGCTGTTTGCTCCGCCCTGTTTATTCCCTGAGACCCCGCCCTACCCAAGCTGTGCCCAGAGGCTTTTGCATATGAAAGGCCTGGCCCTTTGCAATCTAAAATTACCTAACAAACTGTGGCTGGGTCAGAGAGACCCAGAACATCCAAAAGAAGGCTCAAGGCCCCACAGCAGCTTGCATTGCTTCACAGCTGAGCCTCATCTGGGCACCTCCAAACCCCAAACAAGGAAGAGAAATCTGCAGATCTCTCTTTAGCTCTTCGTAGCTCCTGCTGGGTAGCCTCAGGCAAAGGCTAAATTAGAACCTCCTTAGATATCCAAGAGCCCGTGTACCCAGTGGTCAGATTCAACTGCTCAGATTCATAAGGGACATACTCAGGGAGCAGACTCAGTGAGCACCAAAGCCCTACTGAAGCAAGTCTTGCCCCAGAAGGGTGTCTTCAGCACAGAAGTTCTCCCACTGCAGACACAGCTGATTCTCACTGCCAATTGGCCTGGAGGTCAAT
>NW_006291552.1:366952-376648 GCF_000327345.1 Myotis davidii
TAGCTATCAACAAGTGAATCTAAAACTCAAGTGAATCAAAAATCTGATGAACAGAGTAAACTGGTGAATATAATAGAACCAGGGGCATGGAAAGGTAGTGGACTGACAATTCTTGGGGGGAAAAGGGTGTGGGAGTGCAGGAAGAGACTGGACAAAAATCGTACTCCTATGGATGAGGACAGTGGGAGGCAGCGGTAAGGGCAGAGGGTGGGGTGGGAACGGGGTGGAGGGGAGCTATGGGGGGAAAAAGGAGGAACAACTGTAATAATCTGAACAATAAAGATTTAATTTTTTAAAAAAAGAAAAAAGAAGAGGGTCTTTCTATAGGTATGGTATTAGGTTTTCTAGGAGCCCACAATGATGGCAGAATGATATTCAGGATAGAAATAAATATAAATATATTGTGTAAATAAACCAGTAAGTATTTATTTTCTTACTTTCCCTTCTTAGTTTGTAGGGTAAACCAGATTATTTCATTCCAATGCATAATTTTTTTTTCTTCAATAAACCATTTAATCACTAAAACCTTCTATGGACCCTCTGTGCTCTCTGGGCAATTAGAAACACAGTGATTTCATGGGAACTGGAGAAGGAATTTGAATTACCTGTATTCATGTTAAACAGTGACCTATTACATAACCTGAAGTCAATTGAATGGAGATGATATTAAATCCCCTCAAAAGTTATCTCTGACCATTATAAACTTTTGAACAGTAATAGATACAGAGGCAGAGCTGCCTCGAACAGATTGTCAAAATGCAGCGGGAAGGCCGGGAAAAGTTGGGGGGCAGGAGGGAGGGGTATAAGAGATCAACCGAAGGACTTGTATGCATGCATATATGCATAATCAATGGACATGGGACGCTGGGGGGTGGGGGAGGCCAGGGGATAGTCAAGGACGGGGGGAAAAAAAACACATATGTAATACCCTTTGTAATACTCTAAGCAATAAAAAAAAAGTTATCTCTGGTAAAAAATAAATAAATAAATAAATAAATAAATAAACCACCACAACAACAAACAACAAACAAAAACCTTTGAATGTCTTTAGACTGGGCATTCCTCCCCAGAAAACCTCCTACCAGCAATTTAGGGGTTGAAATTATAGCTATCACAACACACTCTAAGCAAAAATTGCTTCAGTCTTGTAATATTGCTACTACTGTATACATTCAAAGGAACTTTCTGCTAATTTCCTTTTGTCTGTTTAGGAATAAACCAATACAATGGATTGGGGTACCCTGCACACTTTCATCGGGGGTGTGAACAAACACTCCACCAGCATCGGGAAGGTGTGGATCACCGTCATCTTCATCTTCCGTGTCATGATCCTCGTGGTGGCCGCTCAGGAAGTGTGGGGAGATGAACAGGAAGACTTTGTGTGCAACACTCTGCAGCCAGGATGCAGAAACGTGTGCTATGACCACTTCTTCCCCGTGTCCCACATCCGGCTGTGGGCCCTGCAGCTCATCTTCGTCTCCACCCCTGCCCTGCTTGTGGCCATGCACGTTGCCTACTACCGGCAGGAGGCCGCCCGCAAATTCAGACGAGGAGAGAAGAGAAATGAATTCAAAGACTTGGAAGACATTAAAAAGCAGAAGGTTCGGATCGAGGGAGCCCTGTGGTGGACATACACCAGCAGCATATTTTTCCGAATCATCTTCGAAGCCTCCTTCATGTATGTGTTTTACTTCCTATACAATGGGTACCACCTGCCCTGGGTGCTGAAATGTGGGGTTGATCCTTGCCCCAATCTTGTTGACTGCTTCATCTCCAGACCTACGGAGAAAACCGTGTTCACCATTTTTATGATCTCTGCCTCGGTGATTTGCATGCTACTCAATGTGGCCGAGTTGTGCTACCTGCTGCTGAAAGTGTGTTTCAGGAAATCAAAAAGAGCCCAGACACAAAGAAACCACCCCAGTCATGCCCTAAAGGAGAGTAAGCAAAATGAAATGAATGAGCTGATTTCAGATAGTGGTCAAAATGCAACCACTGGTTTTCCAAGTTAGACATTTCAAAGTTCGATGTAGCCAGCTCCTAACAAAACTGGTGTCTTCTCCTAAGGACCCTCTCTCTAGGCTAGAGACTTCGTGTTTATAAATGGCTTTCATAATACATAGGTACTTGAGTTAATGTTTTATAGAATAATTGTGCCATTAATATGCAACATGATCACATATGTGGTCCATCTCTGAAAACTAAGACAGGTTGACAACCCTACCTTGAAGCTTCTTTCACATGTCTGTTTTAGGTGGACCATCTGACATAGTGGGTATTTCCTGAAACTTTAAGATTGTAACTTTTGTTGATAATGTTAATCTAGAAATGGATACTTTTATTAGTAAAAGATATTTTTATAGGATTAAGTGTTTTAGTACTGACTTTGAATTTATATATTTTTATAATGACTAGTCTTCTTTACCTGGAAAAACATGCATTGCTAATTTTAGAATTATACTTTAAGTATTTAAATTTTGAACTTACTGTATCTTGTTGTAAATCATATTTTGCATTGTCTACTGACAAGTTTATAAACTAGCATGATTCTCTGGAAAATGTTCATTGTACAATATATTTTTACGGCTTTGTGAATGTAGACAGAGCTGTATGGAGGTCGGAAGCTTTTTAAAACTAGTCCATTTGCAGTAGTTGTGAACAGCTCCCCTCAATAAAGATGAACCCCACTGCTTAAGCGTTCCTATGCATTCTCGGTTTCTGTTCTGTTCGGGGAGCCATGATGTCATCCCCAGTGGTATGATGAATGGGTTGGGACACTCTTGCTGGGGTAGCTGCTGGTTCTGTGGGTGCAGTTGCCCTGAGGTTCACTGAGAACTCTTGCTTCCTCACATCAAATAAGCAGAGACCAAGTTCAGCAGCCCACTCAGCCCTCCACTTGGAGAGGAGTTTGCAGCTTTAGCACATGGAGGATGTCCTCTGGGTCAGTGCAACCTTGATAGAGAGGTCAGGGAAGTTTTCAGGTGTTCAGCAGCAACCTAACAAAGCTTGCCTCAACAGACTCATTACCTGAGTCCTTCAGTCCATGATGACTGAGAAAAATATCCACAGCTTTACCCCCATAGACAGGGAAACCTTCCTCCTAAGGATTTCCCGGCTGAACACAGATGCCTTTTGTGTGGGTGTTGGTGAGTCAGTCACAGACTGCTCACTCAGGACTAATGATATACACATGCAACTGACATAGTTAGCATACACACCTAATGGATAATGAATATACATGAGGGCCTGACACAGCCCCAGATTCTATAACACTAAAAAAATCTAGTCAGCACTGGTAATTCCCGATTGTCCAATAATGTTGTTGTTTTTAAATAGCTATTTGAATGGGTACGTGAACAGGAAGCCCATGAACAGGAAGGAGGGAAATATCAAGGCAGATAAAACAGCTTTGGTAGCAGGCCCAATCTGAATGGAAAAGGGACTACTTTTCCACCTTGCTCTGGGGACTCCTGGACCCCTCATGACTGCCCCTCTGGTCCTTCTCTCTGCTCTTTAACCTGCCTAAGCACATCTTCCCTCTGGAGCTCTCACTGCACCATCCCTTCAAGGACCGAGAGTACGGCACACTCGCTGCCAGCACTCTCTGTCCACCTGCTTCTCACCACTGTCCCCACTGAAACCAAGCATTATCAGCATAATGATGCTCTGAGCACAAACCTAATGGCTTCTTCTCAGTTGTCACAATTGTTTTTAATCCTCATCCAAAGGTATGTTTATTGATTTTGAGAGAGGAAGGGGGAAATGAGAGAGAGAGAGAGAGAGATTGCTTCTGGGAACCAAGGTTATGTGCCTGATCAAAAACCAAACCCATAACCTGTTGTTATACAGGACAACGCTCCAACCAACTGAGCCATTTGGCCAGGGTTCAGTTGTTATAATTTTAAAACTCTTTGAGATATTTTTCTAGATTCCAAGACACTGCCCAACTTAACCTTGGATCTCCACTTCCAACTTGGGCTCCTGCACTGCCTTCTCTCCCTCTCCCAGTCCCTTGTGTGAAGACCTTTTCTTTCCTCATCCAACACTTTCCTGATGAGATATCATCCCCACTATACAAATGCGAACACTGAGGGTCAGAGAGGTTAGGTAACTTGCCCAAGGTCCATACCTAATAAGTAGCAGATCCAAGGTTCAAACCAGGTCCAACTGTCTCAAAGTCAGCAGCATAAGTACTGTATTACACTGACTCCCACAGCTTGACTGCACGTGTAATGTGTACCATTAGAAACCTCCCACACCTATTATCCAGCTCCAACAAGCATCTTTTTATGCCTATTCGCTTTTTCCACCTCACCTGCCCATCCCCAAGCCTGGATTATCAAATTCCAGACATTTTATCTGCAAATATTTCAGTATGGGTCTTCTACGAGTCTAGACTAACCTTTTAAGACAAAAATACAATGCCACCATCCCACTGAAAAATCCTGTCAGTGTTTATAATTCTCCCATTGTCCTATAAATGTTCCTTCTTTTTTAGAATTAAACTTGTTATTATGATATAATTATAGATTCATATGTCAGTATAAGAAATAATACAGAGGTCCCAGGTGCTCTTTGCACAGTTTCCCCCAACAGTAACATCTTATAAAACTATAGTACAAGATTTCAACCAGGATGTTGACATTGATACAGTCAAGATACAGAACATTCCATCACCATAAGAACCCCTCATGTTGCACTTTCCCTCCTAACCATTTCCTCCTAGCCCATCCTTGCCCACCACATACCTCCTCATCTCCGGGCAGCCGCTGGTCTGCTCATCACTTCTATCATTTTATGGATTGGATTTTCCCCCCTCCGTATACCAATGGCTTGTTTCTTTTTATTACTGAGTAATATTCATGATATGGGTGTACCACCATTTGTTTAACCATTCAAAGACATGAGGCTGTTTCTAGTTCAGGGCTTACACACAAAAAAATATGAACATTCATGTAAAGGATTCTCTGTCAACACAAGTCTTCATTTCTCTGTGATAAATATTCAGGAATTCGATTGCTGGGCACATTTTACTTTTTAAGAAACTGCCAAGCAGTTTTCCAGAGTAGCTGTGCCATCATATATTCCTACCAGCATGTCTGAGGGACCCAGTTTTTCCTCATCCTTGCCAGCACTGGGTGTTGTCACTATTTTTTATTTTAGCCATTTTGTTAGATGTGTTTAATTTGCATCTCCCTAATGACTAAAGAGGTTGAACATCATTTCATATGTTTATTTGCCATCTCTGTATTCTCTTCGTGTCTTTTGCCATTTTCTAATTGGATTGTTTTTCTACTGTTGAGTTTTGAGAATTTTTTATATGTTCCAGATACTAGTCCCTGGACAGAGATATTTGGTTTATAACCCCCACCCCTCTGGAAATTTTTATCATCTTCTTAACAGGATCATTTGCAGAGCAATAGTTTTTCATTTTAATCAAGTCCAATTTATCAATTTTTTTATGAATCACAGTTTTGGTATCAAGTCTAAGAATTCTTTGCCTAGCCATAGGTCCTGAAGATTTTCTCATACATTTTCCCCTAAAAGCAATATAATTTTACACTTAAATCTGTGGTCTATTTTGTGTTAATTTTTGTAAAAGGCCTGTGACTTTTGAGGTTTATTCATTTATTTGGCCAGTAAATGTTCAGCATCATTTGATAAAAATACTTTTTCCTCCAGTGAATTGCTTTTGCACCTTTGCCAAAAATCAATTAGGCACATTTGTATGGGGCCATTTTGGGGTTCTATGGTCCAGTCCATTGATCTATGTCTATCCTTCCACCAACACTAAATAGCCTTGATTAATGTACTATATAAGTCTTGAAATCTGTGAGAGTGATTTCTCCCACTTTATTATTTTTTTTAAATATATTTTATTGATTTTTTACAGAGAGGAAGGGAGAGGGATAGAGAGTTAGAAACATCAATGAGAGAGAACCATTGATCAGCTGTCTCCTGCACACCCCCTACTGGGTATGTGCCCGCAACCAAGGTACATGCCCTTGACCAGAATCGAACCTGGGACCCTTGAGTCCACAGGTCGATGCTCTATCCACTGAGCAAACCGGTTAGGGCCCACTTTATTATTTTTATAAATTGTTGAAGCTATTCCAATTCCTTTGCCTTTCCGTATACATTTAGAATAATCTTATCTATATTTACAAAAATATTGATGGGTTTTATATAAGAGTAACATTAAATCTATATATCAATTTGGGGAGAACTGACATCTTTACAATGTCAAATCTTCCTATCCATATACACAGAATACTTATTTATTTATACCTTCTTTGATTTCTTTTATCAGCATTGTGTAGTTTTTAGTGTATAAGTCATAAAAGTTTTGTTAAATTTACTTCTACATATTTCTCTGAGTGATTGTAAGTAGTATTGTATTTTAATTCTATAAAATACACTGTCCACATATGCATTGCTAGTATATGGACATATGTGTTATTTTGTTTGCTTATTTGCTTATGTCCTGTGATCTTGCTGAACTCACTTATTGGTTCTAGATTTTTGTAGATTCCTTGAGATTTTCTGCATAACAACCATATCATCTGCGAATAGGGATAGTTGTAGCTCTTCCTTTATGACCTTTCTTGCCACATTGCACTAACTAGAACTCCTAGCACTAAACTGTGTTAAATAGAAATAGTAAACACTGAATTCCTGATCTTGTTTTCTATTTAAGGGGAAAAGATTGAATCTTTCACCATTAAGTGTAATGCTAACCATAGGTTTTTTGTGGATGCTCTTATCAAGTTGAGAAAGTTCTCCTCCCTTCCTGTTTTTCTGAGAGTTTTATCATGCATGGGTGTTGAATTTTATGGGGGGGAAAAAAAGTTTAGCGTTGATATGATCATGTGACTTTATTTTTTAGCCCCTTAATATGGTGGATTACACTGATTGGTTTTCAAATATGAAACCAGCTTGCATTCCTGGAATAAACTTGGTCACAACATATACTTCTTTTTATATATTACTGAATTCCATTTTTCAATATTTTATTAAAGAATTTTTACATCTACATTCCTGGGGATACCGGGGTGTAGATTTCCTTTCTTGTATTATCTTTGTCTGGTTTGGGTATCAGAATCACAAAATGAATTGTGAAGTGCTCTTAACTCCTCTATTTTCTTTTCTTTTTAAATTAAATTTAGTGGGGGGAGGAGACTGGTCAATAACATTATATAAATTTCAGGTGTACACTTTATGATAGAACATCTCTATACTTTCTTGTGAGCTCGCCACCCAAAGTCTAGTCTCCTCCTGCCACCATATATTTTACCCTTTTTACCCTATTCATTCACCCCCACTCCCTTCCATTCTGGTAATCACCATTCTATTGTTTGTATCTTTGAGTGTGTTGTTTATTTGTTTTGTATTTTCTAGAACAGAACATGTGAAATAGATGGTAATCTTTCTTTAAACATTTGATAGAATCCTCCAGTGAAACTATTTGGGCCTAAATGTTCCTTGAGGTTTTCTTTTTTACAAATTCAATACCCTTAATAGTTATAAGGCTATTGAAATTATCTATTTCATATTGGGTGAGTTATGATAGGTTCTATTTCTTGAGGAAGTGATCCATTTCATCTAAATTGAAAATTAGTGTAAGTTTGTAATATTTCCTTATTACCTTTGGATGTCTTCAGGGTCTGTAGTCTTCTCTCTTTTTTTGCCTTTGTCAGTCTTCCTAGAAGGTCATCAATTTTATTAATCACTTCAGAGAACCAGCTCTTGTTTCATTAATTTCTTCTATTCTTTTTCTGTTTTCAACTTAATTGATTTCTGTTCTTACCTTATTATCTTCTTCCTTCTGTTTTCTTTGGGTTTATTTTTCACTTCTTTTTCTAGATTCTTGAAGTGGGAACTTAGATTATTGATTAAAGTCTTTTCCTCTTTTCTAATGTATGCATGCAGTGCTATACATACCTATATCAGCATGCCTGTAGCTATGTTCCACAAATTTTGACATGTTCCTTTTCTTACTTTCATTCAATCCAGTGGTTTATTTAGAAGTGTGTCTTAGTTTCCAAGTGTTTGGAGATTTTCCTGTTATTGATTTCTTTTTTTTTTAATTAAATCTTTATCATTGAAAGTATTACATGTCTCCTTCCCCCCTCCCCCCATTGACCTCTACTTTGATTCTATTATGATCAGAGAGCACACTCTTTATTATTTCAACTATTTTAAATGTGTTGAAGTGTTCTTATGGCCCATGTATTAAGCATGTCTTTTTATTCTGCTGTATTGACATGTGTGGCCTTACTAACCCTGGGGGAACTGGTCCTCCTGTGGCTAATTCCTGGAGATAGCAAATGACTGATCTGTGAGTACACCTTTCATGTGCACAAAACCAATCCAAAACCCACACCCCAACCACTCCTTTATCAGGCTTTCGTGGGGCATCACATTCTGGGCCACTATCCACCTGCCCTAATCACCCCAAGGCCAGGTACCAGACTACTTGCTAAAATGTTTCAAGCTAGCCAATGGAAGCCTCCTTACCCTGTCTTGCCTTGCATTTCCCAGCACAATAAAGAGTTTTGCCCACATTTTCCTCTCACTCCTGTCTCCTGACTGACCCAGGTGCTTCCCTGTGTGACTTAGTCTGGTGTGCTGTACCTCCTTCTAGAGAACTATGAATAAAAACGTCTTCCTTCATGACAATCATGTCCACATTTGCATCTCTTTACCTGATTAAAACAAATCCTATGTATATGTTTTAATAGCTCAGAATATGGTCTATTTTGGTATAAGCTCCATGGGCACTTGAAAGGAATATATATTCTATTGTCAGAAATGTCAATTAGATCCCATTGGTTGATGGTTGCTGATTTTCTGTCTAGTTGTTCGGTCCATTGCTGAGTGAGAGGTGTTAAAGTATCCAGCTACAATTGTGAATATGTCTATTTCTCCTTTCAGTTCTATCTTTGCATCACATATTTCTCAGTTCTGTTCTTTAGTGCATACACATTTTGGATTGCCATGTCTTCTTTTTATCATAATGATATGATGCCCTTCTGTCTGGTAATTTTGTTTGCTTCAAAGAATATTTTATCTGATATCAAAATAGCGATTACTGCTTTCCTTTTATTAATGTTTGCATGCATTTTCCACCCTTTTACTTATAACTTATGTAATTATATTTGAAATGAATTGCTTGTAGACAATATATGTGGGTCATGTTTTATAATCCATTCTGTCAATCAGTTTTTTGGTTGGTGTATTCGAACCCTTTACATCCCTTAAGGCTTCAGTCTACCATTTTATTTTTTGCTTCCTGCTTATTATTTCTGTTTTCTTTTTTCTGCCTTCATATGGTTTGCTTAAATGTTTTTTAGAATGCCATTTTTATGCATCTAGAATTTTTTTTGTTTTTTTGTTTTTTGGGTTTTTTTTTAAATTAAATCTTTATTGTTCCTGTTTGGGTTTGTGACTGTGTATTAGGTAGCTCTGCTAAGACTCCCCATCTCTAGTGTGGGGCAATGTCAGACACTGTTCATGAGTGGCTTTCAGTAATGTTTGAATCTATCAGCAATCCACAGCTTATGGCTCTGTCTGCTTGGGCTTGGGTGCCTTTGGAAAGGACTAATATATACACCAAGGTCTGCTTTTCCTAGCCTTAGGCCCTGAATTAGATCAGGCAAAAACTCAAAGTTCTAGAGATCCTCTTCTGTCTTCAGT
>NW_006291552.1:377707-388495 GCF_000327345.1 Myotis davidii
CAAGGCCGGCCAGCCCCGCTTCTCCTGTTTGAGTCGGGGTCCCCAGAGACTCACCTGAAACTGGAGCCCAGAGCCTGAGACTCCCTCCCGATTGAAAAAGACAACCGAGCCCTCAGCCGCCAGCCCGCTCCGCATGCACCTTTGTATTCTACTTCAGCACTGCGCCTCCTCTGAGTCTGGGTATGATATTCTCTTTCCTCCTAGTTGTAGAATTTCCACTCAGCCAGCCTTCCTGTGGTTCTGGATGATGTCCATTCCGTCCTTTGTTGTATCTCTGAAGTGGTTGTTCTAGGCAGCAATCTCCGGCGATAACCTATGCCGCCATCTTGGTTTCTGCATCTAGAATTTTTGTGTTCATCTAGTGTTAACTTTTCTAGTGTTTGCTCTAGATATTACATTATATGTACACAACTTATCATTGTCTGCTAATATTCTCATCTTACTAGTTTGGGTGAAATATAGAAACTTTACCTCTCTTTACATTTCTTTATCCTCTTCTATTTACAGTTGTCTTAAATATTTCTTCTATGTAATTTAGAACCACATCAATGTTATTTTTGTTTCAACTGTCAAACATAATTTAGAAAACTCAAGAAAATAAGAAAAGCCTGTATTTACACATATTTTTGTTTATCATGTCCCTTCCTTCTTTCCTTTCTCCCTCCCTCCCTCCCTTCCTTCCTTCCTTTCAAAGTACCTTTTCTAACCATTTCTTCTCATGTATAGAATTGGAGTGTCATTCTATACACCAAAGAAAAAAAGGTTTTAGGTTCAATTCCTGGTCAGGGCACATACCTAGGTTGTGGATTCAATTCCTGGTCTGGGCTAGTATGGGAGGTAACCGATCAATGTTTCTCTCTCGCATTGATATTTCACATTGATATTCCTCTCTCTCTCTCTCTCTCTCTCCCCCCCCTTCCTATCTTTCAAAAATCAATTAAAACAAAACATATTCTCAGATGGGATTTAAAAAAGAAAGAAACTGTTTTTAAAAAATAAAAATATTGTGTCACTTCTCTGGCATCCATGACTTATGATAAGAAATTCCCTACAATTTTGAATTGTTTTCTCTATAGGGGCGGTTTTCTTCTCTTTTCCTCTGGCTGCTTTCAATATATAGAGAGAGACCTCATGGCGGCGGTCGTGGTGCAGTGCTGGGGCTGAGCTACAGCGAGTGTAGTGGGCTCCTGCCCGGGGTAGGGGGTAGGATCGTAGGTGGGACCAGAGCGCGGGAGTGCGCGGCCCCTGGGACGAGGGCTGGGTCTGAGACCGAGCCTTTCCTCAGCCATGCGGGTGACACTGACTACTGGCCGGTGCCCGGCACCCCAGGGTTACTGGGGGATCCAAAGTCCGAGGATCCGGAGGGCCTGGACCGGGAGAAAGTGCAGCCCATCACGGGCGTGTCTGCGGCCCATGCGGCTCTCAGAGTGGCCCTGCTGTGCTACAGCAGCCTCCTCAGCTGCCTGGGCCCCTCACCGTGGCTGGCGTCCTTCCGGAAACCGAGCAGTTCTTCGATATCAGAGACAGCAGCTCCGGCCTCATCCAGACTATGCTCATCTCCAGTGACATGGTGTTGGCACCTGTGTGTGGCTACCTGGGTGACAGGTACAATCAGAAGTATCTCATGTGTGGGGGCATTGCCTTCTGGTCCCGGGAGACACTGGGGTCGCCCTTCATCCCCAGAGAGCAATTCCGGCTGCTCCTCCTGAGCCTGGTGGGGGTCGGGGGAGCCAGTTCTCCACCGTCCCGCCCACCCTCATCGCTGACCTCTCCGTGGCCGACCAGCGGAGTCGGATGCTCAGTGTGTTCTACTTTGCCATCCCAGTGGGCAGTGGTCGGGGTTACATTGCAGGCTCCAAAGTGCAGGATGTGGCTGGGGACTGGCACTGGGCTCTGAGGGTGACACCAGGTGTAGGAGTGGTGGCGGTGCTGCTGCTGTTCCACTACTGAACCCCACCTCGTGGCGGGCAGATCTGAGGGCTCGGGCTAGATACCCCAGCTTCAACCTGTCCTCCCCTGGCTTCACTGCTGTGGCCTTTGTCACGGGCTCCCTGGCGCTCTGGGCTCCTGCGTTCCTGCTGCGTTCCCGCGTGGTCCTGGGGGAGACCCCGCCCTGTCTTCCCCCCGCCCTGTCTTCCTGGAGGCTCTTGCTCTTTGTCTGACAGCCTCATTCTGGGGCTCATCCCCTGCCTGACTGGAGTCCTGGGTGTGGGCTGGGCGTGGAGATCAGCCGCTGCTACTCCAACCCCCGGGGCTGACCCACTGGTCTGTGCTGCTGGCCTCCTGGGCTCTGCCCCTTTCTCTTCCTCCTCTTCCTGTCCGTGGCTTGTGCCCATGGGAGCATCTTGGCCACTTACGTTTTCATCTTTATCGGGGAGACACTGTTGTCCATGAACTGGCCATTGTGGCTGACATTCTGCTGTATGTGGTGATCCCTATGAGTTGCTCCAGATTGTGCTGGCCCACCTGCTGGGTGACGACGGGAGCCCCTGCCTCATCGGCCTGATGTCCAACCGCCTCCGCCGGAACTGGCCCCCCTCCTTCTTGTCCGAGTTCTGGGCCCTGCAGTTCTCGCTCATGCTCTGCACCTTTGTCAGGGCCCTGGGCGGTGCGGCCTTCCTGGGCACCACCATCTTCATTGAGGGAGACCCAGCTGCATGTGCAGGGTCTGTTGCATGAGGCCAGCCGAAGATGACCGCAATGTGGTGCCCCAGCGAGGCCGCCCCACCCGGGTCCCTGTGTCCAGTGTGCTCATCTGAAGGGCCGTGGCTCACCTACCTGCACACCTGCCACAGCTGGTCTCAGGCCACCCCAGCAGGCACCGGCCTGAAGCCTCGGCCTGGCCCAGCTTCTGAGAGGAGTCTTGGGCATGTTCCAGCTCCCACACTACACTGACAGCCAAGGCCGGATGGTGGGGTGCAGGAGGGATCCCCTCCGCTGGAGCAGCCCCAGGGGTTCGGTGCTATTTGTACTGAATAAAATTGTAGCCAGACCCTCCCCCCCACCAAATCTATAATAATAAAAGTGTAATATGCTAGCTTCTCAGAAAGAGGATGATGGAATGGAGGGAGGGGGAGAGGAAGGGAGGGAGTCAAGGAGAGAGAGAGAGAGGGAGAGAGAGAGGGGAAGACTTCCGGACAAAGCTGCAGTGGGAAGGGGGCCACAGCAGAGGCAACAGAGGCAGCAGAGGACCCTGGCTGTGGTGGTGGTGGTGGGCCCGGGCCAGGACCAAGGCCCATGCACAAATTTCGTGCATCGGGCATGCCCCAATCAGGGGTGGGGAGCGAACTTGCAGCCCAGGTATGTGTCCTTGACAAGTTATCGAACCCAAGACCCTTTAGCACATGGGCCGACACTCTAAGCACTTAGCAACACTGGTGACCAAGGCAAAATTTTATTTTACTTTACTCTTCCCAAGTTTAATTATGATGTGGTCTTGGCATGGTTACTTTGAGTTTGTCCAATGTGGGCTTAACTTCTTCAACCTGTAGATTTATATCTCTAGCTAAATTTGGAAAGCTTTCAGGCATGATTTTTTTGAGTACTTTTTAAGTCCTCCCCTTGTTCTCCTCTCCTTCTGGGATTCCAATGACACAAATATTTGGGCTTCTGTTGTAGAAATAGAGGTCCCTGTTTTCCGATCTATATTCTCTCTCTTGTTCAGATCAAGTGGGTTTTATTTCTTTAGCCTACCAATTATTTCCTCTCTTTCACCCATCTACTGTTGAGCCCACCCACTGAGCATTTTATTTTGGTTATTATATATTTTAGAACCAAGATTTTCATTTGGTTCTTGTTTATACTTTCTATTTCTTGCTCAGATTGTCTATTTTTTCATTGTTTCAAACATGCTTGTAATTGCTCATTGAAGTATTTTTCTTATGACATTTAAAATTTTTGTCAGATTATTTTAATATTTCTGTCATTGTGGCTTTAGTATATATTGGTTTGTTTGCTGTTTTCATTCAGTTTGAAATCTTCTTGGTATGACAAGGGATTTCTGATTGGAACCTGCATATTTCAGGTAGTATATTATGAGACACTGAATCTCATGTAAGCCGTGTGTTTTAGCTTGCTTTCTCTGACACCATTCCAGAACAGAAGAGGATGCGTATCACCTTGTCACTGCCAGGGGAAGGTAAAAGTTCAGGTTTTTCACTTGGCCTCTGTTGACATATGAGATGAGGAGAGCTTCTTGTGGCTGCTGGGCAGGGGAGGGAGCTTTAGCTCCCATGGGGTATTCACTGATACCTAGTGGGTAGGTGTGGCCTGATTACTAGTGGGCAATGATGAAAGTCCTGACTCTCCACCAGGCCTCCACTGACACCAACCCAGGAGAGAGGGAAAGGTGCCAGGTAGAGGTGGGGTGCAGGCTCCTGACTTGGTCTCCACTGACACCACAGGGCAGAGGTTCTCAACCGTGGGTCGCGACCCCTTTGGGGGTCGAACAACCCTTTCACAGGGGTTACCTAAGACCATCAGAAAACACATATATAATTACATATTGTTTTTGTGATTAATCACTATGCTTTAATTATGTTCAATTTTTAACAATGAAAATACATCCTGCATATCTGATAGTCTACATATAAAAGGGTAATATGCAAGTTGACCCTGACAGCAGAACTACTGGGAATGACTGGTCACTATGACACACACTGATCACCAGGAGGCAGACGCCCAATGCAGGAGCTTCCCCCTGGTGGTCAGTGTGCTCCCACATGGGGAGCTCTGCTCAGCCACAAGCCAGGCTGATGGCTGCCAGCACAGCGGTGGTGGCGGGAGCCTCTCCTGCTTCCTCAGCAGTGCTAAGGATGTCTGACTGCAGCTTGGGCCTGCTCCCCGCCAGCAAGTGGACATCCCCCAACGGCTCCCGGGCTGCCAGAGGGATGTCTGACTGCCAGCTTAGGCCTGATCCTCTAGGGAGCGGGCCTAAGCCAGCAGGTGGACATCCCCCAAGGGGTCCCAGACTGCGAGAGGGCACAGGCTGGGCTGAGGGACCCCCCCGCCGAGTGCACAAATTTTTGTGCACTGGGCCTCTAGTTTCCATACATGAGGAACTGTATTAAAGGGTTGCGGCATTAGGAAGGTTGAGAACCACTGCCATAGGCTATGGTGTCTTGTTACCATCCAGGGGGTGAAAGTCTCAGCTTTATCTTTACCTTCTCTGACATCACCTCATGAAAATCTCACTAAGGCATGTCACCAATGGTCATTGATGCCAATTTAATGCCAACAAGAATCTGCAATTTGAGGTGCAGTGAAGAAGAAAACTTTCTTCAGTGCAAAACAGCTCAAATGTGATATAGCACAGCTGCAGGACAGCTCTGGGGCCAGGCGCCTCTCAGGCTACATGACTCTACTCTGCTCTTTGATGAACTGCTCTGCTCCATACCTTGCATTGTGCTGGTCTGCTCCACTGCAGGATGGTCTGCTTCACTCTGCTGTGCTCCCTCTGCACCCATCTGACCCAGTCTGCTTCACTCTGCGCTGGTAGAAAGGGAAAGTGCTCTCCCTGAGCCAGAGGGGAGCTGGCTTAAATGGACAGAAGTCCCACTAAGGAACCCTTGTGTGCTGCTGATGGGAATGCAGACTGGTGCAGCCACTGTGGAAAACAATATGGAGTTTCCTCAAAAAATTAAAAATGGGACTCCCATTTGACCCAATGATCCCACTTCGAGGAATATAGCCCAAGAAATCAGAAACACCAATCAGAAAGGACATATGCACCCCTATGGTCATAGCAGCACAATTTACAATAGCCAAGATTTGGAAACAGCCTAAGTGCCCATCAGCAGATGAATGGATTGAAAATAATGTGGTACATCTATACAATGGAATACTATGCTGTTGTAAAAAAGAAAGAACTCTTACCATTTGCAACAGCATGGATGGACATGGAGAGCATTATGCTAAGTGAAATAAGCCAGTCAGAGAAAGATAAGTATCACATGATCTCACTCATTTGTGGAATATAATGAACAACATAAACTGATGAACAAAAATAGATTCAGAGAGAGAGAATCATCAAACAGACTGTCCAACTTCAGAGGGGAAGGCAGGGAAGGGAGAAAGGGGGTAAGAAATCAACCAAAGGACTTATATGCATGCATGTAAGCATAACCAATGGACACAGACACTAGGAGGGTGAGGGCATGTGCTGGGGTGTGGGGGTGGCTAGGGAGAGGTCAATGCGGGGAGGGGGGAAGGAGACATATGTAATACTATATGTAATACTTTAAACAATAAAGAATTTTAAAAAAAAAGAAGTCCCACCCTTGGTTCCTGATTGGTCTGTCCTCATGCAGATGAGGATGCCAAATCTTCATAGTTTAATTGGTCCAAAAGACACTGCCCTAATTGGTCTGCTCTGATTGGTCAGAGCTGCAATGCTCTGGTTGGATGGAGAAGCCTCAGTCGTATTGGCTGAAATAGGATTCCAGGAACTCTTTTCTAAGGGCTGACACAGATGGCAGAAACACAGTGCAGGCAGGCAGTTCAGCAGAGAGGTAGGAAGTTCAGTGTAGGCTTTTCCCTGAAGTGCAGTTTAGCATGAGAGACCCCTGTGAAGAAATGGCTGTAGGCCTCTGCTTTATAAATTTGAGCCCAGTTAGCCACCAGGAGCCCTTCTTAGTAGATGCTCCCTGCTCCTCAGGGTTCACAGGTTGTCTAGGCTCCCACTTTGCTATTGTTGAGTGGAGGCATATTTTTTCTATTATGTTTAACTGGTGTAGAACAGTTATTATCTAAAACTTTTCTGAGTTGCTAGGCTTCCCTTTTCCTGGTCCTTTGACTGGAGACAGCAGGCTTTTCTTGTGTTGTTTGAGTTTTTTTGTTTTTGTCTGGACCCATTGGCTTTTTTGGATTACTGCCTTCTTCAGTTTGGTATTTACGAGGCAAAAACAACAGGCAACCATTCCCCCACCTAAGGTCCCTACCTGGTCTACCTTCTTCTCTCCAACTTTCAGACTTCTTATGTTTGTTTTTATATAATTTCCAGGATTTTAGTTGCACTTAGCCAGAAGTATAGGGAAAAGTACATCAAGCAGCTTCCCAGAGTAAAAATTTCCTTTCTTTTTAAATAGTAGTTTGAATAGAAATCAGTGAAATCCATATATTGTAATTGGTCTCTTAAATCTCTTTAATCTATTGGTTTCCTTCCACTTCTTTTTCTGTTTTTGCAATTTTCTTTTTTCTCTCAGAATCTGGGTCATTTTTCTCCCAGTTTCTCACAGCTACTTTGCTGATTGCATATTTCTGGTGTTACTTAATATGTTCTTCCATCCTTTTTATTTTCTATAAACTGATAGATAGTATGACATCAAGTCCTCTGACATTAGCATGTATGCTCAAATTTCTCACTGTTTCCTGAGGGCTGCTCACTTATCCCTACCTCTAGGCTCTTTCCTGCCTGGAATGTCCCCTCTGCCTGCTCCTCCTCCAACCTGTTCTTCTAGACTAGTTCAAAGTCTTCATTCCAAAAACTCCCTCTGCTTCATCCCAGGCAGAACCTCTTCCTCCTCACCTCCCCCTCCAGGGTCACTCTGTGGGCATTTGTGCTTGAGTGATTTCCTCACTTCTCCACTAGGATGGGGGCTCCTGGTAAAAGGACAGCCAGTCCCCTTTACTCCCAAAACATATCCCTTCCCATAGTGAGCATCAATAAACGTATGTGGAATTAATTTGAATCTTGAATATTAATCCTTTTTGTGAGCAACTTCCCTAGTTGCCAGCACTGCTGTTGCCATGGTTTCTCTTACCCACTGGAGTACTTAGGTGAATGCTGATGGAAGAACTGAGCATGGCCAGCCAAGGCCTTTTGAGGTCATTCTAAGAGGGGAAAAGGTTGAAGTGACAGAATGCCTTGAAACTATTCAAATGGCCCTAGCCGGTTTGGCTCAGTGGATGGAGCGTAGGCCTGCGGACTGAGGGGTCTTGGGTTTGATTCCAGCAAGAGGCACATGCCTGGGTTGCAGGCTTGTTCCCTGGTGTGGGGCATGCAGGAGGCAGCCTATTGATGGTTCTCTCTCATCATTGATGTTTCTATCTCTCTCTCCCTCTCCCTTCCTCTCTGAAATCAATAAAAATGTATGTTTTTAAAATAAGAAACTATTCAGATGTCAGAGTGCAGTGGGAAAAACTCACCAAGATGAGGAATTAAATTGATTGTAAAACTATGGCCACGAATCTTTCTGAAGATAAAACTATAGACCTCAGAGATTCCATCATTAAACAACCTCAGAAACATAAAGGTACTTTTTCACCTAAGTTGTTTCTGGGTATGATTTATTAGACAGGCACTAAAATAATTTATTTCTAGTTTTTCTGCTAAAATAACTTTTATATTTATAGATTCAGGATTAATGTGGTATTTTAAATTATAGTTAGCACAAAGCTATAAGTAATTATTTCTTTGTGTGTTGTTACCCTTACTAATCTCTTAGGAAGAGATTAGTATCCTATTCAAAACATATTACTACAACTTAAGACACTCTTTTGACTGGTTATCAATGTTCAGAGAATGGGAGGCATACTGGAGAGAGAATTGAGTGTTTCTGCTTGAACTTCAGCCCTAAAAAAGACTTATGAATGATCTAGATCAGGGGTGGGCAAACTTTTTGACTCGAGGGCCACAATGGGTTCTTAAACTGGACCGGAGGGCCGGAACAAAAGCATGGATGGAGTGTTTGTGTGAACTAATATAAATTCAAAGTAAACATCATTACATAAAAGGGTACGGTCTTTTTTTTTTTTTTAGTTTTATTCATTTCAAACTGGCCGGATCCGGCCCGCGGGCCGTAGTTTGCCCACAGCTGATCTAGATTCTGATCATAAAAGGAGCTTCCAAACACTGGATTTAGCATTAAGACCAAAGAGATGCTCTAGCCTACTTACCAGATACTTGGAACTTGAAATTGTCATATTGTGCCTCCTCCCCATCCACCACAGGTATAATCCTAGCAAAAGATGGACACCCCTCCAACTGAAGTTAACATTAATAGGGTCAACATCTTAAGTCTCCCCTGAAACACATCTGTCAAAATAGTGTTAATAGCACGGTTATAAAATCATAAGGACCAAATTAATATAAACTACAGACCATAGTTTCCCAAACCTATTAAATCAGGCTCTCTGGTCACACAGCCCAAGAATCTGTACCAAGAATCTGTATTTTTAACAGACTTCTGAGTTGGCTTTTATACAGCCAGCTTTGTTTCAGGTTTCTGTGGAGTAGGCAAACTTGTCAAATTTCAGCATGCCCAGGAATCACTTGGTGAAATCATAAAGTGCTCGTCCCAAAACCCACTTCAAAGGGTCTAATTCAGTCACCTGGAAGGGGAGTGGAGAACCTGCATTCAGACATTCCCTCCCATTAGCCTCAAGCTGGTCTTCAGAAACAGATACTTGGCATTTCAAGCAGGCTCCTTGAAAAGAGCTCTATCTCTGAAATATTTCCGCTCAGGAAATGCATCTGTAAAAGTCTTTCACGTTCAGTCACAGGATAATAAAAATGGTTATATTAACACTACATGTTGATTCACCTCTCTTCAGCCCTATGGACTCAAAACATGAGTTTGTCCTTTCAGCAACTTGTTCTACATGGGGAAGGGGCTGGGTTTAGTCAATCACACCCTTCCCTCCCTGTGGTGGCCCTGTTCTGCCCAGCCCTTGCCTCTGCTGTCCAAAAAGGGCAACCTCCATGGTCAGTCAGCCTGGTCTCCAGACTTCAGATAAGCAGTTCTCTCTAACACTCTGAAGTCACTCATCACTCTCCTCACAAATAAAACCACATTAAAGACTTCTGATAAATTCTTTTCAGGATCTGCTTTCTGTCTTTATCCTACTTAGTTTATCCATTTCTGCTTCCTTTGGTGCCACAGGCCTCACTTCTTTCTCTGCCAGCTCCTTTGCTTTGTTTTTCTGTGGCTATCTTCTTTCTCCTTTCTTTCAAAATGTTCTCCCTTATCTTCTCTGATACAGACAAAAGGTCAGAAGCCAAGCCCATCACAAGGTGAGGACCCAGTGTCCCCATTTGCTCTGTATCAGAGTGGCTGTACCTCCTGGACTGACAGAGAGTCTTGGGCACAGATACAAGGCGAGCCCAGGGCAGAGGATGGAGGTAGATTTCTGGCTCTTGCTATTTCTTCCTCCAAGTCTTACTTCTTCCTTCATGCAAAGTGAATCTCTTTAAATTGGAGATCCTAACTTCTCAAGCACCTCCTGCAAGCCTGGTGCCAAACTAGACATTGTACATAGTGGAAGTACTGACCCTCATCTTACAGAGAGAGAACAGACTCTGAGGAAAAGAGCAAAGCCTCAAATTCAGATGTCACTGACCCTCTGCCCTGTTACACTGCCTCAGAGTGAGAGAGAAATGGAAGGATGTGAACACCAAGTCTCAGGTCTTCTTGACAGCATTTGCCTCATTTTCTGCCTTCAGACACTAAACCCAGGACCTAGACTTGGTGGAAGGAAGGTGGGAAGAAGGTAAACAAAGGCAAGAGTAAAAGTGACCTGTGTGGTTTGACATGAATAAAAGCAGTAGCTTATTATTGTTAGTAACATAACCATTGGATAAAAATGATGCTCAAAAGTCCTATCTTTAAAAGTTGAAAGTATAAACATCTACAAAAG
The DNA here is from genome assembly GCF_000327345.1 of Myotis davidii. Lineage (NCBI taxonomy): Eukaryota > Metazoa > Chordata > Mammalia > Chiroptera > Vespertilionidae > Myotis > Myotis davidii. The sequence goes on from NW_006291552.1 coordinate 388,343, forward strand.
TTGGAAGTACTATGATATTTTGTTGAGAATTATTATATTGGAAGTGGGAAAGGGAAACTTCTAGAATAGGTCTTACTGATGTGTTGCCAGATATCAAAGTCACCTGGACAAATCTTTTAACTCAGTTTACCAGTCTCTTTAAATTCAAGATAT
>NW_006291552.1:388607-397008 GCF_000327345.1 Myotis davidii
AAAGCTATCAATTTTTTTTTGTTTGCTGGAAGATTTTACAAAACATCTGGAGAAAGAAGTTAGTACTGACCTCTAACCCAGGGTTCAGGAAACTTCCCCCACATACTTCTCTCCCTCATCTTGATTTCCCCTCTTTTATTCCTGACAATTATGATTTGTTTCTATCTCTTTTTCCTTGATTAGTCTTGCTAGAAATGTTATGGACTGAATTGTGTCGTCCCTCCCCTCCCCCCGCCAATTCACATTTGAAGCCCTAATCCCCAAGGTGATGATATTTGGAGATGGGGCCTCTGGGAGGAAATTAAGTTTAGATGAGATCATGGGGATGGGACCCTCATGATGGGATTAGTATCCTTAAAAGAAGAGACATGGCTTTCATCTCTCTCTGCCATGCCAGGTCACAGCAAGAAGGTAGCCATCTGCAAGCCAAGAAGAGAGTCCTCACCATGATGCTGGACCCTGATCTTAAACTTCTAGTCTCCATAACTGTGAGAAAAAAATGTCTGTTGTTTAAACCACTCAGGATATGGTATTTTGTTATAGCTGCGCAAACTGACAAAGATAAGGAATATATACATTTAATTAATATTTTCAAAGATCTAAACTTTGACCTCATTTGATTTTCTCTATTATTTGCCTTCTAGCTCATTGTATTATTTCCTTACTATACATATATTGAGCTTCATTTGTTGTTGTTTTTTCAAGCTTCTTAAGGTAGAAGTGTAAATAATCAATTTTAAACTTTTCTTCTTTTTCTAGTATATATACTTAAAGCAAAAATTTGCTTTTTCCACACTGCTTCAGGAGCATCCTACAAATTTTGATGTTTCTGTTTTTATTTCCATTTATTTTAAATGTCTCTTATGATTTTTCTCTTTTATCCACAGGTTATTTGTTGTTTCATTTACAGGTATTTGGATTGACGTCTTCTTCATAAAATGACCTTTTTGCCACTTGAAATGTCTCTTTAATTCTGGTAATCTTGTTTGGAAGTATAATTTGTATCTGTTATAGTCTAGTCACTCTAGCTTTCCTATGATTTAAGCTTCCATAGTATGTATTTTTTCCACCCTTTACTCTTTTAACCTACCTGTGAGTCTGCTTCTAATGAGTGGTTGTTTTCCTCCTTATTATGGGTCTTATTCTCCTGTTTCTTCATGTGTCTTATAATTTTTTTCACTCAGTGCTGGACATTGAATATGAGAGAATCACCAGGGCTGTATTGTTTTTTGTGTGCGTGTGTGTGATTTTCCCAGTGGGTACAAGTGTTTTTCTCTGAAAGGTGGCTAGAATGAGTACTTGATCATTCAGATTTCATCAAGTATCAATTTGATCTGAGACTTATCAGTAGTGTTAATAAAATTGAGTGTACCTCTGCTATCTAATAAAAACAAGGAAATTCCACTTTGCCCTTCAGTCCAACTTCGATTACCTACACACCCACTGTGGAGTAGCTAGTCTCTTTGATTTTGTCAGTGTTTGAACTAGGAAGGAGGTTGAGACGTAGCCATCATGTAGTTGTGGCTCACCTTGCCTTCAGCTCCAGCACCTCTCCAAAATTCAACCACTGTGAAATTGTGCAATTCTGTTTTTCAGCCTTGCCTACACTGCCCCTTTTGCAGTAAAATTGGGGGCAGGGTGGTAGTGATTGTTGAGCCAAACAATTTATTTTTCATTTGAGGCATTTTAAAATTCCAATCCATGTGGAAACCCATAGTATTATTAGGATTTTGGCTGATTCTTCCTTAACTCTATAAAGTCTCTTCATTTATAGGAGGCCTGCTTCTCTATCTTCCCAAGCACTTCCCCCCAGATATGGAAGTAGCTGTAGCTATCTGATCACCATTGCTCCCTGTAATTTAGTTCATTGAAGCTTATTCTGTTCACAGTTCTTTGATAATTGTTATGGAAAAGTATGGTTTTCCCTTTTAGCAGGTTTTTTTGTTATGGTTACTGTAGGAATAATGATGTTTTACATCCTATATCCTAAGTGGAAACAGAAGCCATAGTGTTGTTTGTAACAGCAAAGGATTAGAAACAACCCAAATGGCTATCAATAAAGAATTTTTTATTAAATTACATAATTATATAAAGGAATACTATAAACTGTGTGAAAGAATGAGGAAGCTCATTATTACTTGTACAAAATGTTTCTCATGATATATTAAGTGAGAAAAGTGAAGTACAGGACAATATACACAATGCTTTACCTTTTGTGTAAAAGAGGAAAGAAAAGTCATCTATATTCATATAGATTTGAGTCACACAAATTCAATCGCATTCATATATACAAAGAAATTCTTAAAATACACAAAAGAAATTGGTAAAAATGGTCACCTTATTTTTTTTTTAATTTCTTGATTCTTAAGACTTAGTTTCCATATCTATAGACTAGGATGAAAAATACTTTTCTTATAAAATTATACGAAGAAATAAACAAAAGTATTTGGCACATTTCAAGATATCAAGTAGTGTGGGTAAATAATTAACACAGTGACCTTTGCTTTGGGTTACACCTAGAGATGCCTTCATTTATGCTTTTTGTGTTTTTGTGTGTCAGTTACACAATCTAAATTAGTCATTTAAGCATGATACTTCTACAACAGTCTATTTTTTTTTCCCTTTGGTAAATTCTAAGTAAGAACTTTGCCTTTCCAAGGCCTACTGACCTAATAATCCAGTATGCAAAGTCATGTAGCCTGCAAGAAAAAAATGAATGTTTCCCTCCAGATGGTGATTGAGATGATGATACCATGATCCTCCAGATTGACAAATACAATCTTCACCAACATTGCACAATATGTACAGGAGCCCCCATATCACAAAAGAGTAGTCCAAAACCATCACTTATTTATTTCAAAGCAATAAGGAAAAAATAAAAGGCATTATATTTACTGCCTCCTCTTTCCCAAAGCACAATTATCCAATCTATACTTTTGACTTTAAAGTCTCTATCTGGTTCTTTAAATTAAAAAAAAAAAATTAAAGTCTCCATTTGGTCCATTAAAATGGCTGACCCGTGACTTTTGAGCACAGATCATACTAGATAGCAAACCAATGTATATATTAGGCAAGTAAAGGTGCTAAAAGACCTAATAGAATGCTGCTATTGCTTCTCATGCACCCCATGAATCCAACGTCCTCAGATCACAGAGGAGCACTGGGGAATGGAAGTCTAATGGAAGGAGGCCCTTCTCTAGGATGAATTAAGATTATTAAGCAGCCTAACCATCAATAAATTCCACCAGCTTGTAGTTTCTGGGATCACTGGGCTGTGAGCTCAAAAAAGGCACAGCAGAGCAAAGGGCTGCTCTTAGAGCCTCCATGTCTGACCTCTCAGTAACAGCACCTTTCACCTGAGGCCATTGTGATATGCCCTGGGAATGGAACAGAACAGTGGCTTTCTGACCTTTTGTGATGGAGATCTTCAGAAAGAAGTACACTTTACATTGGGTTCAGCACACAAATGAGTAAGAAAAACACACACACAAAACAAACATTTCAAAAAACATTACTTAACCCTTACTAAGAACAATTCTTTCTGACATTTTCTATTTTATTATATTTCATTTGATTTGGGGGTGGGGGGAGGATATAGATTTATGTCCCAGCCTACTAATGAGGTTGGGACAAGCAACACTAGAAGAAAATATTTTCCATTGTTATCCCACTATCTTCCACGGATGTGCATTTTACAAAGCAAGTCTGCCCAGTGCCATCTACTGTACTCTCAGGGTATTGCAAGTGAGTTTTTTGTTTGTTTTGTGGGGTTTTGTTTTTCCTGGCAAAGAGATTTATTTAGGGATAAGATTAGATCAGAGAATTTTCCACACCAATATGGATTTCTTCCTTCAAAGCAAAAACATCTCTGAAACAGTTTAAGGAGAAGTTTAGATGAATAGCAAACACACAAGCTCAGTTCTGATTTCTAAGACTTCATATCCAAGTCAGAGAACATCCATATGACTGGAGCCTCAGAAGCAAAACTAACCTGGTGGTTTCCAGAGAATGACAAATTTAAATTCAGAACATTCTAGACTAGCATGTCATGAAAAGCTGCTGTCGTCTATCAAATACTATAATCTGGGAATCATTGCTTGTTAAACTTACGTCTGTAATTTTTTTTTTTTACTAAAGCAGCTCAAAATATGGATGTTTACTATTCTCCAACGTATTTTGAAAGTTCTTCAAGATGACATATAGCACAATATTGATGTAACACAAGCTAAAATGTAGAAATCTCTTTTGTAATTTGTGAAGGATACAGTTTCCATTTTGACAAGCCACCATAGCTTACAAAATTTAACTTTTATGTTCAGTGGAAGTGCATTTTCCCTACCAGTTTGCCTAGGGAGTTACAGCTTTGCATTCATTTCTGGCTGAAAAGTGCTTTTGATACAAACACATTTGGAAAAAACTTTGTAATTTCTTCACAATCTGCTTAAATGGTCATAAAAGAGCATATACAGTAAAGTCAAGGAAATAGACTTACTTTACCCTTGGCTTGCAACTGAGACATGTCCAGCAACTCAAATTTCCCAAAAATATTTTATGTGTGAATATAAAATTAGAATGGGGAAAATGGAAAGCCTTGTAACAGTTTTAGTCGTGATTCAAAAGGTGGGCTTTTAATGAGATATCTTTAATTTAAAAGTGAAGAGGACAATTAAATTGTTGAAGTCTAAGGGTTGTTGTTGTTGTTGTTTAACTCTGTGACTGTAACACTTGTGTGTGTTTTTTCCCTAAATGATATGACATTAACAATTTTCAGAATCCATAAGTGAGGATGTGGGTTAATGATGCAGAGAGAAATCATAGTGAAATGCTGTTTTTCTGTCAAAATAATCACAAAAATTAAAAATGGTCATACGTAGGCCACTCCTGCTTTATTCATCATGGGTAAGCTGTTATTAATTACTCAGAGATGCCAGGGGCTCATTCTACCTTGTTTCCCACTGCTCTTTTGAAGAAGTCTAATTTTTTCTTTTTTTTAATCAATTATATTTATCTGATTAATAGTACAACAGCAAAGTCAAGAAGGTGAGTGTAGACCAATTGCTAATGATGTTAATAACTAACAGCTAAGAGAGATTCAAAGGACCTAACTTGCTCTAAAACTGCCAAGTGTTTGAACAGGTCCTCCATTCTCTCACAAGTCTCTTCTTGTCTCGAGACATTTTATGCTCTCACCTACATATGATTTGTGAGTCAGATATGTAACTAAGACATTTTTATGTACATATAGAGCACCCTTCCTGGAGGAATGCAAGGGCGTCAGTTAATCATCAATAGTCATTTGATAAGTGTGCGATCTCTCCTGGGAATTAACAATCCTTGGTCAGTTTCATTCACTGAAGACACCAGAATTGGGTTTTTTGTTTTGTTTAGCTTTTTACCGTAAAGCCAAGTCAAAAACTCTAAGTTGTTCAGTGCTTACAAGTTAATGAGACAAAGGTGTGCCAATCAGGCAGCAGGCAGCCCTGAGCACCCCAGTGTTGTGGTGCTGGGACTGCTGGAAGGAACACAGCAGAGCTGGGCAGTGCTTCCTCCGGAGCAGTGGTTCTCAACCTGTGGGTCGCGACCCCTTTGGCGGTCGAACGACCCTTTCACAGGGGTCGCCTAAGACCATCCTGCATATCAGATATTTACATTACGATTCATAACAGTAGCAACATTACAGTTATGAAGTAGCAACGAAAATACTTTTATGGTTGGGTTACAACATAAGGAACTGTATTTTAAAGGGCCAGAAGGTTGAAAACCACTGCTCTAGAGGCTGTATGTTAAAAGATGAACATGTGTGAAAACAAAGTGAAAAAATTAAGGCAAATTCTCAATGTTTATATTTAATAAATACTGCCTTTAACCAAAACAGTGCTCCTCACAAGAATAATTATAAGATTTATAAAAATATTAATTTGTGCTGTAATTTGTGTAATTGTGTATATGTCTAAGTTTATTTGGAGATAACTTCAAATTTCCAAGCTTGAGACCCTTTTTCTATTTACCTCTTTCTCCTCTACTCTTGAGGACACACACACACACAAGATTTTCTGCCCTAGAAGAATCTAAATCTGGTTAGGAAGAAAACACCAGCACAGAAAAACAGAAACGCACACAACAAAATAAAACTAAGTGCTGAATTGTAGAGCTGTATATCCTAAAATACAGAGTGGCTAAATATACCATTAGCCAATAACACATACTAATTATGCAAATTGGGAGGATAAGTCAGAGGAAACAAGAAAAGGGCAGCTGAACAGCACCGTGCAATCACGGTGAAGACATTAAGTCCTGCAGTGAGATTTGTCAATGGGGAAAGTGAGTCAACTTTCCATTTGCAAACCATCTTCATCAGCTGGGTTCCTACAGTAGTTCTGGACCCTCCCTTCACTCCAACCCACCAGGACTCTAACAGACTCCTGAACAGTCCTGTCTTGAAACCTAAAGGGAGGGCCCCTTAGCTAGCCTCTGCCCCCCAGTCCATGTAGCCACGTCTCACTGGTGTGCTCAAACCAAGGTGTCTGAACTCCACCCGGCTTGGCCTTGTCATTCCTAACCAGTCGAATCAGCAAATCTCTTGGATGGGCCAAGCAGGGCTGAGCAGCTGTGGGGCTTTGTCTTTTCGTGAAATACACCCTTAAAGACTAAGTCTTAAAGCTGGAAGGCGGGGTGGTGACCTCAGGACAAGACTCCTGTGCACCAGTACAAGACCGGCTCAAGTTGGCCCATGGCAATGGGTGCCAGTTTTACAAAGAAAAGTCAAAACCCTCAAGCTCATGGTGACAATGATGGAAATTCATTCCTGAGACCAGATCTGCCCAGTCAGCATGAATCATTGTCATCTTTTGCTTAACACAGAACTGGACTCAAGTAAAGGCAAGTCGGCCGTGTCTCCACTCTGGTGCTCTGTGCAGGGACAGGGTTCCACTGAGGCCAGGCCCAGTCCCCAACATGGTCTGCTCTTGCAACTTCAGTTCTCCATCCACTTGCTTTGTGAATATCCACTCTCTGTCGCCTGTGTCTCCAGACGTCAAAATACCCAACCAGATGTGAACCGCGATGCCTTACTCCTTCCGAGGTCAGTCTTTAGGAGAAGAACCAGTTGCGGCCATCTTCTCCAGACGCTCTGGCGCTGGGCCCTTTAGTGGGGCATGTGTAGGGTCAGGAAGGTCATAGGCTTCACTCACTCTCTTTCCTTCCTTGCGGAACAATCTGGGCTTCCCCCACCCCAAGCTGAGTCACCTCCTTGCGATGTCTCACCTGTGGGAGGAGGAAGCAGCAGGGCGCCGGAGGGACAGCTCCAGTGGTGCTTCTCCCGGGCCCTTGGCAAAGCCTGGCTCGACCCCCACTTGCCGGCCTGACTCCCACCCTGGGCATATTGTTGAAAGTGACCAAATGAAATGGAGAAACCAAGGAGGCGGTTGTCAAGCTCATCTGCGGGGTTTTGGGGAGAAAGAAGTGGAGACTTGGCCAGACCTGGCGATGCCACTTCCTCACCCTCTGTCCCCTGATTCCTTAAGAGGGAACCTGCCCCGGAGCAACTCTGCAGGGACCAGCACCCTCTGTGGCCTGAACTTAAACCTTCACATGGCTGGTTAGCCCTAGCCGGTTTGGCTCATTGGATAGAGTGTGGGTGTGCAGACCCAAGGGTCCCAGGTTCGGTTCGGTTCGGTTCGGTCAAGGACATGTACCTCCGTTGCAGGCTCCTCCTGGGCCAGGGTCCTCGTCAGGGCGCCAGCGGGAGGCAACCAATCAATGTGTTTCTCTCTGTCTTTCCCTCTCTCTTCCACTCTAAAATCAATGGAACGTATCCTCAGGTGAGGATCAAAAAACTAAATAAATCTTCACATGGTTGGGAATGCCTGTTGCTCTAATAATAATTTTTTTAACTTTAAGCCCAGCTTCAAATATACTCCTGAGAGAGACCCAGTAGAAATAACAACAGCAAGAACTATCCTTTGACCCCACCCCCTAAACGCCGGCAGCCAAACCCCGGAGTTCTGCATCCTCCCTAGGTTCTGACCCTGACTCCAACCGGGGCTGGGGGGGGCGGGGGAGGCCTGGGGACTCGGGGAGCTGGGGACACTGGGGTCCTGGGGCCCCAGAGTCCCCGGGGCTTCAGGAGACTAGGGGGGATTCAGGAACCCGAGGGAGCTCTGGAACCCGGAGTCGGGTACGCCCCGCCCGAGCGCTGGGGGGCCGGGCGGCGAGGAGCCGCCCTCTCCGGGACTTTGTCCGGAGCTCGGGAGGAGGCGGGGTGCCCGGCGCGGTTAAAAGGCGCCGCTGGAGCCACAGGTGCGCAGACCCGAGGCGCCCGAGTTCTCCTCCTCTGCTCTCAACCCGGCGGCGGCGCCCTGTGGGCAGCGAGCGAGGAGGCGGCCGGGCCAGGACCCCTCAG
>NW_006291552.1:397204-414791 GCF_000327345.1 Myotis davidii
TGGGGACCTGGGACGCCCGGGGACTGTGGGACCCGGCGAGGGTAGGTCCCCGGGTACGTCGCTCTGGGACCCGTCGCGGAGAAGTGACCCGGGACGGCGGGGGCAGCGGGGATCCGGATCGGGTCCCCGGGCGGACCCCGCACGCACTGAGCCCCCCGCATGGTCCTTGTCCCCGGCAGTCCCGACAGAGAATCTGGGCGGCAGGCAGGTGTCCAGAGAGAATTGGTTGAGAGGGAAAGTCTTCCACCGAGTTCCGAAATTGGAGTCGGGCCATGGCGGGGAGGGGACGTGGTGACCCCAGCCAGCACGGGACCGATCCGGGCCGTGTGCCAGGGAGGAGGGGGCCCGGGCCGCGTATTCCAAAGCGCTGTTGTTGGTCGTCGTTGGTAAGGTTCCTGGGGAAGTCTAACCTAACGCCATCGGGAGTGTGTAAGTACCGAAGTCTCTGCTTAGAAGGAAGGCTGGCTTCCATTTGTTAAGCGGGAGTGCTGCCTGGAGGAGGTGGTCTGTACAAAGCGGGCGCTCCCATCAGTCTGCGGCCAGGAGCCAAGACTCTGGGCCCAGCCCTGTGAGCAGGGCACCGCAGCCTAAACCTGAGACAGGGTTTCCTTGTTCCTCTTTCCTGAACAATCAGAGAGCCTTCATTTCCAGGTGGCATTGTCCAGCTGGAAGGTCGCATGGGGCTGACAAGTGTTCCTTCAGGCAGTGGCACAAACCTCTGCTCCTGGAGGAGGGGCATAAGCCTCATCAACGTCTCCCGCCTCTGCCAATTGGACACATATGACCATTTAGTTGGGACTCCATCTCAGACCAGTGGCAACAGACATTTCCCTGCTTGCTCTTTGAGTCAGTTTCAAAACTCAGGTGCTAAGGCACAATTAGACACCTGTGAGAAAGGCGGGCCACTCTGTGGAGGCAGCTGGTCAGGTCTGTCAGGAAAAAAGGAGGGATTGAGAAGAAATTAAGGTAAAGAACTGCTTTTACCTTTTCTGAGCATCGTTCCTTCCCTAAAGAACTGAAGCCTCCTCTGCCAGAGTTCCAAGCAATGGCAGGGCGGTGTGGGCCAGGTCAGGAAAGGCAGGACAGCAGCTCCCCAGTGGTCTCATCCTGCGTTAGTCCATCTTGACCTGTTACCCTTGTCCCACTTGTGGGTTACAATTTTATTTGCTCCTTTTCCTGAAACTATCTACAAACAGGTAGTTGCAGCTATAACAACAATAAGGACTCACTGTAGTTTTCTCAGCTGATGGTGGTTGGACTGGTTTATAGAAGAGTGTGGGGTCTGTGTTTGGTACATCGGAGGAGGACAAAGGCATAAGCCCCCAGACCCCCCCACCCCCATTTTTAGCCAGATGGACAACTTATTTCTGTAAGTGTCCTGTTCCCACTTAGTGCAGTGAAGAATTGGACCGTTGAATTCCATAGTTTGATTAGACTATGAATTTTGGTTTTGCTGTCGGACAGGACTAAACTGTCCACCCCTAGGAGGACCTCCAGACAGTCTGTATTTAAAGGGTCAGGGCTGAACCCCAAGTGAACCACTGTGTTTTTTTTTTCCCAGTGATGTTTGTCTTTTTTAAGCTAAGAACGGCTAAATGTTTTTGAAGTGCATTTCAAGGTTTGTGTCCATGATTGGTCTCTATGCCTCACCTGCCTGATCTGACCAAGGTGGCATTGAATGGCTTTGGCCATACCTTGGTGACCCACCTGAGGTGAGGCTAAGTGATGAGCCTGCTTAGGAAGTCCATGAGGAGACAGGAACCAACTTGCTCAAAATGAGGAGAGCATTATGCTTTTAAGTAAGAGAAGGGGAGGGTTCACTGCCAGCGTAGAAAGGGTGGAAACAGATCGCCCGTCAGGAGTGTGGGGAAGTGGAATCTTGTTAGAAGAGGGGCTGATTGAGACAGAGGGTGTAACTATGAATAAATGAAGACAGTTCATACCTTGGGATGAAGAGAAGGCCACTGGCTCGTGGCAGATTGACCCACGGGCTTCAAGTGTCTTTTCATTAAGATGTAGATACCCCACCGAGTTTTCTGAACTTCAGTATTCAGTATAATGGCGTCGCCCTGTGGGCATCACTAAGGAATCACTGTCATTTTGTTTCATATATTGTCATCTTTTTTTCATAATGTGCCTCTCTAGAAACACAGGTAGCTATCAGTTTAGCATGATGGTGAGGCCCACCAGTCCATACTCAAAACATTTACAAACATCTATGCACATAGTGGCTTTTCTCCATGGACAGAAAGTTTCCAACCTATTCTTTTTCATATAGAAAAAGGAAGTGAGACCCTTTGTGAAATTTTAACATGTGGTGCCTCAAATGTCAACTTCACCATTAATAACAGACATTTCACTGCTACATCCCAAGTCCATGACAATTCATTGAAATAGTTTAAGGAAAATAGCTCTGTAGGGAGACATGGCCTGCTGACCTTTACAGCAAGGTTGGTGGGGCTAGACTCAGTCCCAGTGATGCGGTGAGGCTAACAAGTAAGTGCAACTTGAACAGTTGAATGCTGCTCTTCGAGTGCCCAGGGAGTGTCTGCTGAGGGATCAGTCAGCACTAATTATGCCTCTAAGTTAGGAGCACTTTTTTATTATGTGCTAAAGATTGGGTGAATTACTCAGGTGAATAAGCATAAGCTGCTCTTTATTGGAGAATGCATAAACACAGGTTCAAGGTGGTTTGGGAACCATCCTTTTAATCCTATGGCAAATTAAGTTGGTTTGGTTTTCACCTTTTGGGTGAGGTTCGATAAGGGTTGGTGTTTGCTCAGAAAGAGACTTAAGAGTGCTTACTTACCCAGAGAACTCTCCCAGATTCTGTCCTGATGAGTCATTCCTCTATTGTGTTCATCTTGTCTTTTCCAGAGCGAACTGCCCACGGAGGATGGATTGGAGCACTTTGCAGACTATTCTGGGGGGTGTCAATAAACACTCCACCAGCATTGGGAAGATCTGGCTCACCGTCCTCTTCATTTTTCGCATCATGATCCTGGTTGTGGCTGCAAAGGAGGTGTGGGGAGATGAGCAGGCGGACTTCGTCTGCAACACTCTGCAGCCTGGGTGCAAAAATGTGTGTTACGACCACTACTTCCCCATCTCCCACATCCGTCTCTGGGCCCTGCAGCTCATCTTCGTGTCCACACCGGCTCTCCTGGTGGCCATGCATGTGGCCTACCACAGGCATGAGAAGAAAAGGAAGTTCATTAAGGGAGAGATAAAGAGTGAATATAAAGACATCGAAGAGATCAAAAACCAGAAGGTCCGAATTGAAGGGTCACTGTGGTGGACCTATACCAGCAGCATCTTCTTCCGGGTCATCTTTGAAGCTGTCTTCATGTATGTCTTCTACATCATGTACGACGGGTTCTCCATGCAGCGTCTGGTGAAATGTAATGCCTGGCCTTGTCCCAATACTGTGGACTGCTTTGTTTCCAGGCCCACAGAAAAGACTGTCTTCACAGTGTTCATGATTGCAGTGTCTGGAATTTGCATACTGCTGAATGTCACTGAATTGTGTTATTTGCTAATCAGATATTGTTCTGGAAAGTCAAAAAAACCAGTTTAAAACATTATAACAACTATTAGATAAAAAAATAGACAGCAGGAAAAGAATGAGGCAATCAGTGCTTAGATGTCAGGCCGAGTCACCAGCATTTCCCAAGGTCAAGATTTTTATCTTAAACGCATCCGTTTGAAACTTCTGTAGCTCTCACACAAAACTCCAAATGCACTCTTCTCTCCTAAACTCTAAAAAACAAAGACTTGATCCTATGCCTATATTGATTTTTACTCAAATTAGTTCCAATGAAACCCTGTGCTGGTAGGGGTTTTTCTGCAAGGTAATTTCATATTTTGAAGAAAGAATATTGGCATTTGTTTCTATTTCTTTGAGGAAAGGAGAGAAACACCAGGTCCTAAAGAGAATGCTGAGAAGAGTGGGTTGCTCCTCTTATGGTTCCTTTTGTGATTTTCCCATTAGTTAAAGGTAAACATAGATAACCTTGGTTCTTTTATTCACTTTGGAAGTTCTAGTCTCTAACGATGGACAAGGTTACCTAATGCTTTAAACTGTCATACTTTTTTTAAGTGAACACTTGAAAATACATTCTTTTGATCTATAGGACATTCTGAAGACCATTATACGTTCCTCCTATTTCAAAGGCTCTGATAATGATATGTAAATGGTATGTAATTAGATACTATCATTGCATTTAAAATGTGGCCTCTCAGTTATGAATAATTTGCAGGGTCACTGTATTAACTATGGTATGTAATCCACAAAAGCATTACGACCTCTCTCACATGAAATAAACTAGAAGTACTTAGTGATGGTTTGACAGCCAATGGCCTCATTTTACAACTTTAGGTGTAATTTTGGAGGAGAAATATAGACAATGTATCACCAACTGCCACCAACTACAGGCTGGCTCAAGATACCCTGTCTATCCTTTCAACACTTACCTTTGCCATGACTGGTAAAGGGTGGGAACACTGATTTAAAACAGTTGCTTGGAACTATTTTGTTGCCACAGTACAAAACAAAATGGGGGGTGGGGTTCTATTTTTAAAGAACAGATGGAAAGACTAGACCAGTGATGGTGAACCTATGACACGCAAACTCATTTTTTTGGTTGATTTTTCGTTGTTAAATGGCATTTAAATATATAAAATAAATATCAAAAATATAAGTCTTTGTTTTACTATGGTTGCAAATATCAAAAAATTTCTATATGTGACACGGCACCAGAGTTAAGTTAGGGTTTTTCAAAATGCTGACACGCCGAGCTCAAAAGGTTCGCCATCACTGGACTAGACTCTAAATTCTGGTGATTAAAATATGAGTTTCATCTATTTTAAAAGTTTGTTTGCTTTCCTCTTAAGCTTCCAATTTTTTAAAAGTGAAAATAGAATTAATAGACATTTTAAAAAAATAGACACTATGGTTTAGATATATTTAACAGTTCTCTAGGACACATTGAACCTTAGTATTATTATCATGATGCTTGACCTGGTTTCCAAAAAATTGTACTCAACATTCTTCAATGAGGGTAAACATTTTTCTTTTGCCAAGAATAGCATTGTAAAAATATTTTTATAATAAACAATAGCTTTAAGTACATGCTTGTAACTAAATAATTTTATAATGTCTCAAATATTTAAAATCTTAAAATATAAATTCATATAATAGTTATTTAAAATTTATTACAGTTTTTAATATAATAGCACATTTTAATGTCATCTAAAGTCAATTTTGTATAAGGAGTTTCATGTTATAAGCATAATGGCACCAAAAAGGTAAGTTTCCAGGTTGTCTGTTCACCATCCTCAGATCTTCTCCCAGTTACAGAAAAGCTCTGTCACTAGAAAGCTTGGCAGGGAGAAGAAGATGATTTGTGCCCAACCGCCTGCTGACCACAACAGGTTTTTTACACACTCACAGTGTGGTGTGCAGATTGGGTTTGTAGCTTGGAGGATGCCGGGCTGGGTTCACAGAACCAATGTGGCTCCTAGAATCCTGGGAACTGACACTTTAAAACGATATTCATGCTAAAGGTTGTCTGAGGCATGAGAAAAATTCTATCAGATGTCTTTTCTGCAAGATTGTCTTTCTGTGTGTTTGTATGTAATCAAAGCTAATCTTAGAAACTCCTTTTTACTCCTTGGTACCCACTTTCATGGGAAATAAAACCAACGGTTCAGCTGTCCCTTTGTGGGTGTCCCTCAGGCACTCTCCCCAAGACAGCAGTGCCAGCCCTGTCCTTAGTCCAAGGCCTTCAAGGCATTCTATACATCAATAATTATGAGTATTTCTATGGAAAACCACATATTTTTAAAATTAATTTAAAAGAATCAAAACCAGCCAACTTTCATCCAGGTGATAGAAGAACAGTAAGAAGTCGCCCCGGCCTTCCAAGGCGCCTTGCACACATCTATTTAAAACACACATGGATTTTAAATAGATGTGTTTACTCTTACGAACCATGAAAACTATTACTTTCAAGGTCTTAAAGACTGGGCCAGATAATTATAGAGGACTTCTAACCACTTTTAAGGACTTAAAAAGAGATCTGGCCACAGGCCTAAAAATTAGAGCTTGAACTCTGAAAATAGTAATCCTAAATACATATTTCAAATCACTAATTTAAAAAGGAAGAGCTATGTTGTTTGTTTTTTAAGATTCCACCAAAGGACTCTATCAGGTTAGCTGTGTCGAGCCTGGGGCCTCATGCAGGCCAGCCCTCTGGAGGCCTCCAGCACAGCTGAGCATTGTGAGTTTAGGACATGGGTAAGGCCCTACTGCTAATTCTGTCTTGTACAAGGTATATTAATAATGGGAATTGTGATCTCAAACAACTCTTCTGTATATGTGCAACTGTCAAAAGGTGGGTCACAGTTGTTATGAGTGGATCAGGGACAACTCAGAGGACAAAGGTATTCTCCAGGGTGGCCTGGGCCTGCGTTGCCAGTCATTGCTATCACTGACCTAATGGTCAACTGCAGACTAGCAAGTACCATGCGACAGGGTCTACCATGGATAGAGCAACTCCCTCATTTCTCCAGTCTTCAGTTTCCTAAGGTTAATGGCAATCAGTAAGATAATTTGTGCAGAATCCCTCTACATAGAAAATTGTTGAGTAAAAATTGCCATCTATTCATTAGATCTCAAGTTGGAAAGATGTTGGATGGCATTTCAGATAGGAATGACAAGCAAAGCTTGATACACTGGGAACTTGAAAAAAATGCACACTTACATCAAGCCTGAAATACAGGCGAGAAGACACTAGCCACATAGATGGGAGAGGAATAATTGAGTGCCCATGTAACCGAAAAAGCTCAGGTGGTGACAGCTATAACACTCTGAAATTACAGAAATATCAATAGGCTACTACAGAAAGCTTTGGTTCACCTAGTTAGGTACCTTCCATATACAGTACCAAAAACTTTTTCTCTCAACCCTCCAGATAGGACTACTCCTATGGAATGGACCAGGGAGATAAGCTCAGGCAGAGACCATCATGCTCAAAGGTCAATCACAGATGTTGCTATCACACAAAGAATGTCAACTGGACTTCTAGAATTTCCGTAGTGCATTTCTCGTTCCTACAGCTTGTAACTGGCATCATAGGGACTCCCCGTCTTCCCTGTGCTGATGGGGTTAAGGAAGTCTTCCCTAACTGTGAGATGCCTGCCCCTCCATTCCTACACAGCTCTAATTACTCATTTGCTCAACCAATATCTATTGAGTACAGCTGAATGCCAGCAAATAGTAGGCACCAGAACTGTAACAAAGCAAAACGTTGGGCTTCAAGTTGAAGGAGGTAGACTATACAGGCACAGCCTTAGGTTATATATGCTGCAGACATGCAATGGAGAAAAACAAACCAGCAGAAGGGAACTAGGATTTTCCAGGGGCAATGGCAATTGCTATTTACTATTGGGAGCTTAGGGAGGGCTGCTCTGCCAAAAGCCCTGACGGAAACGAGGAAGCAGAACAAATGGTGTCTTAGGGAAAGTTGTACAGTGAGAGAGAAAGGCCAGATACCAGAGTCAAGGGGACAGCAGGAGGAAGGAGGCTAAAGACGGGCAGGCAGTGCAGATGGACTCATGAGAGCTGTGTTGAAATGTCCAGCACCTATTCTGCTTTCTGCTGGGCCCAAATACGTTTCTTTTAAATAGCTGGTAAAAGATCAAGTTCTGACACAGCATTAATACTAACGTAGTCTGAGCTTGAGTTAGCTTTCTAACAGCCTCATCACCTTTCCTCATTTTCAATTAAAAGGCCACCAGTGTGATTATATAATGATAGAATTGATATATAAACATTTTTGCGCTAAAAAGTAAATACAAAAGCATATAAAGTCAAAACTGAAAGTCCCATTTCTTGCCCCTATTCTAAAGCATCAGCATGAACACCCCAGTGTCTATCCTTCCAGTCTTTTCTATGCCATCACAGGTACTTACATGCACTCATATAGAACCATTTTGGTTTGCATTTCTTACATAATTCTTTTCTGTGGTAGCTTCTCATTTAATAATATACCTTTGAGATATTTTCTGGTTGATATGTATACCTCTAACTTGCTCTTTTTAGAAAATGTATAGTATTCCATAGAATGACTGAGCCATAAGCTATGTAACCATCCCCTTGTTAGTGAACAGTTACATTGTCTCCAATTTTCAGAGTTCTCTCCTCCGCTTCTCTTCCTATAAAATCAGATTTTCCCTTTGTCCTGCATGTTGCATGACATTTTCCAGTCTATTAAGGGCTTTATATTTCCTGTTGAATTTCATTGCTGATTTGGGCTCATCTGTCTGGCCCACCCAGATCTTTCTGTGCCCCATATTCAGTCCATTAGGATTCCTTCCAACTTTATGTCATCAGTCAGTTGAAATAGCCTGCTTTCTCTACAATCACTGAAGCCAATAAAAGTGTTGACAACAGAATACCACCAAGGATTGCCTTTGAGCTTAACATCCATGCATTTACCATCATGATGTGAGTTGAAATGCTGAAGATAAATGCACTTCTACACTTCGCTGCATCTGGTTCACAAGATTTCAATACAGACTAGGAGTCCGTACTGGGAGTCCATACTGGAATGCTCTGTGATGGGGAGCTGCTTGCTGCTGCCACCTGCTGTCAGCAAGGGTCACTGCAGGACGCTGCCTCCTTCCAGGTCCTTGGACTCCCTCAGGATGGCAGGGCCCAGCCAGCACCACCCTCTTTGGGACCCTCCTGGGCCTGCACTGGCACACCCTCCCCCCCACAAAACCTCACCGCTCCATTGCTCTGGAGTTTGTGTTTCCAAATGTAGCTATCTGACTATTGTTGTTCTGTTAGGGTAACCATGAAAATGAAAAATAAAAACACATAAACATACACTATTTCCTCTCATAAGTTAATGAGCAATATTAGCAAACTGCTATAATCTCCTGGTTACAGTGAGTGGCTTGTCACCAGGTTCCAAGGTAGGTTTTTTCTCGGGTTTCTATAAGCATTCTGTCAGCTGGATTTTGGAATCTCACCATCTAGACCTGTAAATGCCACAGTTCGATGATTTCTTGGTCATCACTCATCTGTGTGTCGGGGGAGATGACTTGTTTTAAAAAGCATTTTAAATCATCATCATCTTATATAGCACAGCAACTCTTTAAAGGGTCAGTGTTATTTGGCTTTACTTCTCTTACATTGTTAGGGAGAAAATAACCTAATATATTCAATTCAAAAATTTTATGCTCCTTTTTAATTATGATATCTACTTTTCCAAACCAAAAATGTAGATTTAGGGCAATTTTGAATCACAATAACTCAAGAACGCATGAATTTTCTCTGCTTTTTCCAAAAGAGAGAAATCTCACTGTGAACAGATATTTGCAAACCCATGTTCACAACATTATTGGTCACAATGGCTAAACCTGTAAACAACCTAAGTTGCCCATTGATGGATGACAGGATAAACAAAATGTGGTCTATATATACAACAGCATATTATTCAGCCTTAAAATGGAAGGAAATTCTGTCACATGCTACAACATAGATGAGCCTTGGTGAAATAAGCTGGTCACAAAAGGACAGATATTGTATGGTTCCATATATATATATGGCACCCCGAGCAGTCCAATTTATGGAGACAAAATGTTGATAGTGGGTGCCAGGGACTGGGATGGGGGAGATGGAGAATTGGTGTTTAATGGCTACAGTTTCAGCTTGGGAAGATATAAAGTTCTGGAAATGGATGGTGGTGATGATGCACAATAATGTGAATGTAATTAAGAATGTACACTTGAATTTAATTAATATGACACATTTTCTGTTATGTATAGTTTACCATAATTTTATAGTGGGGGAAAAAAGATAGATTTCTCAACATTGAAAGACACTGATCACAAACATGTTAAAAAGTATTCTGGACTCAAGCACACATCAAACACTGTTAATGTCTCTATCCTATTTTATTAGAGCTATAATGCACCAAAATAAATCCCTAAGCTTATACATCTATAATCTATAATAAGAAAAGTATAATATGCTAATTAGACCGGACAGCCGAACAACCTTCTGGACGTCCTTCCAGATGACCTTTCAGACAAAGCCTTCAGACAAAGCCAGGGCTGTGAGGGCCAAGGCAAGCTGCCGCAGCTGAGCCTTTGCATGAATTTCATGCATCAGGCCTCTAGTATTGACCATAGACATTAAACTAACCAGGCAAGTCTGAGCACACAGATGTCTTTCCCTGCCCCGTGAAAAAGAGTCATGTTCAAGTCTGGTCAAGTCACTGAAGGAAGAAGTAGCAGAAAATCACTGCCTCCATCTGGTGGCACATTTGAAGTGAACTTTCCTAATTTCAAAAATATTTAGAGTGCTCTCTGTAGCCCATATCAAGTAGGAAAAAGACAAACAGGACACACACTTCTCTGTGTAGTCCAAAACCATGATACTCCCTGTACAATACGTTACATCCACCTAGTGCAACCTCGGATTACCCAGGTGACAGCCCCAGCAGTGGACAGGGACTCTGGGGCCAGGATGAAGGCCAGGTCTTCCTGGAACACAAGACCCATTTGAAGACAGGAAGTGGTGGCAGCTGGCAGTCGGCATGTATATGAAGCACTTTCCAGCTGAGTGAGGCCCAAGGGTCAGGAGGAGGCTGGTTCTTTGTTCTAGTAGCCAAGACCGGGAGGAAGTTTCCCATAGGACCCACTCTCCCCAGAACTCCCTTTCTGGAGTGCTGTGGCTCCCTTCTTCCCTGCTGGCCCCTCCCCTCCCCTCCTCCTTCAAGTCCTCTTCCTCAGCTGGATAGGATACCTCCCCTGCTGCCAGCTCTCAGGTTTGCTGAGAAAATTCAGAATTTTCTGAGCTGACTTCATTGTGGCACAAACTACTCCCTGAGGAATGAATAGTCCAGTCTAATTCATGAGCATTAGGACTCTTACGATAAGAGATCCCAAAGCATGTTTTGTCTTAAGAACAAAAGCAAAAACCATGAAAAACAATTCAGACCTATTTTCACAGGAGAGCTCCACCTTCAGAATGTGGGATGATAATCCCAGGGGCCCAGGACAGCATTGGTTCTGACTCTGAGCCCCTTTAAAATTGATAGTGCGATCTAAGCAGAGGGTGTACTTAAAGTCTGGGTTGGATAAAAGGATACTTAGATCTTCTGTCATTAACTATGTCATTAAGGATGCTACCGCCCAGACTGGTATAATCCCTTAGGAAGACTGTGGAGGTTATTCTCAAGCAGCAATTTCAAAATGTATTATCAACATCAATACTAATCTACTCTTTGTAAGCTTCTTTATCACTTCTGCCCAGCACCTTTACCTCTGAGAATTCAGGTAAATCTTACACAACACTTTTAGTTTGCTGGAATTATTTCAGGTTCACAGATAAAGAAATTAAGTTCTGAGCAATTAAGAGACTTCCCCCACAGTTATACAACTTATAAGAAAAACCAACATTGCATAACTTTGTAAGTATTCAAACTGATTTAAAAAGATATCAGTATGAGACAGCACTTGGCAGAATAGCTGGCACAGAGGTGACCTCCATAGATTCATTATCCCTTCTCCAGCACATCCTGTCATCTTTATGTGATCACCCTGGCTAGTGTTTCTCAATGGTTAGAGTGTTGGCTCATGAACCAAAGGGTCATAGATTCTATTCCAGATCAAAGGCACGGTAACTCATCGTTGCAGCCTTGATCCCCACCCCACCCCTACCCCTGGCCCCGGGGCATGTGTGGGAGGCAACCAACCGATGAGTCTCTTTTATATTGAACTCCTGGTGAGGATTAAAAACCAAAAAACAAAGTAGGAGTGATCTTCCCCAACATCACAGATGAGCAAACTAGGCTTCAAAGACCCAGAGGGCTTGTCCAAAGTTACACAACTAACAAGTGGCCAAATCAGGGTTCAAAAGACCTGGACCTTATTGTGACCTTGAAATGATAATTCGGTTTGACTATATGCCCAAGAGAGCTTTCATGTAACTGGTCAATTATTTTAAACTTCCCTAGTATTTCAACAACTGACTCACAATGTAAGTACATTCTCTGTTTTTGGAAACACTGTAGGACCAGTGACTTTAACTAGAGCTCATTTGAGAGGGAAGTATTTTCCAAAAAGCTCCCCGCTGCAGGGTCAAAACTACATGTGTTTGATTATAAAATACTTATGCCAACACAAATAGAAGGAAGATGACCTGCCATGGCACAGGCGCTCACCTCCTGCTGTCTGGAGGAGGCGGCAGCCACGGGGACAGAGCAAGACAGGGATGGGTCCTGTGTTCTGAGCTCTACAAAGAGGGGACTGAGCTGTGCTCCTTAAATCCTGGCGCCTGGGCTGTGCCCTAATTTCTGATCTCAGGCTGGTGATTCACCTCATGGACTGGAGGCCTTAATTAATGGAGATCCGGGGTGTTGTAGGAAGTGGTGGTGACTCAGCAAGCATTTTTCCTTCACCTGAGTCAGTCCAAATCACAGCCAATACGGGGTAGGACAGGCTTGTAAAAAGGGCGTGGGGCCTCGTCCTCAACCACCAGTGAAGAAGCAGATGAGTCCTCAGTGAAGAAGAAATGACATGTTGGTGCCTTGAACTCGGCGTAGGAGTGATTGGGGAAGCTAAGATGACGGTGCCAGGCCCTGAGCAGATGGCAGGCATAAGACACTCCAGTTCCTTCTGATGTAGACCAGCCACTAGGCCCTGACCTGCAGGCTGGAGCAGACAGACACCAATACGGGGTAGGACAGGCTTGTAAAAAGGGCGTGGGGCCTCGTCCTCAACCACCAGTGAAGAAGCAGATGAGTCCTCAGTGAAGAAGAAATGACATGTTGGTGCCTTGAACTCGGCGTAGGAGTGATTGGGGAAGCTAAGATGACGGTGCCAGGCCCTGAGCAGATGGCAGGCATAAGACACTCCAGTTCCTTCTGATGTAGACCAGCCACTAGGCCCTGACCTGCAGGCTGGACAAGACAACCAGGGTCCAGGCCACATGGAGCTCAGTCAGAAATAGGCCTGGCCAGAGGCCATGAGACTCCCTGGGAAACCGGAACCTCTTGTCAACCACGTTTTGGCTGTGGCCTCAGGAGGCAGCAGAGCACCCCTGGGACCACGGCCAAGCAGTCAGAGAATGTGAGATGCAGGCGTCTCCAACCCTAAGTTCTGGAAAGAGGTTTCCCTTTTCCGTTCTGCTGCTCAAACCCCTACTGAGCATTACCAGGTGCCAATTCTCCATGAAATGCCTGAGACCAAGGTGAGGAAGACAACGGTGCTGCTGGGAAAAGCTTACATTCAGATAAAAAGTGAGACAGCAACTATAATGCAGCAGAAGACACTCCACCTGGGCCTCACTCAGCCCTGCACTCATATTCACACAAGAGTGCTCCTGACTAAGTGGGATTTCAAGGTGCTCCTCCTCCTTCCTTCCCTCCCTCCCTATTGCTCCTCTCCTCTCCTTCATTCACCCCTTTGCATGAGAGGTCAGACCTCACTCATCCATGAGTTTGGGAGATGGAGTTGGCCCATGAGTCTCAGCGCCCTCTGGTCCCTCCCATGTGGTTCTGGCCTGCTCTGGGCTGTGGGGTCTGCTGGCTGGGCAGGCTGTACCCCTGCAGAAGAGGCCAGCAGTCAACAAGCAGGCAGCTCATCCATCAATTTTGGAAAGAGGTATCAAAAGCCACTTTAGTTTTGGCCAGTTTGGCTATGTGGATAGAGCATCGGCCCTCGGACTCTAGGGTCCCAGGTTCAATTCCGGTCAAGGGCACATACCTCATTTTGCAGGCTTGATCCCTGGCCCTATTCAGGGCCCATATGGGAGGCAACCAATCGATGTGTTTCTCTCACATTGATGTTTCTCTCTGTGTGTCTCTCCCTCTCCTTTTCACTCTCTCTTAAAAAAAAAAATCAATGGAAAAATATCCTCAGGTGATGACTAACAGAGAGAGAGAGAGAGAGAGAGAGAGAGAGAGAGAGAGAGAGAGATTCTCACACACCGGTGCTCTCTGCCTCGGGCGGCTGGGGTAAAGACATTCCACCGAGGCCTGGAGCAGCTGGCAGGAAGAATAGACCCTCACTAGGCCGAGGAGGAGCAGTGAGGCTGCTGGGCAGGTTGACAGTCTAAGCAGAGAGTGGCCCTCCCTGGGTGCCATGTGAGGACCTCCTGGAACTCGGTGCCAGCCAGGCCTCCTCATGGTTCCTCCCTTCATGGGACCAGACCCCCAAGTCTCCCTCAAAGACCCTCTTACTTCCCACACCCTTGCCCAGAACCGTGCTCTCTAGCTGAAGTCTACAGCCACCCTCTTCTGTTGCCCACTATGGCCATGAAGGGTGCTCTTGGTTTTCCTCGTTTCCTCACCCACCTCATGTCCCATCATTTCTGGAAGACTCTGATTCTTCCTGTCCATCCAATGTGGTTGGATGCTCTCCCCGTTGTCACAGAGAGTAAGTGTCTTATGACCTCTGCCTGCCCTCATGGGTCACGGTCACACAGCAAACGTCACAGCACTGCTCACTCCCTCCGATGCAGCCCAGAGGCTCCTCTCTGCTCAGAACTTGCCCTGTTCAGGGAGTTCCTGACCAGAGAGACTTGGAGACACCTCATGGCCACACCTGAACCCCTGGCCTCACTGGCCTTCGGACAGACCTCACACGCAACCCTGGTGCTGGTTAACTCTCCTCACCTGGTCCTGCCAGGAAAAAGCGCCTAACTGTGCTTGTCACCTACAGTCCGGAGCGGTGCTCTCTGCCTCAGGCGGCTGGGGTAAAGACATTCCACCAAGGCCTGGAGCAGCTGGCAGGAAGAATAGACCCTCACTAGGCCGAGGAGGAGCAGTGAGGCTGCTGGGCAGGTTGACAGTCTAAGCAGAGAGTGGCCCTCCCTGGGTGCCATGTGAGGACCTCCTGGAACTCGGTGCCAGCCAGGCCTCCTCATGGTTCCTCCCTTCATGGGACCAGACCCCCAAGTCTCCCTCAAAGACCCTCTTACTTCCCACACCCTTGCCCAGAACCGTGCTCTCTAGCTGAAGTCTACAGCCACCCTCTTCTGTTGCCCACTATGGCCATGAAGGGTGCTCTTGGTTTTCCTCGTTTCCTCACCCACCTCATGTCCCATCATTTCTGGAAGACTCTGATTCTTCCTGTCCATCCAATGTGGTTGGATGCTCTCCCCGTTGTCACAGAGAGTAAGTGTCTTATGACCTCTGCCTGCCCTCATGGGTCACGGTCACACAGCAAACGTCACAGCACTGCTCACTCCCTCCGATGCAGCCCAGAGGCTCCTCTCTGCTCAGAACTTGCCCTGTTCAGGGAGTTCCTGACCAGAGAGACTTGGAGACACCTCATGGCCACACCTGAACCCCTGGCCTCACTGGCCTTCGGACAGACCTCACACGCAACCCTGGTGCTGGTTAACTCTCCTCACCTGGTCCTGCCAGGAAAAAGCGCCTAACTGTGCTTGTCACCTACAGTCCAACCTGGAACTGACAGTCTGTTCTGTCATCCAAAGCCTTGGACATCTGGTCCCAGTCCACACTGCCAAACTCGCCTTTTATTGCTTCCCTAGTGAAGTCCTTCACACAGGCCAAATGATCTCTTCCTGGACCCAAGCACACGTCCCATTATCTTTTTTAAAATTGTGGTAAAATACACATGACGTAAAATTTACCATTTTTAAGTGCATGGTTCAGAGGTATCATGTACATTCATATGGTTGTTCTACCAATCACCTCCATCCATCTTTTCATCTTGCAAAACTGAAACCGTCCCCATTAAACACTGACTCCCTGTCCACCCTCCCCCAGCCCCTGGTAACCACCATTATACATTAAAAGAAATGTCTCTAGTCAGGCCAGTGTTGCTCAGTGGTTGAGCCTTGATCTATGAAAGAGGAGGTCATGGTTCCATTCCCAGTCAGGGCACATGTCCGGGTTGTGGGCTCAGTCCCCAGTAGCGGGTGTGCAGGAGGCAGCCGATCAATGAATCTCTCTCACCATTGATGTTTCTACCTCTCTCTCCCTCTCCCTTCTTCTCGGAAAGCAATAAAATATATTTTTTTTAAATATGAGAGTTTATTCAAGACATTAATCCAGGTATGGTTGATTGCCAAGATGTTGGCTCTCTCCTAAGAAAACCTGAAGAAATATTAAAATACTAGCAATAATGCTATGTAGTAAATACAAACATTGTTACTTTCAGTGGGGCAGGCTCCCGGGTGATGTGAAGGCAAGGTTCATCAATGCCCTGGGAAAACACTGGTCTGGTGTAGATTTTAAATATGTGACACTGGCTGTAAACTTGTGACTTAACAGAGGCAGGACAGTTTTGTAAGGCAAAAGTGCCCTAAAATCAAGACACTGAACTGTGTTGTTATGAAATTTAGCAAAAGATCACAGAGATGGAGGCTTTTACAACAAAACGGAGTCTGGTTCCTAATATCTCAAGTGGCATGTAACTTGCCTTAAGAAATGTGTACAGAACATTTACAATCATGTCAGAAGCTATTTGAGTTACTATGACTTATTTATACCATTGTCTTCTTATGAGGTAGACTGTGTTTCCAGTGTGTATCTGTGAATTAATACTTTATAATTCAGAACAAACAGATTGTAAATTCTTCCAGTGGACAGAGATTGGCACAGACTTCAGCACAATGGCTTCTTTGAGGTGAGGTGAGACTTTCTCCTCTGCCCCTATACCTAGTGCGTGGCCTTGTCTGAGCAGATGTTCTGTTAGGCCCAGATTTCAAGATCCCCCAAAGGACATCACCAGGGAGCCCGAGTCCGATGCAAAAGCATAGAGTCTTTATTCAAGCCCGGGGCTTGGTCCCTCTGCTCCCTCCCCCCTACCGACGCAGCGGTAGGGTGTGAGAGAGCCTGGAGTTCCAAGAGAACAAAGAATTTATAGGGCTTGGGGTCAGGGGGTGGGGGCACACTCTGACCACTGATTTGGCCGATTCCGGTTGGTTGAGTGAGGGCCGGGGGCTAGTGACGCAAGGGCAGAGTGCAGCTAGGGTCTGGTTACACAAAGACAGGGGGGTGGCTAGCATACTTTTGTCCTTGGGCTAGTTTCCCCCGCTTTCCCATTGGCCAAGATAAGGGCAGGCTGAGTAACTGGTACATTCTCTTCCTTTTTCTAGGAAGAGGGGTTAGGGACACAGCTATCAGTCCTGTTCTGTCCTTTCAGTTCAATAACCAGTAGTTGAGTTAATTTACAAAAGTACTGGTAAAAGATATGTACAACTCACAGAGTAACTGAACACTGCACTGCCGGTTAGTATAGCAAGTAGGTAATGGACAGTACTAGTAAACAGGCCTAGACTAGTAATTTTAAACTAAAAGGGAAAAAAATTAAGCTGGTTGTTATGCACCTTAAACTCTGGTGCTTAAAGAAAAGCACCATTGAAGATGGCGCGTCCGGGACGCCCGGGCCACTCCAGATCCAGTGCTGGAGGCCGGCCAGGTGGCCCATGGGCCACTGCCAGTGCCCCTGGTGCTGAACAACGGGTCGTTTCAGGTCCGTCGGGGCTGGGCTTGCCCTGGAGGGGGGATGCAGGCCCGGAGCCGCGCCTCCAGTTCCG
>NW_006291552.1:414849-417166 GCF_000327345.1 Myotis davidii
CAACGCGCTGGCAGCCTGGAGCCCCTGCGCTGGATGCTGCGCTAGCCCTTCGACCGCAACGTGCCGTCAACCTGGAGCTGCAGGAGCTGCTGTTTGACTACTGCTTCCAGCACCTGGGTGCCTCCTCACGGGGCTGTATTGATCATCCCATAGTTTAGACAGAAGCTGTGTGCAACCCACGTATTCACGACAAATGATGCCTGAGCTCCTTTTGGGATGCTACGGGATTCCCAAGGCTGCCTACGGAATAGACAGCCTGTTCAGCTTTACCACAATAAGCCAAACACCTTGATTTCCAGTGGGCTCATCATTTCAGCTGGATACCAGTGTACACATATCTTACCCATCTTAGAAGGGAGGTTAGATGCTAAAATGTGCAAACGCATCAATCTGGGATGAAGCCAAGCAGCTGGCTACCTCCAGCGTCTCCTGCAGCGGAAGTATCCTGGGCACCTGGCAGCTATCACACTCAGCCGCATGGAGGAGATCCTGCATGAGCACAGCTGCATCGCTGAGGATTATGGGAAAGATTGCAGAAATGGCGGTGCCCTGACTATTACGAAAACAATGTGCACAA
This sequence comes from Myotis davidii, assembly GCF_000327345.1. Taxonomy (NCBI): domain Eukaryota; kingdom Metazoa; phylum Chordata; class Mammalia; order Chiroptera; family Vespertilionidae; genus Myotis; species Myotis davidii. The sequence goes on from NW_006291552.1 coordinate 415,427, forward strand.
GATGCAGGACCCGTTTTTCACCAAACTCCTCGGCAGCACTCTGACCAATGAGGAGAAGCAGGAAAGGTGGCAGCAGCAGCCGCAGCGGCTTCAACGCCAGGCGGCAGGAGGAGAAGCTGCAGCTTGATCAGGAGCGGCTGGACAGACTGCAGTACATGCAGGAACTTCTGGAGGATGGCCAAGTGGATCCATTTCACAAAGCTCTCATGGAGCGAGCGAAACACGGACTCCCCAGAAGAGCCGCAGTCCTACATACACAAGCTCAGTTCGGTGGAGGAGCAAGCTAAACAGACAACCCTCCAATCCGAAGTCACCCTCAAGGTGGCTGTGGTGGACAGCAAGCCTGAGACCCCTGACCTAGAGCCGCTGGATCTGTCCCTGGAAAACGTGAAAAACATCGGTGATTGTGAACCCTTGTTTTTTTCAGAGGAAACGCCAGAAGTGGAGACGCCGGTCGCCGATAACTTGGCCGCATATCACCAGCTGTTTGTTGGGACAGAAAGAATTTGGGCTCCAGAAATTACCTCAGGAGAAATCCATCTTGCAGCCCTATGTTCCAAATAGACTTGGACCAGACACCTCTAGCACAATCACTGCCCTGTCACACTAGCCGACATGGCCCAAGATCCGAGAGGGGCCCCTCTGTTACATTCTGGACAGGTACCCAAAGGACGTTCAGGAGGTGCTGGTTAAGAACGTTTTCCTCACCAGCGGGAACTTGATGTATCCTGGGCTGAGAGTTAGAATGGAGAAGGAACTGTTGGCGATGAGCACCTTTCAGTCATTTTTTCAGGTTCAGCTTGCCTCTAACCCCATGCTGGACGCCTGGTATGGTCCTCGTGACTGGGCCTTGGACCACCTGGGTGACGATGCCGTCTGGATCACCAGGAAAGAATATGAAGAGAAGGGAGGAGAGTACTTCCAGGAGCATTCTGTTTCCAACATCGACGTCCCCATCCACCTGCCAAAGCAGGCTTCACGCTCCTCAGAAGCCCGGGCGTCAGGCAAAGGCTCCGGGGCCAGTGGAGGCAGTGCTGGTGAGCAGGCATAATGGGCCCCTCTTGGATCTTGGGCCATGTCGGCTAGTGTGACAGGACAGTGACTGTGCTAGATGTGTCTGGCCCAAGTCTACTGGGAACATTGGGCTGCAAGATGGATTTCTCCTGGGGAGAACATGAAGGGACATTGGGAGTTACCCTCTAAAACTTACCCTTCCTCTAGGGGCTTCTGTAGTGAAAAAAATTCCAGTAACCTGGTGTCTTTGTTGAACCAAGTTGAGCTGTAGCACCTGCTGCCTAGAGCAGTAAATGAACAGTGGAGGACAGAAATGCCCTTATTTCTTACTGCATTTTAAAGCCATTTTGTTTTTTAAATGTTTAAAGTTTATATTGTCAGTGTAGGTATTTTTCTACATTTATTCAGAAATTGTGTGAATGCCCAGCCGTTGGAGATCTTCCACATACATGTAAAAAGATAATATTTATGTAATCAGAGTTCTCCACAAAACCTCAGGAGCTGTGAATATTTCTCTTTTCCTATTACTTCCTCTTTCAAATGAGAGAAAAGGGCCCAAAGAGGGAAATCAGGTTGTACAGTGTAAGTCTGGTAGGGGCCTGCGTGGCGCCCACTTCCGAATGGGCAGAAATGGGGTCTTGGTCCAGCTTTTGTTCAAACTTTTTTTGCTGGAAACTTTTCCAGCACATGAGACCTTCCTACAAATTTTTAAAATTTTGTGCTTCT
>NW_006291552.1:417200-422492 GCF_000327345.1 Myotis davidii
CAGTTTGAGGTTTTACATATACATGTAAAAAGATAATATTTATGTAATAAGAAGAGCTCTCCACAAAAACCTCAGGAGCTGTGAATATTTCCCTTTTCCTATTACTTCCTCTTACAAATGAGAGCCAAGGGTCTAAAGAGGGTAATCAAGTTGTACAGTGTAAGCCTGTTAGGGGCCTGCGTGGTGCCCACTTCTGAATGGGCAGAAACGGGGTCTTGGTCCAGCTTTTGTTCAAGCTTTTTTTGCTGGAAACTTTTCTACCACCTGAGACCTTCCTACAAATTTTTTAAATTTTTGTCCCTGTATGTTTTGGCTGCTTAACATTTTCTGGCCTTTCTAAAGAAAGAAGTGGAATGGAGAAGGTTACTCCTATAGCCTTTTCAGTGTTGCCAGACCTCATTCCCTGCACCTTCGTAGCTTCATTTTAGGTGGACAAATGACCCCTCTCTTTTACAGAGATTGCTTGGTGAGAGTTTTAACTCTCAAACACCCAGTAAATGAGCCCAGAAGGCCCCTGAGATGCTAGTGTCAAATCTCAGGGTCTGTACGTTTCAGTCCCATGGAGCCTCCAACTCTGATGCTTCTGATGAGGCCACCTCAGCACCTGTTTTTGCCCAGACAATTTACCAAGGGCAAGCAGCTGGATCTCCACTCCCAGGGGCCTAGAAACTGAAGACCAGGATGGGGCAGTGGTGATTGTGGAGAAGGGAGAAAACTTGGGCCGACCCAAGATCTCCCACACATTGCCAGTAAGCCTCTGGCCATCCATGCTTTGGCCCACGGACTGATGAGCTGGTGGTAACTATGAGCTGCTAAGAAAGGAGAGATGCGAAGAAGGCAAATGCAGCCTCCATGTGAGAGAGATTTTCCTATCACATTTCCAGGACTCGAACCCCAATGTGGGGAGTGCAGGAGGCAGCCCATTAATGATTAATTGCTTTTGGGCCTGGAGTCTTCTCCCCATAGTCAGCAGTTTAAACAGCCTGAATAGCAGTGGTGAATGGTCAAGATGGCCATGGAGGTCAAGCTGCCCTGATGGAAAAGGTCCCTCGGTGGGCAGGTAAGCCGGGACACATCAGTCAAACAGGTATTAAGTTTGCCCTGCTTAGGGTTCATGTCAACTCAGGGAACTGAGGAGGAGGTAAGAGCAGCTCTCAAGGTTGGTGATCAGGGCTCCTTTCTCTGGCTAAAGTGTGATAGGGTATCCCCCTTATGCTGTCTCTGCCTCCTACCAGCACCTGTGGAAATAAACTGTTTTGCCAAAGGAACAAATAAGGTAAAAATGTATAAAAGTAAAAGTAAAAAGTAAAGTAAGTGTTAAAATATGGGTAGAAAAGGCTAACCCAAAAATGGAGAAACCAAATTGGTAAGCAAATACAATATGCAAAGATTATTTCATGCCTATGAATAATGGACAGCGGTTCTCAACCTGTGGGTCGCGACCCCTTTGGCGGTCAAAAGACCCTTTCACAGGGATCGCCTAAGACCATCCTGCATATCAGATATTTACATTACGATTCATAACGGTAGCAACATTACAATTATAAAGTAGCAACGAAAATAATTTTATGGTTGGATCACAACATGAGGAACTGTATTTAAAGGGCCAGAAAGTTGAGAACCACTGGATTAAGTGAATAAGATGAAGTCTGTCATTTCTGAACTTTGTGGTTAAATCATCACAAGAAAATCAGAAAATGATAGGACAGTATTTAAAAAAAATATACACAGAACCCACCCAGCATGGACATCGACATATGAACCAGGAGGTCATGGTTCGATTCCCTGGTCAGGGCACATGCCCAGGTTGCAAGCTCAATCCCCAGGGCTGCGTGCAGAAGGCAGCCTTCAACAATTCCTCTCTCCTTCTCCCTTTTTTCTGAACTCAATTTAAAAAAAAAGAAAGAAAGAAAAAGAAAAGCACCATTAAATTCTTCTCTTGCATGACCTCAGAGAAGATGACTGCATTTACTCTGGTCTGCCACATGTAGGAAAGACACAGGTATTAAACAAATATTTCTTGGACTTGCATTATGTTTACAAAGCACAGAGATTTATTCCCATTCAGTGTGGCCCTGAGAAGCAGTTCCAGAAATAACCACAAGGGAGCAAGCACATCATAGTGGCTGATAAAAGGGAGAAGAAAGGTAGAGAGGAGTGCCCCCAGCACCTGTTGGAGAGGCACCTGGCTCAGAGAGCAGCAAGGTGGCCATGTCGCTCTTCATTGAGTGCCTTTTCTTTTTGTCTTTTCTAGAGATCTTACTAGAACACAGAAATGGCACCTACAATTGAGATTTCAGCTCTAAACAGCTTGGCATATTTGTGTATATACCTATACATGTGTTTTCCTCTGAAATTATCCTCAACATTATATTTCTTAAAGTCAAATAAGAAGCAGGCAATCTTGACAACTAAAAATTAAACGATGTGATAAATATCTTTGTTGTTTACCTAGAAAATACAAATCATGACAAGTGTAAAGAAATAATTTTCTTTTAAAAAAATTTTTTTTATTGATTTCAGAGAGGAAAGGAGAAGGAAAGGGAGAGGGAAACATCAATGATGAGAATCATTGATTGGCTGCCTCCTGCACGCCCCCTACTGGGAATCAATCCGTGACCTCCTGTTTCATAGGTTGATGCTCAACCATGCTGACTGGGTGGAATAATTGTTTTCTTAATTTTCCTAGTCTTTACACAATATCATTATCAAACTTTTTATTGTAGTAAGGTATACATAACATAAATTTTACTATTTTTTTTGTTGTACGGTTCTGGGGCATTGAGTACATTCACATTGTTCTGCAACCATTACTACCATCTGTCTCCAGACCTTTTCATGTACTCAAACTGAAACTCTGTCCTTACTCAACACTAATCCCCATCCCCCTTTCTCAGCCCTGACACCCACCATCTAATTTCTGTTTCTATGAATCTGACTGCTCTGGGTACTTCATATAAGTGGAATTGGTTCTTTTGTGACTGGCTTATTACTCTTAGTACAATGCCCTCAAGATTCAAGGATGTTGTAGACTGTGTCTGAATTCCCTTTAAAAAAAAAGATTGATTTATTTTAGAGAGAAGAAGGAGGAGGAGGAAAAGGAGGAAGAGGAAAAGAAAGGAAAACATAGACTTGCTGTTCCACTCATTTATGCATTCATTGGTTGCTTCTCATATGTGCCCTGAATGGGGATTGAATCTGCAACCCTGGTGTGTTGGGATAACACTAACCAACTGAGCCATTGAATAGGGCTCCCTTCCTTTTTAAGACTGAATAATATGCCACTTACATGTTTATCCCTTCATCTAATGATGGACACTTTGGTTGTTTCCACCTTTAATCAATGTGAATAATGCTGCTATGAACATGGGTGTGCAAATATCTGTTCACATTGAGATCTCTCTCTTTTAGAAAAAGCAGGGAAAATGGGAAAATTCACACTTTCTTGAGTTATTGTGATTCAAAAGTGCCCTAAACCTATATTTTTTATTTGGAAAAGTAGATATCATGATTAATAAGGAGCCTGAAATTTTTGAATTGAATATATTAGGTTATTTTCCCCCTAACAACATAAGAGAAGTAAAACCAAAAAATACTGACTCTTTAAAGAGTTGCTGTGCTATATAAATGATGATTTAAAATGCTTTTTAAAACAAGTCACCTCCCCCTCACACACAGATGAGTGATGACCAAGAAATCATCGGACTGTGGCATTTACAGGCCTAGATGGTGAGATTCCAAAATCAAGATGACAGAGTGCCTATAGAAGCCCGAGAAAAATCTACCTTGGAACCTGGTGACAAGCCACTCACTGTAACCAGGAGATTATAGCAGTTTGCTAATATTGCTCATTATACCACTTTTGAGAGGAAGCAGTGTATGTTTATGTGTGTTTTTCATTTTCATGGTTACCCTAACAAAGCAACAATAGCCAGATAGCTACATTTGGAAACACAAACTCCAGAGCAATGGAGCGGTGAGGTTTTGTGGAGGGGAGGGTGTGCCAGTGCAGGCGCAGGAGGGTCCCAAAGAGGGTGGTGCTGGCTGGGCCCTGCCATCCTGAGGGAGCCCCAGGGACCTGGGAGCAGGCAGCACCTGCAGTGACCCTTGCTGGGTTCTACTCTGGCCCTTAAATCTGAGAAACTGGTTTCCCAGTCATATGAACAAGTGGCATATAGCCCTGGATGGGTTACCCAGCTTCTCAAAGAAACGGAAGAGGCCAAACTAACCACTAGTCTCCGGTCTTTTCCTAACAAAAGTCTGCCAACTTTCATGATATAGCTTTGTATTCCTGAAGACCCCCAATAGAAACTGTATCAATGGCATAGAAAAGACTGGAAGGAAATACACTGGGGTTTCATGCTGATACTTCCGAGCGGGGCTGAGAAATGGGACTCCCACTTTTGACTTTATATGCTTCGGTATTTGCTTTTTAATGCAAATCATTTTAACTCTATATATTAAAGAAAATTGAAAGATAATGGTAATATTCTATTTCCATTTATCACCCCAGAAATACAATAAAGAGACTGAAAGTATTATGAACTTTTAGTTCTTTTGTGATAAAAAATATAAACAGGCTAGCTGGCGTGGCTCAGTGGTTGAGCATCAACTTATGAACCAGGAGGTCACGGTTCAATTCCTGGTCAGGGCTTATGCCTGGGTTGTGGGCTCGATCCCAGTGTGATTCTCTTTTTCATCATTGATGTTTCTATTTCTCTCTCCCTCTCCCTTCCTCTCTAAAAATCCATTAAAATTTTTTAAAAATATATAAACAGAAACTACTCCTATGCTTCTCACAGACAATAAAAAATATTTGAAGACCTTCTCCAGTAATATTTCTCAATTAAAAGCAAACAAACCATAGTCTACAAAACTACCACCTGGACAGGTAAACTCTCCAGGGCAGGCAGACTGCTAATCTGAACAGATCTCAGTCCTGATGAAAGCAGCCCGTGGAAACTGCTCCATGGGGATTTTAGAGCAACCAGGCATTCCCGTTTTGCCCCATTCCTCAATAAATCACCACTCATAAAGGGAGCTCTGGGCTCATTTTCAGCTTTTAGAATGGCCAACAGAGTTCAAACCCCTAATACCTATGAAAGACCCCTGTGGGCCAGGCCCGTGCTGGACCCTGCAGAGTGAAGCAATGCAGAGGGGCCTTAGCTGAGCCAGTCGTGCTGGCAGAGTCACAGCAGGTCCCTCCTGGATCTTGGCCTGTGTCACAGGTTCCTTGTCAGCATGGATGGACCTGGAGCGTATTATGCTGAGCAAAATAAAGCAGTCAGAAAA
>NW_006291552.1:422544-427078 GCF_000327345.1 Myotis davidii
ATAGACTGATGATCAAAAATAGACCCAGAGTCATAGAAGCATGAACAGACTGTTAAACCTCAGAGGGAAGGCAAGGGAGGGAGGGGGGGAAGAGATCAACCAAGGACCTTGTATGCACATATTCCTGGCCCATGGACACAGACAAAGGGGTGGTGAGGTCCTGGGGTGGGGTGTGGGAGTAGACTGGAGGGGGTCAATGGGGGAAAAAAGGAGACATATGTAATACTTTCAACAATAAAGAATTATAATAAAAATTTTAAAAATAAAATTGGATTTTATTCCTATACTGGAGGCCTGATGCATGAATTTGTGCATGGGTGGGATCTGGCCCCCATCTCGATGGGGGCCAATTGGGGCCAGGTGGGTGGGGAGTAGGGGCAGTGGAAGGTTGGCTGGCCAGCCTGGCCCCCAATCGGGGTTGGGGGGGGGCCCTGTGTCACAGGTTCCTTGTCAGCATGGATGGACCTGGAGCGTATTATGCTGAGCAAAATAAAGCAGTCAGAAAAAGGTAAGTATCAGATAATATCACTCATATGTGGAATCTAATGAACCCAATCGCCGCAGTGTGCATCATAGAGAACGGTTGTTCCAGTTGTTTTGGTCATTCTATTCATTCTGTCGTTCTGGTCACTTGGCTTTTATATATATAGATGCATGAAGAGGCCAGTATTGTGCAGTTGACCACAGTCTACTTGGCCCACTTAGAGCCTGGGTAGGATGTAAAATTAGATTCACTTGCCTGAAAATCCATCATTTAAACAGAAATTAAATTCTGCAATTGTGCCTATGGGATTTCTGCAGGTGAATGTTCTAATTTCAATTCTTGTGGAAAATGAAAGCTCATCTTACACAGTGTTGCTCCCCCCACAGAGGGATCCATGGCCCTGAAGTGGGGCTCCTTCTCCCTCCCACTGAGAAATGAGAAAGGTCACTCTGTATTCAACCCATCATTGTAAACATCCAAATGTCAATAGAAAGAAATTGCCTCTCCCTTTGGGCCAGATTCCAGATATTATTTTTTCTAACCTGTTAATTATTTGGAAATGTCACTGAAATGATTCCCCTCTCAATTTAATAGATTTTATTTAAATCCCTAAGCTTATTTTTGAACTCTAATATCTTACCTATTAACTTTACACACATTATTTTTAATCTGCAGTATACAAGACATTTATTTTCTTCCATCCCTGTGTTTAGGAGCCCAGGCATCCAGTTAGTATTACACATTCTGTAATACTTAATATCACTACATTCACAGTACCCAAATCCATTTTTTAAATTCTAAATAATATTTATAGACTCACTCATTTATTTATTTTCTTAAAAAATACATTTTTATTAATTTCATGGAGGATGGAAGAGGAGAGAGAGAGAGAGAGAGAGCGAGAGAAACATCAATGCTAAGAGAGAATCATTGATTGTCTGCCTCCTGCACACTCCTCACTGGGGATCTAGCCTGCAACCTGGGCATGTGCCCTTGACAGGAATTAAACCTGGGACCCTTGAGTCCACAGGTCGATGCTCTATCCACTGAGCCAAATCGACTAGGGCTCACTCACCTTTTTAAAAAACACCTTCATTTTACTGATATATTCTTTTTCTCCCCATGAAATTGACAGGAAAAAGAGACCTTACGTTTAAAAAGAAAAGGAAAAGAGAAAGCCAGACTATTCTGATATTCCCTGCCTTTCTTTAATCTTTAAGTAAGTGATCATAGATTTTTCATCTAAGAACACCTAGAATAAAAACTATGAATACAATTCAGACATCCTTTTAGGAAATTAACCTAACAAAATTAGATATCTTTTCAGTTTAGGCTTTTCTCTCTCCTATTAACACTTCCTTTGATTCTTTAGTATTACTGAATAAAATCCTTCTTCTGAAATTTTTTCTTTTAAACTTTTTCTTCAGATATTTGTAACATTAATTTATGAGAGTATGGCAAGATTTCAAAGGGTAAATGTTTTTGCAAATACATTTACAATACATTCCTGCCTTTGCCTCACCCCACCCCCACGGATAGTCTAAGTAACTTTAAAATATAACTTGTAAACATTAAAGTCAGAAAATGTACTTCTCTGACTAATTTTAGAGATCCTGTTTTAAAGCATCTAATAAAACAAATACAAGGAGTAAATTATTTGAACAACCTTATACTAGAAGAGTGTAAGGAAGAAAATACATTTTTATGGCAGGGCACAGGGACCATAAAGTTATGGAAGGGGAGGGATGTATATAGTAAGAGAAAATATATTTCAGAAGGTTGTATGACATGCCCCCCACCGTCCGCCAAAAACATGTGAGAGTAAGCAAATTGTTCTGATTTAGAGGGTAAATGCAGATTTAATAGCAGGATAGTATCCAACATCAAACCCACTTGAATTAAAACCTGGGCCTGTTACCAGACAAGTTACTTAACTGATTGTTTCCCCTTATGACAGTACTGTTAGGGTCGTCGAAGGAGGAACACACGAGGCCAAAAGGGGTGAAGAATTATGAATTTATTAGGTCATCTAGAAACCCAGAGGGACTGAGCCCCCAAATGGCGCCAGCACCCAAAGACGGGGAGTCAGAAGTTTTTAAAGGACTCTAGGCAGGCTTTTTCTGGGTGGAGAATTCTCTGTGCAGGCCTGGATTCCAGGAAACTCTGGAGGGAAGAGATAATGGTCTTAGCAAGTGGAACGTGATCTAAGCAAGCGGAGTGCCCACTGTGAAGTGGCCTAAAGGTCAGTTCCCAGGGGAGGGGGGATCAGACCTAACAAGTATCTGTACTAACCAATTTATAGGATTATTGTAAGATTAAAATGTGCTATTGCTTGTGAAGCACAAAGCAAAGATCTGTGTTCTTTGCTGTTCAGACCTAGGTGACCATAAGCTTTGGTATTTCTCTGTATTAGTCAGCTGAGGGTTATGATCAAACTGAAATGATACCTACAGAAGCAAGTAGAGCCCACCTTTTTTCTTTTTTTAAATCTTTATTGTTTAGCCCTAGCCAATTTGGCTCAGTGGGTAGAGCATCGGCCTGCAGACCAAAGAGTCCCAGGTTCGATTCTGGTCAAGGGCACATACCCTGGTTGCAGGCTCCTCCCTGGCCCAGGCCCTGGTCCAGGCATGTGCAGGCGGTAACCAATCGATGTGTTTCTCTCACATCGATGTTTCTCTCTGTCTTTCCCTCTCTCTCCCACTCACCTTAAAAATCAATGGGGGGGGAGGGGGAATCTTTATTGTTTAAAGTATTACAGATGTCCCTTCCTCTCCCCCTCCCCCCCATCCCTGATTCCTTCTAGCCACACCTGCCCCCCCACCCCAGGCCTTCACCACACTATTGTCTGTGCCCATGGGTTATGCATATATGCATACAAGTTCTTTGGTTAATCTCTTGTCAACCACCCACCCTCCCCCGCCTTGCCTCTGGGATTCCACACTCTGTTCCATGCTTCCTCTGTCTTTCCCTCTCTCTCCCACTCACCTTAAAAATCAATGGGGGGGGAGGGGGAATCTTTATTGTTTAAAGTATTACAGATGTCCCTTCCTCTCCCCCTCCCCCCCATCCCTGATTCCTTCTAGCCACACCTGCCCCCCCACCCCAGGCCTTCACCACACTATTGTCTGTGCCCATGGGTTATGCATATATGCATACAAGTTCTTTGGTTAATCTCTTGTCAACCACCCACCCTCCCCCGCCTTGCCTCTGGGATTCCACACTCTGTTCCATGCTTCCATGTCTCTGGAAACACTGTTCATCAGTTTGTTACTTGGATTCCACATATGGTGAGAGCATGTAATACTTGTCTTTCTCTGACTGGCTTACTTTTTTTAGCATCATACTCTCCGGGTCCCTCCATGCTGTCTCAAAGGGTAAGAGATCCTTCTTTTTTACCACTGCATAGCATTCCATGGTGTAAATGTACCACAGCTTTTTTACCCACTCATCTGCTGATGGGCAGTTGGAGCCCACCCTTCTTCTAATCCAAGGCTGCTTCTGCTGCTTACTGCTCAAGAGCCTTCCAGAAGCAGCAGGGCCCAAGGGCAGCTCCCACCTCCAGAACCCAGAAGGCTTTCCAGGTCATAAACAAACCCGAAGTAAGCCTTGTGGGCATGTCAGACCCTGTGCATGATGAGGACAGGGTCCTGCCTTCTGGGGAAGTTTTAAGGGGACGACAGGTTCACACAGGTGGTCAGTACCCCAAGACTGTAAGGGCTCTAGGGCATCCTGCAGAGGGGAGCAGCTGACACCACAGAAGAGTTACGGTGGATTCCCCATTTCTCAGGCAGAGAGACAGGCTCAGAGTTCTTGAACCTGCTATCTAAGAGCATCACAGGACTAGAGCTGAAGCCCCCTGGCTTCACCTGTCAGCCCGCCCACTCCACAGGGAGCAGGGGACCGAAACGGTCATCCTCCAAGGGCCACAGCGGGTTTCCAAGGTTGGCGGCTGCGGCCGGAACAGAGGCCTGTCAGAGACAGAGGCCGAGAGCCCTCAGCGCGAGACAAGCTCAGCTACGGGACCGAGTCGCGGAGCGTTCACGGGCGGCC
>NW_006291552.1:427212-457808 GCF_000327345.1 Myotis davidii
TCCGGGGCCCCGGCCGCGCCGCCCGCTCGGGGCTGGCACTGGGCCGCAGCGGAGCCCCGTCTGAAACCTCCTGGCGCTCCGGCTCCTTTCCTGGCCGCTTCCGACTCCGTGTCCGCTCCACTGCCCCCAGCTGGTGCTTGTGGGATGGAGGCGTCCTGATTTCCTTGGCGTTTACCTCTAATGGGAGCCCTCGCAACACGTGACTAGTGAACGTAAATCATGTCAAAAATGCTGTTTTTGAGTTGCACTTGCCACATGTCCAGTGCTTGACGTGGCGGGGGGCACTGTGTGGGCAGCTCACACACGCAATGCTCCCACCATCGCAGCGAGTCCATTGCCGCCCCAGAAGATGGGACCGAGATCAGTCAGTGTGAGCCCCCGAAGGACCGCACCCGTGAAGTGTGTTCTGTTCTCTTTTACAGACTCGTTTTCCAGGTGTCGGAGTAATATCGTCGAGAAAAATGCCTATTGGGTGCAAAGAGAGGCCAACCTTTTTTGAAATTTTTGAGGCGCGATGCAGCCAAGCAGGTACTGACAGATTTTATATAAATTGATAATTGCAGTGAGCAATGTTTTCAGAAAAAAATATGTAAATACGCATGCTTGCTGGGAAGAATCCAATACTTCGCGTTTTTGTTTACACTATAAACTTCTTTATGGAACTGTAAGTCCAGTTAAGAGAATGAACATTTACAGTTACCAAATGATAAGAAACTGTAATTTCTTACTATTTAATCCTGGTGATTAAAGAGGAGACTGGCTCCTTGATTGGCAGTAGACGAATTAATTTTAAATCACAGAACCTCCAGCAATTAAGAATCATTGGCAATTTTACTTTGTAGTAGAAGTCATAGTTTTTATTCTCAGTACTCCTTACTCTTAAAAATGATTGAGGGTCTCAAAGAGTTCTTCTTTATGTAAGTTGTCATATTAGAAGTTAAAAATAAGAACTTTAAAAATATTTAATTATTCACTTAAAATAAAAATAAAACCAATGCATATTAACATGAATAACATTTTCATGAAAAATACTTATATATTTTTTTAAAAGAGAGTGGCTTTGTTTTACATTTTTTCCATTCTCTTTAATATCTGTCTTAGAAGATGGCTGGGACCTCATACCTGTTTCTGTATCCAGTCTGTTGCAATAGTTGCTTTGGTAGAGGTCTGTGAAGAAAACCCAGCCTCACACAGTAATGTAGTTGGAGAAAAAAGGAGTATTTTAATAATCTTCATTTAATTGTGGATATTTTTCTTCCACACTACACCAAAACTTAAGTGGTAATTTCTTAAAAGTTGCAATGTAGAATCTGAAATGAAATGTTCTTATTATTTTTAAAAATGTATCTTTATTGTTGAAAGTATTACAGATATCCCCCTTTTTTCCTCATTGACCCCCCTCCACCTCCCCTGTTCATATTCTTGTTACATTAAATTCTATTATTCTTTCTTGAACTTTGAATCTTTTATCCATATTTCAACATCATGCATTGATTATTTGGAAAGTGCCTGTGTTCTGAATTACAAATATTCCATGTATTAACACATTGCATTAAACAATCTATCTGTAATAATAAGTGTAATATGCAAATCAAGCGAACGGCCCAAGAGCAGAACAACTGTCCAGATGACCTTCCAGATGACCACACTATGACAATCACTGGTGCCAGGCTAGCCAAGGCGGGTGTGATGCCATTGTTCCGGGGCCTGGCCATTGCCCCATGATCACCCTGCAGAGGGAGGCCCAGGCCACTGGTTGGCAGGGTGATTGATCAATCCGGGGGCTCCATGATCGCACCAAAGAGGTAGGCCCAGGCCACCGACCTGTGGGCTGCAGTGGGTGGGCCGGGCCTCCCTCTGCAGGAGTGATCCATCACAGAGCCCCGGCCAGGTGGGTAGGGCCTACCTCTTTGGGGCGATCAATTGCAGGGCTCCCAGTCTGTGAGTGGGCATAGGCCGAGCTGAGGGCTCCACCTCACACACCCCCCCCCCCCCGGCGGTGGGCTAAGGGACACCCATCACAGTGCAAAAATTTCATACACTGGGCCTCTAGTATTAAAAATAATCATACTTGTTAGTTCACTGATGTCATCAGAAAAGTCTTTTAAGATTGGGAGGATGTCAAGCTGACAGCCTGGTAAAGTTTAACAAAATTCTAATTCTCATTTGAAAGCTCACTTTGTTTTATTGCTGTTGTTTTCCCTCAGTGACAGGCTCACTTCATTTGTTTTTGAAAAAATATCTCCCAAATCATCCAACTCAGAATGAGTTAGCGTGTCAGTCATTCTTCCTAGTAAAAATGGATTTCTGTGGAAAAAGTGCTAATTTACCTCACACTCATCATATGAGTGCTTTTATAGAGAACTATTGTAGTTAAATATGCAGAAATGCTTTATGCATACTTTTCATTTTGTCACGGAATATTAAAAAGACGTGTTTTATAATATTAATATTGGGCTTTAATAAAACTAATTGTTACTACTTCATTAAGGACATTTTAAACTAAACTGGCTTTTTGATTTTGGGTGTATTTTTTAACAAGTGCATGGTGATGAAGAATACAGTGACTAGTACAGTTTGTTGCCACTGCCTTGGCTCATGCAAAGGTGTCATCAGTTTCACTCACCAGTGGTGCAAAGTCAGCACTGTGAAAAAGACAAAGGATGCCTTGGTATTATTATGAAAATAGTTTTGACCTAATGAACCTCTTCAAAATGTCTTGGGGAACTTTCCCCCAGGTGGTCCACAGAACACATTTAGAACAGCTACTTTAAGAGTGGGTAGATCAGAGTAGAAGTTTTGCCATTTCTCTTTAACAGATAATCTTTTGATTCCCTTTTATTTGTGACTCTACAATGTAAACTCTACATGTTCCTTATACCTATAGATTTATCACATCTACTTATATAGTCTCTATAAACAATTTGAATTGTGTCTGTGGAATGCATTCTTACTATGGTTTTTGTTTCTGAATCATGAATATAAAATAAAGAAAACTTTAGAAGAGCTAATAGAGTTAATAGCTATCTCCTTGTAACTTTTGTAAACTTGTTATACCTTGCTACAGATTCATAAAAGAACAAATGATACTGTTTAATTAATATGCTTTAACAAAAGTCATCCACAGCCCAGATCTCAAGCCATCCACAATCCAAATCTCAAGCATCCTTTTCTTTGTTATGATCTTGACTGGCTCATGAATTTTTCTGTGTCTCTGATTAAAACCAAAATGAGATTTTTATTTTTCTTACAGATTTAGGACCAATAAGCATTAATTGGTTTGAAGAACTTTCTTCAGAAGCTCCCCCATATAATTCTGAAACTGCAGAAGAATCTGAATATAAATCCAGCAGTTATGAACCAAACCCATTTAAAACACCACAAAGGAAACCTTATCATCAGTTGGCTTCTACTCCAGTAATATTCAAAGAGCAAGGTCTAACTCTGCCACTGTATCAATCTCCCTTAAAAGAATTAGATATGGACAGATTAGATTTAGGTAAGTAGTAAGTTGTAGACTAGAGAAAAACATGAAGTAGGAAATCAGACAAACCTGTATTAAAAATCTCTGCTGTCATTAATTGTATCATATTGGTCAAATCAACCTCTCTGGCTGCACTTTCCCCACTTAAAAAATGGAGATGATGAAAAAAATATCTGATGGTAAGTTTGGATTAAATAATTCTTTTTTACTCAATAAATCCCTTTTCCTCCCTCCTTTGATGAATATATCCTGCCTATTTACTAAGTTGTATCTTACCTATACTAAAACAACAACAACACTGGGACTTAATATTAATTAAACTATATTCCTGCAGGCTGTCAAAGAGGACAGAGATGATTTTTATCAATATGCTATAAATCCCTTGATTTGGTAGTAGTTTCCCTGGACTATGTGCCAGATATTTCCAATCAAATGTTGGTCATTTAAATATTTGTTATTTAAGAAACATCTCTTCCCTTTCTTTAGAGTATCATTTGCTAGTAAGGGGAATAACAGTACACAAATAAATTATAGTCTAAGGTTGAAAGTGGTACATGGCAAAAGAAGTACAAAAAGTACAATGAGAGTTGAGAAGAAAGAACATAAATAGTATTGGGGGAATTAGGAAATGATTCATTTGAATTAAACCTGGAAGGGTGGGTAAGATTCAGGAACTCGAAAATGGAACAGAGTGATAGTGTTCTAGGCAGAGGGGAAAACATGAGGAAGAATATGCAGTTAAGAGAATAGCAAGTAATTCAGATCAGTTGGGGTGTTGAATCTGACAGGGACCAATAACAGCCTAAGGCTGAAAAGAGCAGATTAGAAGCATTTGATAGGTTGTAAAACAGAATCACATGCAAATTTGATCACGCTACTTCCTGCTTCAAACCTTGGATTACCTCACTTTTTGTTGTTGTTAATCCTCACTTCAGGATAGTTTTCCCATTGATTTTTATTTACTTATTTTTTTAGAGAGAGAGTGGAACGGAGGGAGGAGCCAGAGAAACATCGATGTGAGAGAGACATCTATTGGTTGCCTTTCACACATGCTCCTACCAGGGCTGGTGATTGAACCTGCAACCCAGGTATATGCCCTTGACCGGAATTGAACACACGACCCTTCAGTCTTAGGCTGATGCTCTACCGCTGAGCCCAACAAGCTAGGGTGAATTACCTCCCTTTTGCCCTCATGATAAAATCCAGACCCCTTAATATGATTACAAGGTCCTTTATCAGTCTTGTATGGGAAAAATATCTAAATTAATATACTGGTGTAGCACATGTTTAAGAGCTTGTATACAGTATGTTGTGGGCATAATGAAAGGAGCAGCCATAGGTCTTAATGTGGTCAGGAAAAGCTCTAAACTAGTTGATATTGAATTTATTAAAACTTGAAAGATACACCTAAAGCCAGTGGTTTATTCTCTAAATGTAATCTGGAATTGGTCTATCCTTAACCAAGGAAGGATAGGGATGAATTAATACAGCCACTCGACTCACTGCAAGGAGCTAACATTTTTAAAGTTATAGTGAATACATAATTCAGTTGACTAGTCTTGAGACATTTTGCTTTTCAGTTTACTTTAAATTCATATTGAAATGTAAGACTTAAGCTGTTTTTAACCTACTTTGTTGAACATGTAGTGTATTATTTTTTAAAAAGTTATCCCTGAAGTTCTATGAGGAACTGTGCTTCTCAGCAGTCCTTCATTTTGCAGAAAATATGAGTTTATCTTACCATTACTCAGCTTATTTATGAGAGTCTCAAGTTTTTTGGGAAATTTTTATTTTGGTATGTACTTGTTTTTGCCTGGTTCATTTTTTTTTTTTTTTTGCTTTTATGCTTTATAGTTGCATTTTTATTGCTGAGCCAGTATTGATACTTTATTAACTAAAGTTCTTACACCATTACAGTATCATACAGAATAGTTTCACTGCCCTAAAAATCCCCTACGCTCTAATTCACCACCACCCTCCCACAAGCCCCCTGAACCCTTGGTAATCACTGATCTTTTTACTGTCTGTGGTTTTGCCTTTTCCAGAATGTCATATATGTAGTCGGAATCATACAGTATGTAGCCTTTTCAGATTGGCTTCTTTCACTTAGCAATATACGATTTCTCTATGTCTGTGGACTGACAGCTCATTTATTTATCACTGAATGATGCTCTGTTGTATGGATGTACCAGTTGGCTTATTCATTCACCAATTAAAGGATATCTTAGTCACTTCCAAGTTTTGGCAATTATGAATAAAGCGGCTGTAAACATTCATGTGCAGTATTTCTTGTATGGACCTAAGTTTTAAACTCATTTGAGTATTTACCAAAGAGCGCATTTGGCTGGATCCTTTGTTAGAATTGTATTTAGTTTTGGCCCTAGCTGGTTGGCTCAGTGGATAGAGCGTTGGCCTGTGGATTGAAGGGTACCAGGCTCAGTTCCAGTCAAGGAAACATGCCTGGGTTGCGGGCTCGATCCCCAATAGGGGGTGTGCAGGAGGCAGCCGATCAATGATTCTCATTGATGTTTCTATCTCCCCTTCTTCCTTCCTCTCCGAAATCAATAAGAATATATTTTTTTAAAAAAGAATTATAGCCCTAATAGGTTTGGCTCAATGGATAGAGCATCGGCCTGATCAATAAAATATATTTTTAAAAATAAATAAATAAATAAACCCTCTGGCTTGCAGAGTTGCTAAAACAGTTAGAAAGCAAAGTCCCATTTCTTCTCGTTCATTCAACAAATTCTTCATATGCTCCTTCAATAATCACACTGAGAATGGGTGTTTGTTTGTTTGTTTTGGTTAAGAATTATATTTAGTTTTGTAAGAAACTGAAAACTCTTCCAAAGTGGCTGTACCATTTTGCATTTCTACCAGCAATGAATGAGAGTTCTCTTGCTCCACATCCTCACCAGCATTTGGTGTTCTCTGTTTTCTATTTTCATTCTAATAGGTTATGTAGTAGTATCTCCTTTGGTTATTTTTTTTTAAGTCTATTTTTTCTGATTAGGACCTTTTTAAAGTGAATAGGGAAAAGGTGAAATTTCAAAATACAGGTTTAGCTACTTTTTAACATCTTTAAAAGTTTCATAGGAGAAGGAGGTGGGATATTTTGTTGAAGTGGGGTTTTTAACTTATACATTTGGCTTATTAGTGATTATATCTACTCCCTCTTACTTGAAAAATGAGAATATAGTGCAGTGTTTTGTGTATACTACTACAAATAGTTTTTAGTTTGGTCTTTGCTTAGTTTATTAATACTGATAAGGCTTATTTTCCCCACAGCTTCTCTAAGTTAGAGATTGTAGAATCAGTTAAAGCAACTATTTTTAAAAGCAACTTTTAAGAGTAATAATAAGTGCTTCAAGTGCCCAATTTGTTATATAAAAAGTAGGAACGTTAAAAGACTGTAGATTGCATTTGATAGAGTGATATACAGCTTTGAAAACCCCATCTGAGCAGTATTGTCTGAGAATGTAGATGTGTTCAACAGGAATGAAAGCATTATGTGTTGCTATCTATAACCCACTTTTCTAATCCTTGCTACTTCACTCAGCTAGTATTGGTGTAGTGACTACAACATATCAGGCAAATATTGTGGTTGCTAAGGATGCTGTTATAAGTAAGACAAGATCTCTACCTCAGGGAACTCATAGTCTAACGGGGGAAACGGGAACAGTGTATGATAAACTCTGCAGGGAATGCATAGGAGGGCACTCACTTAGTCTCACCTTAGGGATGACTAACGTTTTCTGGAGAATGTAGTTTCAAAATGGGAGCCTGAAAGAGGATGTTCCAGGTCAAGAGAAATAAAGAGAAACAGTTTGTGTAAAGGCCTAGGCTGAGAGACCATTGCAGGATATGCAGGTGGTTGTGTGCAGCTGAAAAGAGTATGAAAAATGTCATCATAGAAATTAAAACATTAGATCGTGAAGGCCTTTGTTATGAAGTTTGAACTTGATATTGAGAACAAGGTCTTGAAAGGTTTTTTTCAGAAAAGTCATATGGTCAGATTTAGTACCTTGGTGATTTTCAGTAAAAGTCTTTTCCTTTACCCTTATCTTCCATGATAACTTAGTACTGTCTGTAACTTAATAATAGGACAGTGATGGCGAGCCTTTTGAGCTCGGCATGTCAGCATTTTGAAAAACCCTAACTTAACTCTGGTGCCACATATAGAAATTTTTTGATATTTGCAACCATAGTAAAACAAAGATTTATATTTTCGACATTTATATATTTAAATGCCATTTAACAAAGAAAAATCAACCAAAAAAATGAGTTCACTTGTCACTTCTGACACGTATGTCATAGGTTTGCCATTACTGTAATAGGACATAGCACATTCCACTTTGTCTTCTATTGGTGCACATTTCAAAAAATTTCCCACTATATTCTGAACTCCTTGAGGTTAAAGCTATATCTTGATTGCATTATTCAAAATGCCTTATGTGTATTATATTACTTTTAATGAGGTTGTTGAAATGGGGGCAAACATCCGTTTGGGGGAGGAATCGGCAAACTGAGATGCCAATTCAGACTGAATTCCCCATACATTCTCCTTTCCGGCATAGAAGAGACTGTTTTTAAATAATTCCAGAGAATGAAAATTCACAATATAGAGCATATATATCCTCACTGAATTATTGTACTCTTTCAGGAAAGCATATTACCAATAGTAAATATAAAAGTTGTTGCACAATGAAGGCTAAAATGGATCAAGCAAATGATGTTATCATCCCACCTCTAAATTCTTGCCTTAGTGAAAGGTATGATGAAGCTATTATATTAAAATACTTAAATGAAGCATTTACCTACATATGATATTTATTTTTATAGAAATGCATCTAATTTTCACATATATTTTGGCTGAGAACTTGATAGAGGATCTTCTATTTTTATTTTTATTTTTTTAAATATATTTTATAGAGAGAGTTAGAAACATCGATGAGAGAGAAACAGCAATCAGCTGCCTCCTGCACATCCCCTACTGGGGATGTGCCTGCAACCCAGGTACATGCCCTTGACCAGAATCGAACCTGGGACCTCTCAAGTCCGCAGGCCGACGCTCCATCCACTGAGCCAAACCGGTTTCAGCGAATCTTCTATTTTTAAATAATCTTTTAGGTTGAGTTCTTTACTATAATTTCAACATTAGGAACATTTATGTTGTTTTTTGTATCATGTTGAATTCACTGATTTTTCTATACTATGAAGTTTTTAAGTAAAAATACTGATGATAAAAACAATGCCTTTGAAATATCAGTTTAAATTATTTGCGTACTTTGAATCACTGGAGAGAATATGATGCTATTATCGATTCATTTTACATAATTTTTAACTCAAAATATATAATTCCTGGCAGCTGAAATTTATGAGTACTTTATATATTTGAATGGCATTTGAAACAAGTTAGTGTTTATTTAATTCTTCATGAAATGTTACATTTTTAAAAAAGTAATATAAAATATTATAAAGTGGTATAATTTTAATAATTGATATGACTGGGAGTCCTTATTTTTTCAGTAAGATTAGTTTGGGGTTTTTTTTGCCATTTCTGTTATCTCTTAAATAATCTGAGGGATTTGCTTTGTTTTGTTTTAGTCCTGGTATTCTACGGTGTACACATGTGACACCACAAAGAGAAAAGTCAGGTATGATTAAAACCAAGGCTTTTTATTTTTTAAATATTCTAAATTTTAATAAAAATGAAACTTAGTAATTTTTTCCTTGTTTTACCCCCAGTGCTATGTGGAAGTTTATTTCATACACCAAAGCTTATGAAGGTAAATATTCTGCCCAGTTTATTTTTGTTATGTAGTGACAACAGTGATATACCTTTGCCCTGAGATTTACAGATATGCACCTACGATTTCACAGAGGCATTCAATAAATGATAAACGGAAAAAAAATAAATGAATGAAAAATATTCTTAAAAATATTCATCAGTGTCTTTCTATGAAATAAACTATTTTCTTTATTTCCAGGGTCAGACACGGAAACATATTTCTGAAAGCCTAGGAGCTGAGGTGGACCCTGATATGTCTTGGTCAAGTTCTTTAGCCACACCACCAACCCTTAGTGCTACTGTGCTCATAGGTAATTCTATCAAATGTTTTTATAAGAAGGTAGATGATGTTGATATATTATCATCTCTAATGCTGTTAAAAAGAAAATATGAGAAAATAAATAGTAATTAGATTAGATAATCCTGCCTTTAATAAATGTATTAGTTCAAAATAGTTTTATTCTGTTTAGCGCAGACTGTTATAAATCAGAAGTACATTAGATGGTATTCTATAGGATTCAGGTTAATTTATATGCAAACCAGGAATTTTTTTTTATTCTAGCAAAAATGCATTCCATTTTGATTCATCTTTAGCTGGAAATTTAACGTTGCTTTGTTGTTGCTCAGATGCAATAATACAGGTAAAATCATGTTGAAAATTAAAAAGTGTTTAACATTTAACATGCCTTTAAGCTGTATTATTGTCTAAATAAATGCTAAAGTCTACACTCATTAGCTTTCAAGTCATGACCCCACAGTTTCATCGATTCTTCAAGTCTTTGCAGACAGTATTACCTTAAAGTCAGTATCACCAAACCATAATTCCCTACCACCTTGTGAATGGTACTAAGAAAATGAGTAATATAGCTTAATCACTCTGTTGCTTGACCTTTCTAAATACTATACTTGGATCAATTCTGTTTCAAGTGTGTCATTTAATTCAATAATGTATGTGTCTTTTGATGTCTGTCCAAAAAATATGTAAGTTTTTGTATGAACTTTAGTGTATGATGTACAATATGATATAGATCAATTGAATTTTTTCTTTTATAGTCAGAGATGAAGAAGCATCTTCAGCTGTATTTCCTAATGATACTACTGATGTACGTAAATATGACAAATTGATTATGCTGTTTCAATTATTTATTTTAGGATGCCTTGAAAAAGTATTTATATTGCATTTTTTTATTCCTTAATTTATGATTTATCTAAACCTTTAAGTCTCTAAACCTATTTCTATATGTGATTTTCTTTGACTTCCTATAAGAAACTCTGCTGTCTCTCTGTTTAAGAAGAAATTGGATATTTATGGATAGTAAGATTTTATGTATTAGTAATTTTAAAATGTAACTTTTGCCCGGCTGGTGTGGTGTGGCTCAGTGGTTGAGCATTGAACCTATGAACTATAGGGTCATAGTTCAATTCCCGGTCAGGGCACATGCCTGGGTGGTGGACTCAATCCCCAGTGTGGGGGCAGAGGGGAGGGAAGATGTAGGAGGCAGCCAGTTAATGATTCTCATGATGTTTCTATTTCTCTTTTCTCTCTCCTTTTCCTTCCTCTCTCTGAAATCTATAACAACAAACATATCACTGAAATCAAAAAATATTAAATATGTATATAAAAAACTTTTATAGATTTTGAAAAGCTATTTTTCTGACCACGATGAAAGTTTGAAGGAAAATGATAGGTTTATCCCTTCCGGGCCAAACAATGAAATAAAAAGTCAGAGAGAAGCTAAAAGTTATGGTAAGTTTTTATGTTTATTTGTTTTTAATTGACATCATTGAAGCATTGTTCCTCTTAAAGAAAAAGCATATTCTTCTTTCTTGATGACTGAAGTTATTGAGGGAGAAACTAACTTGATTTACTTGAAATTGTTAAAGCATCATGTTAAGACAACTATTCAAGATACTGTTTTGACACAAAAACAAAACAAAACCCATTACTCAAAACTCAGAAAGATGAAGATTAATACTTATACATAACAAAATGTGAAAGCCTTGTTTTCTAGTTAGAGAGTAACTGTGGTTGCAGATATACCAAAATTACCTAATCATATCATTGCAATATTGCGTTTTTCTAAGTAAAATTACGTAATCATGTCATTGCAATATTGCATTTTTCTTAGTATGTGTGTATGTCTGTATAAATGTGTATAAATGGATATCTGTGTGAGTGTGTAAAATCAGATTCTGCTATCAGTTGTTGTAGGGCCACAAAATTAATTTGGACCATCTGGTTTGATAAATCTTAGAATATTAAACGGTGTGTATATATATATAGTAAGATTGGGTGAATTTTAGTTATGTAAAGCTGGTAAAGAAAGGTTATTGGTAATCGGAATATGAATTAAAGCCTGAAACATCGGAATTAGTCTTTATCAGAAGAACAGGAGAAGGGTGGGTGCTCCCCCCAAAATAGCAAGTACTCAGGAAAACCACTTAAAGGTTCAATTATGTGTTACACAGTACATACTACTTTGAAAAAGGTTGTGACAATCAGATAAATTATATGTTTGTATTATAAAATGCTATTAATATGCTTCTGTTTTAAATTTTAACAGGATTGGGGAATCCATTGGCTAAAGTAAGTGGCTGCAAAGACCATTTTGGAAAGTCAGTGCCAAATGTCCCAGAAGATGAAGTACATGAAAAGGTTGGAGATATTTCTGAAGAAGATAGTTTTTCATTATGCATTTCTAAATATAAAAAAAGAAATCTACAAAAAATAAAAAATGGCAAGACTAGGAAAAATATTTTCAGTGAAACAAAAAACGATGACTGTGAAGAAACTAAAAAACAAATAAAAGATAATAAACAGTCGTTTATATCCAAAATGGAACCAAATGACAGTGATCCATTAGATTCAAAATTAAGGAGTCAGAAGCACTTGGGGAATGGAAATGGCAGAATCTCTGAGGAGGCTGTACAGTCTCCAGTCTTTGAATGGTCTCAGCTAACTCTCTCAGGTATAAATAGAACCCAAATTGGGAAAATATTGCAGAATTCTTCTTGTGACCAAAATAATTCTGAAAAAGATTGCATAGGTACAGAGAAAGAATGTACCAACTTTATTACTTTAGAAAATTCTTTGCCACATATTTTAAGTGTACCAAAGACAGAGAAGATATTAAAGGAGGAAACAGTGGTGAATAAGAAAGATAAAGGGCAGTGTCCTGAATTGCATGAAGATTCCGCTCTTGTGGTAAAACACACAGTATCTGAAACTTCCCTAATAGCTTCTCCTCTTCAGGGTATCAAAAAGTCTCGAGTCAGGATAAGAGAATCACCTGAAGAGACACCGACTGCAGTTTTCTCAAATAACATGACTGATCTAAACTTTAAAGAAGATCCTGAAGCCTCTGAAGGTAGATTGGAGATAAGTACTATTTTTTCCCAGAAAGAGAGTTCTTTATGTACAAGTTCAGTTAATAATGGAAGCCGTCCAGTCACTATCAAACATACTTCCGTAGCTTTGAAGAATACAGGCTTAATATCCACTTTGAGAAAGAAAACTAAAAAGTTTATTTATACTATAAATGATGAAACATCTTATCAAGGACTAAAAATGCAGAAAGATCAAGAATCAGGACTAACTAACTATTCTGCCCAATTTGAAGACAACACTTTTGAAGCACCATCTACAGTTTTAAATGCTGATTCAGGTACCCTTTTGTGTGTTTGTGTGAATAATACATAGTTATATGGATGGTGATAAGTTCTCTTATTGGAATATGTGAATCTCTTTAATCTTTTTTTTTAATCCTAATCTGAGGATATGGTATTATTGATTTTAGAGAGAGAGGAAAGAGAAACATTGATGTGAGAGAGAAGCATCAATTGGTTATCTCCTGTATGCACCTGACTGGAGATCAAACCCACAACCTGGTTATGTGCCCTGACCAGGAGTCAAACTCGCAACCTTTCAGTGTAGGGACAATGCTCCAACCAACTGAGCCAGGGCTCTTTCATCTTTTTAAAAAGCATACTGCCTGTTTTCCTTCTGTAGTTTTTTAAAATCTCTATATCTTGTGCAGTTGACCCTGAACAGCACAGAAGTTAGAGGTGACAATCCCCATGCAGTTGGAAATTCGAGTGTAACTTTTTACTTCCCCAAAACTCAGTCATCCTTGATATCTGCAAGGAGAGTGGGAGGGGTGATGAGGAGGGGGGACAAAGAAAGGGGTGCTGTGGAGGTGCAGGGGCTGGTTCCAGGATACCAAAATCTTCAGATTCTCAAGTCAGTTCTTCATATGAAATGGTATAAAACAGTGCATACACTCAGCCCTCTGCATCTGTGGATTCCCAACCACAGATGGAAAATATAGTTTTCCATCCATAGTTTATTATCTGTGGTTACAAAACCCAGAGATATGAAAGACCAATGGTATGTTTATTGAAAAAAAATCCACATATAGGTGGACCTGCTCAGTTCAAACCTGTGTTGTTCACGTGTCAACTGTATTCAATATCAGACAATGTCAATATATATTATTTTTTTCATTGAAATTTTTATTATTGTTATAAATTTTCTATCTTAAACATTGTTTAGGCCTTTGATACCAATGTTCAAAACCATTTCATCAAAGTTGGATCTGTTTTCATGGTATGTCTATAATCATCACTCTTGAGACAGAACATCCTATATAATAAAAGCCTAGGTGGCTTCACACCCTCGCGTGATGCCCTCGCTCAGCGACGTCGCCACAAGATGTCCATGTGCACAGTGGAGGTGTGGCCCAGCAGCCACTCTGTGCAGTGAGACCTGGGGGTTTCACAGCTCTGTGCTGTGTGGAGGAGGCTGGTCCCAGTGTCTTCACCACCTCACGAGGAAGTGGCAGGTCCCGGTGGAGGAGGCGGGTCACGGCAGGGGAGGGCAGTTGTGGGCGATTGGGCCTGCAGGGGAGGGCAGGTGGGGTGATTAGGCCGGCAGGGGAGGGCAATTGGGGGTAATCAGTCCCTGGCAGCGGAGGGCACTTGGGGGCAATCAGGCCCAGCAGGGGAGGGCAATTGGGGGCCATCAGGCCGGCAGGGCGGGCAGTTGTGGGCAATCAGGCTGGCAGGGGAGGGCAGTTGGGGGCGATCAGGCAGGCAGAAGCGGTTAGGGGCAATCAGGCAGGCAGGTGAGTGGTTAGGAGCCAATGGTCCTGGATTGTGAGAGGGATCCCAGATTGAAGAGGGTGTATGCTGGGTTGAGGGACACCCCCCCAGCCGTGCACGTATTTCGTGCACCGGGCCTCTAGTGTGATTTATAAGCATCAGGAGGTCGACTGCATAATTCCTCCTTTAATTTCCAGTGTTTATTATATGCAAATTGGGCAATTCTGTAAAAATGTGCTATTTATTATGTATTTTCACTAAAGCAACGGAAAAATAGGAAAAATGCTAAGTTGAATAGTGATTTTTAAAAAATCTTTATTCAGATTATTACAGATGTTCCTCTCCCCCCCCTCCCTCCTGTAGCTCCCCTCCATCTGGTTCCCACCCCACCCCAGGCCCTGACCGCCCCCTCCCCACTGTCCTCATCCATAGGTGTACGATTTTTGTCCAGTCTCTTCCCGCACCCCCCACACCCCTTTCCCCCCCAAGAATAGTCCATTCCCTTTCTATGTCCCTGATTCTAGGTGCCTCTCCCTTCTTCTGGCACCCCCATAATGTGAATGTTGGTATGCTTGAAGTTGTCCAGAGGCTCCTTACACTATCTTCATATTTTTGGATTCTTTCTTCTTTTTTGCTCTTCTGATTGGGTGCTTTCTGCTCCCTCATATACAAATCGTTGATTTGATTCTTGGAATCCTCTATCTACTGTTTAATCTCTATATTATTCTTTATTTCAGTTAGTGTATACTTAATTTCTGACTGGTCCTTTTCCTTTTTTTTTTTTTTTTTTTGGCATTTTCACTAAGATCCTTGAAGGTCTCACTAAGTTCCTCAGAGGTTTCTAGAAGATTCTTGAGTAACTTTATAACTGTGGTTTTGAACTTTATATCCTGTATTTTGCTTTCTTCCATTTCTTTCATTTGTGACATGTTTCTTTGTCTCCGCATTTTGGCTGCTTCCCTATGTTTGTTTCTATGTATTGGGTAACTGCTAAGTCTTTTTGAGTTGATAGAGTGGCCTTGTTTGGTAGGTGTCCTATAGGGCCCAGTGGCTAAGCCTCCCCAGTCACCTGAGTTGGACACTCTTGGTGCACCCCTTTGTGGGCTGTGTGCAGTCTTGTAGTTAAGCCTTGATTGCTGTTGGTATCACTGGGAGGAATTGACCTCCAGGCCAGCTGGCTGTGAGGACCAGCTGTGTCTACAATGGAAGAGCTGCTGTGCAGGAGATACCCTTATGGGGCAGGACTTGCTTCAGTGGAGCTTTGGTGCTCACTGAGTCTGCCCCTTGAGTGTGTCACTTACGGATGTGAAGAGTTGTAATTTGGTATGTTCTCACAATGACCACTGGATACACTGACTCTTGGATCTCCAAGGAAATGCAAAGTCAGCCACTGCCTGGGGCCACCCAGCAGGAGCTACAGTGAGATCTGCAGATTCCTCCTCTTTGTATCGAGTTTGGAAGGGCCCAGACAAGGCCCAGCTGTGAAGCAAGGTGCTGGTGCCGTTTCTTGGGCCTTCTTTTGATAGTTTTTGGGCTCCCTGACCCAGCTGCTACCTGTTTGACAGGTTTTAGCCTGAGAAAGGACAGGCCATTAATATGCAAAAGCTTCAGCTTGGGTGGGGTTGTAAATTGGGTGGGGCAAGGTCTGAGGGAATTCCCAGGGCCCAGCAAACAGTAATGGTGGCCAGTCAGCCCTGCACCAGAGAGGTCCCATTGCAGGAAAAATGACCCCTGTGAGCACCTTCGTCTGGAAGGAAGCCGCCCTCGCTTTCCTGCCCCGATGCCAGACAGTCCAGTTTCTCCCCGTATGTGTCTGAGTCCCCCAGAGTCTCACCCGGAACTGGAGTTCAGAGCAAGTGGGCGCTTGCATCTCCCTCCCGACTAAAAAAGCAGTGCACCAGGTGCCAGCCTGTTCCACACCTCCACACCTCCTACCAGTCTCAATGTGTTTTCTTCTTTATCTCTCTGGTTGTAGTACTTCTACTCAGCCAGCTTTCCCATGGTTCTAGATGATAGTTGTTCTGTCTTTTAGTTGTAATTTTGATGTGGTTGTGAGAGGCAGCAAGTACAGGTGTTTACCTATGCCGCCATCTTGGTTCCTCTCGTGATCTTTATTTTTATTGCTACATAATTTCCTCAAATATGTAGGGATTGCTGAGATTTATTGCCATATCTCTGTGCATCCAGAGTGTGTACAGTAAAACTAGTTTTTTATTTCAGCAACAATTCATTTAATCAGTGGCTAAACTCTGTTTAAAAGCCAATTTTAGTTTCATATGAGAAGATTTTAATGGGTTGGAATATCTCAGCAAGTAATAAGTTTGGTAGAACTGGAGTACAGAGGAACTGCTTGGTATTTGGGTTAATTTTTATTTAAAAAGCCTTTAATGCTTTATATATGAAAATTAAAACCAATGAAACAGCAAATATATAGTAGTGATCAGTAATGAATGAAAATGAGATTAATAATTTTGACTTGTTAATAGAAAATTCAGAGGGCCTTTAATATTAACTGAACAGCCCAGCTGGTGTTGCTCAGTGGTTGAGCATCGGCCTATGAATCAGGAGGTCACAGTTCAATTCCTAGTCAGGGAACATGCCTGGATTGTGGGCTTAATCCCCAGTGGGGGACTTGCAGGAGGCAGCTGATCAATGATTCTCTAATCATTGAGATTTCTCTCTCTCTCTCTCTCCCTTCCTCACTAAATCAATAAAAATATATTTTAAAAAACAAAATTAACTGAACAGAGCAGTTTAACTCATTTGCCTTTATAATTGAGACTATGTCATCTTTCAGACCCTTCATATGCAGAACTTGGTTTTAAAAATTGACTTTTTGGTCCAGCCAATGTGACTCAGTGGTTAAGTATCAACCTATGAACCAGGAGGTCAAGGTTCGACTTCTAGTCAGGGCACAGGCCCAGGTTTTACCCTTCAATGCCACATTCAGAAGTGGAATGTAGTGGTATTCACAGGCTCAATCCCCAGTGAGGGTCATGCAGAAAGCAGTTGATCTATGATTCTCTCGCATCATTTATGTTTCTATCTCTTCCTCTCCCTTCCTCTCTGAAATCAATTTTTAAAGTTATTTTTAAAATTTTACTTTTAGTATGTTTTTCAATATGAAAGACTGAATTAATCCTGGTCCTTGCTTTTCCATCTTCTATTACACCAATATTAACAATGAATATTTCTACAATTTTATTTTACAATAAAATTACTTTAAATTTTACTTGTGAAGCTACCTGCTTTTTGAAACTGTGTGCTAATTTTGATTGAGTTTATATGTATTACAAGAAATAGTAGCTCCTATTTATCTTAAGTTGGAAAATGTAATAACTTCAAATAGAGACTATTTATAATTCTGTTTTAAATCTGACATTCATTTATTGCTTTCCATGTAACTCTTATTTTAGATGCTACCTTTTTAACTTTGTAGAAAATATTTAATGAATGTGATTGATGGTACTTTAATTTCATTTTGTCACTTTGTCTCGTTATGCATAGGTTTATTGCATTCTGTGGGAAAAAACTGTTTACAGAATAATTCTGAAGAACCAACTTTGTCTTTAACCAGCTCTTTTGGGAGAATTCTGAGAAAATGTTCTAATAATGAAAGCAGTTCTTCTAATAATGAAATATCTCAGGATCTTGATTATAAAGAAGCAAAAATTAATAAAGAAAAGCTGCAGTCATTTATAACCACAGAAACTGATCATCTGTCATGCTTACAGGAAAAATATTGTGAAGAAGATCCAGAACACCAAATTTTAGACATAAAAGAAAAGGTCTTACCTGCAATATTTCACCCTGCAATGCCACATTCAGAAATGGGATGTAGTGGTATTCACTTTCAATCCCAGGAAAGCATTTTATATGACCTTGATAACACCAGCATTTTAACTTCTGGCTCCAAGGATCCTCCATCAAACCCAGTTGTGATTTCTAGAGGAAAAGAATCATATAAAGCATCAGAGAAAGTAAAATTTAAGAATTGTGAACCTGGTTTTAATTTAACCAAAAATATTCCCATGGATAATCAAGAAATATGTGTTTTAAATGAAAATTATAAAAAAGTGGAGCTGTTGTCACCTGAAAAATACACAATACTAGCATCACCTTCTCTGAAGGTACAATTAAACCAAACTACAAATCTCACAGTAACCCAAAATGTCCAAGAAAAGACTACTTCAATTTCAAAAATAACTGTCAATTCAAACTCTGAAGAACTTTTCCAAGACAATAAGAAGGATTTTGCCTTTGAAATAATTGATGAATGGAATATTCCTTTGTTAGAAAATAATGAGGAACTTCAAGAGGCAGACGTCAGTTGTGTCAGAGAACCTATTCTCAAGCACTCTCATACAGGCACCGATGATAGACAAGTAGCCAAAGCATCAATTACAAAAGATTTTGATTCATCAAATGTAGTCCATGATCTTACAGAGAACAGAAAAAGGGTAATGCAGAAAATGATTCTAGGTGAAGATTCAAAGGCAGACATGTCCTTAGATGTAGATAAGAAATCAAACCAAAATAATGATTATATGGACACATGGGCAGAACTTTCAGATCCCATTTCAAATCACAATTTTGGACATGGTTTCAGAACAGCTTCTAATAAAGACATAAAACTCTCTGAATACAACATTAAGAAAAGTAAAGTGTTCTTCAAAGATATTGAAGAACATTTTATTACTACCTTAGCCTGTATAGAAATTGTAAATACCTCATTGTTAGAAAATCAAAAGAAACTAAGCAAACCTCACCCACTTGATGGCCAATCAACTGATAATGCATCTGGGTATGAGCACAGTAGTGCACTTGCGTCTGATAGTGAAAATAGTCACACAACTCCTCCAACTTCGTCTTTGAAGCGAGATTTTAATTCAAACCGTAACTTAACACCTAGCCAAACGGCAGAAATTACAGAACTTTCTACTATATTGGAAGAATCAGGAAGTCAGTTTGAATTTACACAGTTTAGAAAACCAAGCCCCACGATGCAGAATAATCCACTTGAAATACCTGAAAACCAGATATCTGCCTTGCATACCACTTCTGAGGAATGGGAAGGTGTTGATCCTCTCATGGATAGCAGCAGGAAGTTGGAAGATAAGCAAAAGTCTGCTTGCTCATTACAAACAAGCTGTAACAAAAATGCTGCTGGATATTCAGATAAAAATGAAGTGGAGTTTAGAGGCTTTTACTCTGCTCGTGGCACAAAACTGAATGTTTCTAGTGAAGCACTGCAAAGATCTGTGAGGCTGTTCAGTGACATTGAGAATATTAGTGAGGAAACTTCTGCAGAAGTAGATCCAAGAAGTTTCTCTTCAAGTCAATGTAATGATACTATTGTTTCAGTGTTTCAGATGGAAAATTGTAATGATAAAAATTTTAATGTAAAAAACAATCAATACCAACTAATACAACAAAATAATATTGAGATGGCTGCTGGCATCTTTGTTGAAGAAAATTCTGAAGACCAGAAGAAAAATACAGCAAGTGAAGATAAATCTATTGGTGCCTGTAGAAATATTTGTAACTTAGGAGAATCTGATAGCCATGATTTAAATAAAAATGATACAGTTTGTGTTCACAAAGATGAAAATGGCTTGCCATGTGTTAATGATCAGCACAGCATACATCTAAAATCATCTGGCCAGTTTATGAATGGAGGAAACACTCAAGTAAAAGAAGGTTTGTCAGATTTAACTTGCTTGGAAGTTGTGAAAGCTGAAGAAATATGTCATGTTCATACGTCAAATAAACAACAGTTAACTGCTAGTGAGATGGAGCAAAACATAAAAGATTTTGACATTTTCGATATATCCTTTAAGACTGCAAGTGGGAAAAATGTCAGAGTCTCCAAAGATTCCTTAAATAAAGCTATGAATTTCTTTTATCAAAAATGTGCAGAAGAAGAATTGAATAACTTTTCAGATGCCTTGAATTCTGAATTACTTTCTGGAATAAATGTCAACAAAATAGATATTTCAAGTTATGAGGCCACAGATAGGGTTAAAGACAAAACATTGAAAGAAAGTGACTCAGTTGGTATTGAAAATCAATTACTGACTCTCCAAACAGAACCAGAATGTGAAATCGAAAAAATCAAAGAACCCACTATGTTGGGTTTTCATACAGCTAGTGGGAAAAAGGTAAAAATTGTGAAGGAATATCTGGACAAAGTGAAAAATCTTTTTGATGAGAAAAAACAAGATAGTGAAACCACTGATAACAGTCATCAAAGGGTAAAGATGCTGAAGGACAGAGAAGAATATAAAGTAGGGTTTCCATTAGCATGTGAGACTGTTGAAGTAACAACTGCTCCAAAATGTGAAGAAATGCAGAATTCTTTAACAGAGGAAAAACTTGTTTCTAATGAGTTTGCCATGCTACCCAGGCTCTTAAGTGATAATTTATACAGGCAAACTGGAAATTTCAAAATGTCAAATAGTGTTGCTCTAAAAATTGGAAATATAGAAAAAGAAACAGCAAAAAGTCCTACAACTTGTTACAGAAATCAGTTCACTTGTTCAGCCATTAAAAATTCTGCTGTAGCATTTTGCACAGGACATGGTAGAAAATTTTCTGTGAATCAGGCTTCACTACTTGAAGGAGAATTGGATGATCAACCAGAAGAAATAAATGCTGCCAAAGTTACATGTTTAAAAGACAATCCTGAGGATTATGTGGAAAATCCTTCATGTGGAAATCACTCAAACAGTATAATAATTGAAAATGACAAAAATCATCTCTCTGAAAAACAAGATTCAACTTATTTAAGTAACAGTAGCATGTCTAATAGCAATTCAGATCACTCTGATTTTTGTCATTCCAATGAGATATATGATAAATTAGAATTGCTCTCAAAAAAAGGGGATAATTTTGGTATTGAGCCAATAGTGAAGAATGTCAAAGAAAAAAACCCCACTAATTTTTCTGAAGTAATAGCCACCATAAGAGAAGCAAACACCTACCCACAAACTGAAAATGAAGATACTTGTGTTCAGAAATTTGTGACTAACTCTTCACCATACAAAAATAAGAAAACAGACATGGAAGTGGCCATATCTAATTCAAATAATTTTGAGATACAGTCTCCTACATTTAGTACAGCAAGTGGTCAAATAGTGTCTGTTTCACATGGAATGAAAGTGAGAGAAAGATTTGCAGACAACTGCACCAAGGTCATTAGGATAAACACAGAGAATAAGTCAGGCACTGGCCATACAAAAACTTGGACAGGTTATCATGAGGTGGTGGGTGATTCGGAGAATTTTATTTTTCCTAACTCTCTGGATAGTGAAGAACATAGCATGCATTCATATAAGGTTTTTACTGGCATTCAGAGTGAACAAATTCTACAACATAGCCAACGTATGTCTAGATCAGAGACCGTTTCTGAAATGTTACCTTGCCAGAGTAATTTGAAAGCTTCTGCTACTTGTAAATTTAATACGGTCTCTAATGCTTGTGGGATTTTTAGCACAGCAAGTGGAAAATGTGTACAAGTGTCAGATGCTGCCTTACAGAAGACCAGATGCATCTTTTCTAAGCTAGAAGAGAGTGCTGAGCAGCTCTTTTCCAAAGTATCATTTGAATCTAATGAAGAAGATTCAGACAGGCTCACAAGAGAAGAAAATACTATGATACATATCCCCCCAAATTTGCCATCACCTGCTTTCTCTGGATTTAGTACAGCAAGTGGAAAACAGGTTCCAGTTTCAGAGAGTTCCTTAAACAAAGTTAAGGGGATGTTGGAGGACTTTGATTCACTCAGAACTGAATATGGTCTTCAGAATTCACCTACATCTGGACAAGTTGTGTCAAAAGTACCTCTCTCCTGTATTGATAAGAGAACTCCAAAATACTCTGCAAGCTGCAAAATGGAAAAAGCCTGCAATAAAGAATTTAAATTATCAAATAACTGTAACATTAGAAGTGGGTTTTCAGAAAATACTCCCTCTCTTGAAACTTTGCCATGTCTCTCTCAATTTAAGCAGGATGAACAACCATTGGTATTAGGGAGCAAAGTATCACTTGTTGGAAGCAGTCATATTTTGGGACAAGAACAAGCTTTACCTAAAAATATAAAAATAGACATTATGAAACCTGAAACTTACCCTAATCTTCCCATGACAACAAATACAGAAATTTGTTCTACTTACTCCAAAGATCCAGAAAACTATTTTGAAACAGAAGCAGTGGAGATTGCCAAAGCTTTTATGGAAGATGGTGATCTGACAGATTCTGAACTGCTAAGTCATCCCGAACACTTTCGTCTTACCTGCCAAAACAAGGAAATGGCTTTGTTAAATTCAAGAATTGGAAAAAGAAGAGGAGATGCACTTTTCTTAATTGGTAAGTATCTGTTTTTCCCTTTTGGCTGGCCAAACACTTTTAAAATTAAGTCTTTATTAGTCCTGGTGTCCTAGCTTATAGCAATTAGGGTATTATACACTAAACATGTTTTTCCAGACTTTTAAGTGTAGTTTGGGGAGATGTAACTTCACTCTTGATATCTCTGAGTTTGTATACTAATAAATTGTGTTTTGAAGTTCTTAGTATATTTTTAGACATTATTAATATAGTTATAATGGAGAAATTACTGTTAGAAGTTTGAATTTCTCTAGAAAATTTGAAGCTTTTTAAAAATGTTTTTATTGATTTCAGAGAGGAAGGGAGAGGGAGAGAGAGATAGAAACATCAGTGATGAGAAAGAATTATTGATCTGCTGCTGCCTTCTGCACACCCCCTACTGAGGATTGAGCCTGCAACACGAGCATGTGCCTTTTACTGGAATCGAACCTGGGGCTCTTCAGTTTGCAGGCCGATGCTCTACCCTCTGAGCCAAACCAGCTAGGGCTGAAACTCTTATCTTCATGTTATAACAGCCTTTATAATACAACTTATTAACTGTTTTTATAAATAAAGATAGCATAGGTTCAGATTCTGGCTATTATTAAAAGATTGGTTTGCAATCTCTCATAGTGTCCCATGAGAGAGCAAACTGGCCTTGAACCATTGCCTGGTGTCTGTAAGCATTCAAACGTGTTGCACAGTGGGGGGAGAAAAAAGACTGGTTTCTAGTTATAGGTGTTAGCTTGCTTTTTTTAAAAAAAAAAAAAATCTAGGAAGTGTTCTAAAACCAGTATTCTGGTCTTAGTGCCATTTGGACTATATTCTAACTTCTAACAAGTTAGTTTACTAGGATAATTAGACGTGATATTTTTTCTGTTAGTATCTCTGATTGGGAATAATATTAAGTAATTTAATCTCGATCATTTTAAGTAGTTGATCTTCAATAACTAGCTCCTTTAAAAAAAACAACAACTATAGATTCAGAATAGTTATCACAAGTCTTGTCCAGTATCTTCATACAGTGAGTGACACTGAAGCCAGTCAGTTCATTCTTCCCCTTGGTGCCTTTTGACTCTAAGTTATCCTGGTGGATACAGATTTGCTTAATCAAGTGTTATCCAGGCCTCTTTCTATACCAAGTTTATGTTATGGGCAGAGTGTTAAGTTTATAATACTTACCTTGAACTATTGCTCTTGTCTAATGCAGGATGCTGAAGTGCAGAGATGATTAAAGATACTCATAATTCTTTTATGGAAAATAATGGCTTTATTTATTGGAACCCATTTTGTTCATGTGTATACTGAAATGGGTTGGCCTTCAGCTCAGGAGAAAAAACAACTTTTAATAAATATTCTCAACAGCATCACTGTTTAATTTCCCTCACCTCTGTTATATATTTATATGCAAATATATACAGCTTAATCACCTTCTGGTTATTTGACTAATACAGGTCCCTGTTAAACAATTAAATCACATTATAATCTAACATTTGGTAAAGCCCTGAATGGGTATTGTTACTTATTAAATACTACAAATTCATTTCCTTTAATAAAGCATCAAAAAGCAAAGCACCTATTACCACATACTATCCATATGGCATAAAGATGCATATCTAGAATCATGGTTTAATTTTACTTTCAGCATTTGTAGAATTGTTAATAAGAAGTATTACTTCTAATATTTTAATGTAATTTGGGTAATTTAAAAAATATTTTCTCCTCACTGACTCTAATTCAATGACCTATGTAATAAATTCCTCTTGAGTTTAATGCAGGAAAAAGACATGATTATTTGAAGAGATTTTGTTTATCTTTATTGCCAGTAAACCTAGAATTACATTCAGTTCTAGTTTATTAAAAAGTGGTTTATCTGTGCTATTGGGTAATGTCTGTTTATCCCTAGACCCAATTAAATAGTGGTATTTTAAATGGTCAAAAATAATAGAAATTAAATTGATATTGAAAAATGAATATTCTCTTTCAAAATAGAATGGTTGCTATTTAAATTATAATTACGTATTTTTTGCTGAACATATTGTAAGAGTCAGTACTTTAGCTTTTAAAAATGGGCTGTAGGCTTTTTTATTATTTGCTTTTGAAAACCTGTATGGAATTTTTTTTTAGGAGAGCCCCCAATCAAAAGGAACTTGTTAAATGAATTTGATGGGATAATTGAAAATCAAGAAAAATCCTTAAAGGCTTCAAAAAGCACTCCAGATGGTAAAATTTTTTTTTTTATCCATATTTTCCCCCTCTATAGGTACTACCCATAATATTCATAATAGTTATTTTTTCAGCTCTTTTGATTATATAGATAAGTAGACAAGACCTTACAGTTTGTTTGTTAAACTTATATCTTGTCTTACTTATGTGAGCTTTTCCTTCATAATACCTGGTATAAGGCAGAGGTTCTTTGTAATTGGGAAATGTGTAATTATTATAAAATAATGACTTTTTAATTTTAAAAAAGCTATAAAATTTAGTAAGAATTTAGTCTGAACTTCAGTGACTATGCAAATTATATCTTCAGTCTTTAGCCTGTCCTGGACTCCAGACTTAGTTATTCATTTGTCGATTTATCACTTTTCTGCTGGTTTTGCTAATAATGCATCTCAGTTAATATGATCAGTGCTAAACTCCTGATTCCATCCATGCCCCAGACCTGCTCTTTCTGTTATCTTTCCTTTCTCACTGCCATTCTGCCAGCAGATCACATAAAAGCCTTATGTCATCTTTTACCTTTATTTCCTCATACTTCATATCCAACCCATTAACAAGGCCTATAGGTTCTGCCTTCAAAATATAATAAGAATCTGATCATTTCTTCTCACCTCTATCCCTGCAATCTTTATCCAAGCCACTATCATAGCTTCTAACCCTTCTCCCTGTTTTTGCCATTTCCTTTCCTCTAGCCTATTTGCAACACAACAGCCAGAATCAGTCTTATAACACAGAGATCAGATTCTGTCACTTGACTGCTTAAAACTGTTTGTGGTTTCCTATCTCATTTATATGGAAATTCAAAGTTTTTACCATGAAATGCTTGAAAATAAATAAAACATATGTAACTATTGCTCACTATATACTTGGTTCCTGGTTTAGAAAGGAAGAACTGAGATTGTGAGGGAGAAATATGTTAAACTCTGGAGGCTTTGTTCTGAAACACATGGGTAAATCCCACAAGAGGCAGGAACACTTTGGAATATTCTAAATCATCTCTCATTTACTGATAGAGATGTGAAAGTTATCATTAAAACAAAGTGTTTTAAATGTCTATAAAACTATATTATTTCTGTTGTTCTTTTCTTCCTCCTAACTTAATGGTTCTCAAACTTTAGTCTGTATAAGAATTCTGAACAGAGTTGAAAACAAAAACCGTAATTACTATTCTTTATGAGAAGTAGAAATAATTTCTAGGATAATTATTACCATACTGAGTTATTACATGATAAATTGCCTTTAGAACCTGTGTAAGATGTGACTTCTTTCTACTCTCTAGGTATTAAAAAATGGTATTAGGTAGTATGCATATAGGAAAATCTTGTCCTAAAACCATTGTTTTTGACATAGTGCTACAAGAAGTAAATGGAAAAACATGCATATAATTGTAACAATGGTACTGTTGCATAAAGTATTATATTTGGGGGATTATCTTAAGCCAGTATATATTCAGTATTTATTTGACCATCATATCTTATTTTTTACTTTTTTAATGATTTTTTTCTCAGCATGATAATCATTCACAATTTGCTAGTGAATGATTCTTTTCCTTCTAATTTTTTATTATGAACATTTTTACATGCAAAAATGTCGAGAGTTTACCCATTTAGTCAGCACCTATATTCAACAGTATTACTATTTTTGCTTTTTGTTTTATCTAATTACATATAATATGTGGACATATATAGTAATAGATCTATGAGGATATGTTTGTGTTAAAACACTTGAGCATTGCCCAGCTGCAGTGGCTCAATGGTTGAGTGTCACCCTATGAACCAGGAGGTCACGGTTCCTGGTTGGGGCACATGCCTGGGTTGTGGACTTGAACCCCGGTATGGGGCATGCAGGAGGCAGCCGATCAATGATTCTCTCTCATCATTGATGTTTCTATTTCTCTCTCCCTCTCCCTTCCTCTCTGAAATCAATAAAAATATTTTTTTTAAAAAAAACACATACAAAAAAAACCCCAAAAAACTTTTGGGTGTTAGTTTTAGATCTGACATTTCATAATGGTATAACCACAGAGCCATCATTGTTAGGTTAGGTGGCTCAGGAGGCGGTGTAGGAAATAAAGAGAGCTGAGTTAATCAGAAAAGAAAGAAAGGAAAGGTTTTATTCTGCATCCCTGGGCGACCCATGAACCCCAGAGACAGGGCATGTGGATCCGTGCCAACATGGAGGGGGCGCTTTTTTTATACTGCAGTTGGGTGAGGGGTGGGGACATGAACTGAGATATTCAGCTGAGGAAGTTTCCGCTGCAGGGGGTCATCAGCGTATTCAGGAAGGAGTCAGTATCTGTGTGGGCATCGTGTTGATTCAGGGAGAAGTGTTGATTCAGGGAGAAGCCGGTATCTTGTGTCTGGCACGCTGATCTGTTAGAAATGCCAGGGAGGGTCCATTATCTAAGCACACGTCTGCATGTATCTGATCCTGGGCCCTCTCCGACCTAACAATCATCACCAAAGAAAGTTGCCTAATATCTGATATAATCTAATCTACAGTGGTCTTCTTAGCTTTTTTTATACTTAACTTTATTTTTCATACAGTAGCACTTTTAAATGACCAAGCCAGTTATTTTGTAGACTGTCCCACATTCTGGATTTGTTTGTTTGCTTGTAGTATCATTTAGCTTTTTTCTCTATTCCCTATTTGGATCAAAGACTTAATTAGGATCTGGTTATGCATTTTTGGCAAGAATGCCTCATAGAAGTTCTGTGTACATGTTTGCATCAGGGACACACTGTGTCAGGCGGTTTGATCACTTGGTTAAGATGCTAACCACCAAATCACTTCATTAAAATGGTCTATTTTCGCCGAGACCGGCTTGGCTCAGTGGATAGAGCGTCAGCCTGCGGACTGAAGGGTCCCGGGTTCGATTCCAGTCACGGGCATGTACCTTGGTTGCGGGCATATCCCCAGTAGGAGATGTGCAGGAGGCAGCTGATCGATGTTTCTCTCTCATCAATGTTTCTAACTCTCTATCTCTCTCCCTTCCTCTCTGTAAAAAATCAATAAAATATATTTAAAAAAAAAAAAAATAGTCTATTTTCCCATTTGCAACTAGCAGGTAATCTGTGGGATGATCTTTTGGGCTGTGAAAATACTCAGTTTACCACTCTTTCACTCACAATTTCAACATCAATTGATAATATTCACTTGAATCAATTATTTAATTAGAAGTTAGAAAATAGTGTTTTCCAAATTATGTTATTCCTTATACATTTAGTAGCTGGGATTCTTCAACAAGGAAGAGCTTTTCCTTAACAACTGGGGAGGAACTATAGTTCTTCCTAAAAAGGCTGGGTAAAAGCTTAATTCTTTCCTTTTAATTATCATTTTCAGAGTAGGGAGTAGTTAGTGTAATAATCACTGCTAATGGTAGATAATGAATTTTTTTCTCTCGAATAAAATTGATTTTTATTTATAATGCATGTATAAAGTCTAAAAGTAAAATATATTACACATAATGTATATTTTCACAAAGAAAACCACTTTTTTATTTAAATCATCCCAAATTTAAAAGTGGAAACCTCTTTAAAGTATTTCACAAGGGTTTGTTTATCTTTTTAACATGCCTTGATTAACCTTTGAGCACTTTTGTGCTTTTTATTATCATAAAAAGATTTCCTAGGGTGTTCTTGTAATCCCCTGCCCTACTTCTAGAATCACTGTTTTTCCAATGAGCCTTTCAGTGGTTAATAGTTTTTAAAAAACAAAATTGGGGTTCTAACTAGTCTCGCTGCTGGTGTCATTTTTTTTATGCTACAATTCTTGGTTCATAATAATAGTGCCATAGTTACTTATCCTGCAGTGGTGGTTCTCAAATTTTTTGGTCTGGAGACCTTTTTATACTCTTAAAAATTATTGAAGATCCCAAAGAAGGTCTCCATGTCAATTACATTTATTTATATTTATCATATTAGAATTAAAACAAATTTTTTAATTTTTGTACATTGTGCATTGGTCATTTTTGAAAATATTAGTTCACTTAGTTATGCTGTTCTTCCAAATATTGGCATATTTTTTATACAATATTAAACAATTGCTTTTTGTCACCACTGATACGTGAAAAGTTTTAAGTATTTGGAAGCTGTCAGGCTAACAGAGCCAGATAAAAGCCTTCCAAAATTCTAATTTTGTTTAAAAGCTTACATTTTACCACTGGAAACAAATACTGCCACTTGTTTTCCTTATAGTGACAAGTTCATTTCATTCATTTCAAAAAATATCTCCTGAATATCCAAGTCTGGATAACTAATTGTTTTGGTTATTCTTTTAAGTAACAATGGAACTGTGTGAAAATTTACATAAGTACATTCTTTGAGACAATCATCACACTAAAGTCTGCAATAGGACACACGAGCAATGCAGATGTCATAATTACTCAAAATGTCAACACAATGAAAAAAACCGGGGGTGGGAGAGGTGGGCGGTCAATCAGGAAAAAGGAGACATATGTAATACTTTAACAAACAAACAAACAAAATAGATATGACTTTATTATTATTATTATTAATAAGGTAGCTTTGACAGCTTAGATTCCCTAATAGAGTTGCGGGTATCCCTCCCCCAGGGATCACCCTTTGAAATCCACTGTCTTACAGTATATACATAATAGTTTCAAATTTACCATACATACATACAGCACACATACATACACTCATTATCCTTTCTTACAAGGTATCAGTATATATATATTTTTAATATGTTTTATTGATTTCAGAAAGGAAGGGAGAGGGAGAAAGAGAAACATCAATGTTGAGAGAGAATTATTGATTGTCTGCCTCTTGCATGCTCCATACTGGGGACTGAGCCAGTAACCCGGTCATGTGCCCTTGACCAGAATCAAACCAGGGACTCTTCAGTCCACACTCTGACACTCTGTCAACTGAGCCAAACCGGCTAGGGTAAGGTATCAGTATATTATACACTGTTTAATACCTTCTTTGTTTGTCGGTGTTGTTTACTTTAGACCATATCTAGACATCATTCCTAATGAATATGTAGATATTTTCCTCATTCTTTTCATGATTACATAGTACTTGTGATCACATGGGTCTATCTACAAATTCTAGTTTTTTCAACTGCTCCCCTTCCAAAGGACTACTTGGAGATATAAGAAGTACAAGTTACACACTGAGAATAATAACTAAAGTTTAGCTTCTAAACCTTTACAAGACTAAACCTTAAATTAGATATTTTCATTGACTAACACTTTTGAGTTACAATTAACATTGGCTGACTGAATTTATACTGATTTATTTTATATGTTTGTACTGTGAATTATTTAGAAAACAGTCATCAGTGTGAATCAGACATTTCTTTTGGTAGTTATTTACTGAGCATGCATTATATGCATTGAAAATGTTAAAGTCTATGATTATATCAAAATTTATGTGTAAATATTTAAAAGTGTGTAATAAATAAACATAGTAAATAAAATATCCTATGAGACATTCATTAATAACTAATATAAAATGTATTTTCATTGAAACATAATGTAAAATAATATTTTTCTAGGCACAATAAAAGATAGAAGATTGTTTATGCATCACATTTCTTTAGAGCCAATTACCTGTGGACCCTTATGGTAAGACATGTTTAAATTTTTTTAAGTTCTACTAATACAGTTTA
>NW_006291552.1:457836-476602 GCF_000327345.1 Myotis davidii
GGGTATTTTTTTTTTCATAAATATTTCTAAAATTAATGGCACTAACATGCATATAGGAGTTAATCCTTCCCTCTTGAAGCCTGCATCAGGGTTAAATCATTGTGTACTTGGGTCATACTTATAGTGCTATCATATACGAGCTCGTTTTTTAGTCATAACTTTATAAAGTCAAACAGATTTTATTCCCATTTTATGGATGAGGTACTGAGGTTGAATGGAGTTAAGGAAATTACTCAACATTAATTATAAAAAAGATGGATTATATGGAAAATATTTTATCTCTCTTCTTAAAACCCTTCTAAAATTACTAAGATTTAAAAAATATATATATCTTTATTGATTTCTGAGAAAAAGGGAACGGGAGAGAGAGAAATATCAATGATGAGAGTGAATCATTGATTGGCTGCCTCCTTCATGCCCCCTCCTGGAGATTGAGACGCAACCCTGGCATGTGCCCTAACCAGGAATCAAAGCCTGACATCCTGGTTCATAGGCCAGTGCTCAACCACTGAGCCACAGCAGCCAGGCTAAGATATTTTTTTAATGTATAAATGCACAAGGATAGTAATAAGAAGAAACAACAAAATTTCGGAAGCCAAAAAGCATAAAAGACTTAGAAAGCATAGAATGCCAGAAACTGACATTAGAGTCAGCAGAGAAACTAGCTACTTACTCAATTCAATTTCCCCTAAAGAACATGAGAGGCCCTGACCAGTTTGGCTCAGTGGATAGAGCATCGGCCTATGGACTGAAAGGTCCCAGGTTCGATTCCAATCAAGGGCATGTACCTTGGTTGCAGGCATATCCCCAGTAGGAGGCAACTTATCGGTGTTTCTCATTGATGTTTCTAACTCTCTATTCCTCTTCCTTCCTCTCTGTAAAAAAATCAATAAAATATATTTAAAAATATGTTATAAAAAAAAAAAAGAACATGGGAGGAACTTAGGTTGGCAGCAACATGTACTTTTGAAGGTGAAGCAGAAAATAGGAAAATTCATTGGAAATCTGTTTTAAGAAGCATCTATATCACCCTAATCAGCTTGGCTCAGTGGATAGAGCATCAGCCTGCGGACTCGCATGTACCTTGGTTGCGGGCACAACCCCCGTGGGAAGTGTCCCGGAGGCAACTGATAGATGTTTCTCTCTCATTGATGTTTCTAACTCTCTATCCCTCTCCCTTCCTCTCTGTAAAAAATCAATAAAATATATTTTAAAAGGAAAAAAAAAGCATCTATATCCCTTCCTCCATTGCAGATAGGCAGTTATCCCTCTTCCATAAGGTTATTCTCAGGAAAAGAGGAATTGAAGGAATTCTGAATTGGGGATGGGGTGGGGGAGGGTACTGAACACAGAGATTAAGTAAAACCCTATATATTGAGTGGTGAGAAAATTCATTATAAAAAAGATGGAAATATGGAAAATATTTTATCTCTCTTCTTAAAACCCTTCCAAAATTACTAAGATTTTTAAAAAATATATTTTTATTGATTTCAGAGAGGAAGGGAGATGGGGAGAGAGAGAGAAACATCAATGATAAGAGAGAGAGCCTCCTTCCCATACTTGGCTTCCATTGCTGGCAGCCAGGCCTCCAGTTAGAAGACTGGAAGATTTTTTTCTGGGGAATATGACCAGTTCAGTAGAAAAACCCAAAATACTGACAGTTGTGGATATTCATGTGAAACAGCATAGCCAGATC
The DNA here is from genome assembly GCF_000327345.1 of Myotis davidii. NCBI lineage: Eukaryota > Metazoa > Chordata > Mammalia > Chiroptera > Vespertilionidae > Myotis > Myotis davidii. The sequence continues at coordinate 459,533 of NW_006291552.1, forward strand.
ACCAGACAGTGAAGTCAACAATGGGCAATCCCATAGCATACACCTTCCTGTTGACTTTTCAGTGCCTCACTCTGAAATATGAACAGCTACTCAAGGAACACCTGTCATTGGAAGAAAGCCTCTATGAAAGATAGTGTCCAAAGTACAAAAATAAACAAAGCAAAAGAAAATGAAAGAAAGAAAAAGGAAGGAACTTAGAGAATATAGATTGTGCAAGGAGAAGAAAACTTTAAAAATACTAGTATTATTAGGAAAGAGAACATATAACATCCTTAAAATGTGTACAGAAGAGCCCTTAGAAATTAAAAATATGATAGCACAAATAAGTTAACTCAGAAGTAATAGAAGATCAAAGTTATGAACACTTCCAGAATGTAGAACAAAAAGAGAAAGAGATCAAAAGGGGAATGAAAAGATAATCAGAAAAGTCTGAAAATTTGGAGATTGAAAAATAAGGAATAGGAAAAAATATGAGAGTAATTTCAAAGAAAAAGTTTATCAGTACTGAAGGACGAGTTTCCTTGATTAAAAGCAGTGGTTCTCAACCTTCCTAATGCCGCGACCCAGTTCCTCATGTTGTGGTGACCCCCAACCATAAAATTATTTTTGTTGCTACTTCATAACTGTAATTTTGCTACTGTTATGAATTGTAATGTAAATATCTGCTATGCAGGATGTATTTTCATTGTTACAAATTGAACATAATTAAAGCATAGTGATAATCACAAAAACAATATGTAATTATATATGTGTTTTCTGATGGTCTTAGGCGACCCCTGTGAAAGGGTCGTTCGACCCCCAAAGGGGTCGCGACGCACAGGTTGAGAACCGCTTATTAAAAGGGTCCTCAGTACAATGAAGATAACATTCAGCAGACTAACAATGATAAGCAATGTGTTGTCTTTCCTTCTATTTGTTGTATCTGCCGGGAGTGGGAGATAAATAAAGAGTCCTCAGAGTGAGCACATGAATAAAAAGGAACCACAGTGATGGGGTATTGTTGTGAAATTTTAGAACACTAGGGGCAAAGAGGAACCTTAAATTTTCCAGTGGGCAAAAAAAATTAGGTTTCAAACAAAGCTTCAAAAGTCATATGGTATAAGTCCTCTCATCATTAATAATGGAAGCTAGAAGATTATGGATTATATGATGTATAATACAGAGCAATGCCTTTAAAATTCCAAGAGGAAATGATTTTCACTCCAGAATTTTATCACTGATCAAAGTATCAAATAAGTGTGAGCATAGACTTTTTTCAGATGCTAATTACCAGAAGGTTTTTCTCCATAGCATTTACTACCATGTGACATATTGTCACTTTCCCTCCACTAGAATGTAAACTCTATAATTTTGTTTTGTTCGTCACTCTGTCCTCCAGCCAGATAGTGCCTGGCACATAGTAGGACCTCATTACATATTTGTGGATAGATGAATGGATAGCTAAATTAGTTCCAGGGGTTTAAGGATGGATAAAAGGAAGTATGGGGTTTTCAACAAGATATCAAATATTAGGAAGAATGTATATGCTAGGGAAGATGATAAATTTAGTCCTATGCAGTTCAAAGTGTGGGAATAACATCTAGGGGAAAGTTGGGCATAAGTGACAGGTTAATATTTTTTTTGTTAGGTAGATGGTAATTTAAGTAATAGATATAATCACCTTGCCCAGGAAGGGTCTAGGAAAGAAATCCAACTTTGGAGACAGGAAAGAAGAGTCGGAAAGAAGAAAAAAAACAGCAAAAAAAGAGAGAAACAAATAAATAAAGGGACAATGGGGTAGATATTAATGGTAAGAATTTTAAGAGGGGAAAAGTCAACTGTCACAGCTGCCAAAAGTCTAGTAGAATGAGTGTACACATGTAGGAATATTTTTTTTGGCATTTGGGGGGTTATGAATAACTTTATTGAGAACAATTTTTATAGAGTAGTGGAAGAAATGAGAATTCAATGAATAGAAATCAAGGATTACCTATTTAGGAAGGTTGGCCACAAGGAGTAAGTAACAGTATGAACTTGAAGGGGAGACAAGGCTGAGGAAAAAATGTCTTGGCGAGACTGGTCAGGGTTTTCTAGCTAAATGAAAGGAACCCTAAAAAAAAAAAAGATATCAACAGGTGATAGAGAAAGAAATGAAGTAGGTGGAATAATAACTGAAAAAATGGGACTCCTGAAAGACAGAGTTATTAGTTGGGGTTAGAGTACAAGTGAAAGTGTTAGCCACAAGAAGACGGATAGCTCTTTCTCTGGTTAAAGAGGTGAGTAAGGAGATAACCTGGAGGAGAGAGTCACAAGGATCTGTGTTTGACAGACTGTTCCTATTATGGGAAGTATGTGGTAAAGTCAAAGACTGGCGTCCTTGTATGAGAAGTTGTAATGGACTTGACAGTGGTATTGTTTTGGGTGGTAACCATGATGAAATGTAAAACAGCAGAATAGTATCACCATGTAGCAATAAGGGTCTCCCCCAAAATGCATATTCCATAATTTTTATGTGTGTGTGTGTGTGTGTTCACTGTAACTAATCAAGCAAATGTTTTCTTCTCATTATAGCACAACTAAGGAAAGGCAAAAAATACAGACTCCAAATTTTACTGAACCTGGTCAAGAATTTCTGTCCAAATCTCATTTTTATAAACAGCCAACTTTGGAAAAATCTTCAAGCAATTTATCAATTTCAGGACAGCCATTTTATAAAGTTCCTGCCACACAAAATAAAAAAAGGAGATACTCAATTACTACAGGCAAACCAGTGAAAGTTTTTGTCCCACCTTTTAAAACTAAATCACATTTTCACAGAGATAATCAGTGTCTTGGCAGCAATACTGATTTGGAAGAAAACAAACAAAAACAAGAAAACATAGGTGAACATGGCTCTGGTGGTAGTAAAAATAATATTAATAACAGTGAAATTCATCAGCCCAACAAAGATAACTCCAATCAAGTAGCAACTATAATCTCCACAAAGTGTGAAGAAGAACCTTTAGGTATTTTGTAAAAATTTGTGTTGACATAATTTTGCCTTTCAGTTAGATATTTCTTATATTAAATAATGCTTTGAGGATTTCCCCCCTTTGTAATGATTAATAATTTCAAGACTTTCTTTAATGCCTTAGATTTTTCCAAGTCCAGAGATTAGGTTTAAATTACTCTAATATTGTCTTTCAAAAGTAACTACTTGTGGACTTTCTTGTTTTTAAAAAAGTAATTAGACACACACCTAGAATTGCTATTACTGGAATATATTTTTTCCCAGGCTACTTATTTTCTTCTAAATCTGAAAGAAAGAAAGAAAGAGAGAAAGAAAAAGAAAGGAAGAAAGAAAGAAAGAAGTATTTCTATTCTTTAGAAGTTGAAACTTTTTTCATGCCTGAAGATTTAAAATTAGAACTAATTGATAATGTATAATTTTATAAAGAAAGGGTTGTGCTTTTTAAATTTTATACTCAAATATTTTTTGCTAATTATTTCTCAATAGATTGCATTGCAAATCTTCAGAATGCCAGAGATGTACAGAATATGCGTATTAAAAAGAAACATGGCCAACAAATTTTTCCACAGCCAGGAAGTCTGTATCTTGCAAAAACATCCACTGTGCCTAGAATCTCTCTGAAAGTAGCAGTAGAAGGCCAAGTTCCCTCTGCATGTTCCCATAAACAGGTATGCTTTTGTTGACAATGCTATTAGCTTTTATAGCGACTTGTAATTTTATTTTATTAACTGGTATCTCCAAATTGCCCTTTTTAAAGGAAGAACCAATTGAAATCATCATGTTCCTATCCACCTACAGGGGCAGCCTCCTCCTCCTCTATTGCCTTAATCCTACAAAGTGATCTAGACTTCAGAATTAGTATTCCTCTTCCCCTTTCAAAACATATTTTATTACTATAAGAGCTCTTGGCTAGGTGTTAGAGGAAAGTAGTCTCATTGAATTAAAATTGTGAATAACTCATAATCCTGAACTCACTAAGAGTTATTCACAGTTTTAAAAGAGGATTCTTATTAAGCTACTAGAGGCCCAATGCACAAAATTTATGCAAGAGGCCTTTCTTTCCCCCGGCTGCCGGCACTGGCTTCCCTCCGGCCGCCAACAGGCACCCAGGACCTGGGTTTCCCTTGCAGCCCTGGTTTTGTCTGGAAGGTCATTCAGAAGGATGTCCAGTCTAATTAGCATATTATGCTTTTATTATTATAGATTACTGTCTAGTTAGCATTTTAGGCACTGGAAAAGTGAAAATGATATTTGGTAATATTAATAGGTAACATTTATTGAGCATTTTCTATGTGTTAGGCACTCTTTTAAGCTCTGTGCCTGCTGGTTATATCTCATTTAACCTTCACAAGCACCTAAAAGAAAGGCACCATTATTTTGTTCATCATTTTACGAATGAAAGAACTGAAGCACAGAGAAGGTTAAGTAACTGCCCCCAAAGTCACTTAACTAAGCAAGTAGAAGAGCCACAATTCCAAAGCAAGGAGTCTGACTCCAGAGTGAAGTCTGAATGAAGGAAACGATACTCTGGGATCAGGCCTCTGGTAGAAGTGAGCACCTTGAAATAGGCCAGGCCTGTGTAGAAATCTGACCTCCTGAGGTCAGACTCCCTGAAATACACTTTTTACTGTTCTCTCTCTTCTAAATTTTTGAACTTAAGAGATTTTGTAAAACATTGTTACTTTTTTTACCCCCACAATGACTCCAATGGCAGATATAGCAAGAGGCATATACACGGGGGAATGAAAAAGGTGCAACAGACTCGAATTGGAGGGGAGGTGGGGGTCATTTCTAGTACATCAGCATTTTAACTTCTACTAAATAAGTTAAACCTTTTTTTATAGTGAATATTTTAATATTTAAATGAAAATTTTGAGTAAATTCAGTTTCAGTTTGTTACAATTGTTTCTATTCTGTGAAACATGCTTTTTTGTTTGATTTTGTTTTTCATTATCAAATTTTTCTATTATTTCTTTTGTGCAGCTGTATATGTATGGCGTCTCTAAACAATGCCTAACAATTAACAGTAAAAATGCAGAGTCTTTTCAGTTTCACACTCAGAATTATTTTGGTAAGGAAGCCTCATGGGCTGGAAAAGGCACACAGCTGGCTGACGGTGGATGGCTTATACCCTCCAATGATGGGAAGGCTGGAAAAGAAGAATTTTATAGGTATTCTGTGCAAAAAGAGGTGTTAACTTTTATATATTCTGTAATCATTTTTCCTCACAAGCTCTTCTTTTTTCTCTTTCCTTATCTCTCTTGAACTTAAAAAGTTGGCTAGGAATAAAATTTTTATACATCAAATCATTTTATTTTATTTACTTATTTTTTTATTCCTCACCTGAGGACATTTTTCCATTGATTTTTAGAGAGAGTGGAAGAGAGGGAAAGACAGAGAGAAATATCAAATGTGAGAGAAGCACATTGATTGGTTGCCTCCTGCACATACCCTGACCAGGGTCTAGGCTGGGGAAGAGTGTGCAACCGAAGTACATGCCCTTGACCGGAATCGAACCCAGGACCCTTTGGTCTGCAGGCTGATGCTCTATCCACTGAGCCAAACCAGCTAGAGTTACATCAGATCATTTAAAATGCATTATGGTTCAATTGACATTTTGGTGAAATCTTTTAAAAAGTGAATTATGGTTTGTCTTAGCATTTAATGAATTGGTTTTCTTAAATTGTGACATTTTCCTTATACATTTACAAAATAAAGACTGATAACAAAAGTTAAATTTGAATTGGCCTTATCATAGACCCCCACACATGTACACTTGTGTCATATTCTCTTTCACTGTGTATTTCAATAAATATGAAATAGAATTACTAAAAATTAAACATAAGTACTTAAATATTAGTAATGCCAAAAATTAATAAACATTACTGCTCTAACACAATTTAGAAATATATAACTTATTATGATTCTAATGTTTGTATAAACATAATTTAAAGTTTTTGCTATCAGAGATGTATTATCTTAAGCCAATGGAAAGATATGAAAAACCTTTCTATAGTGCCGTTATTATTTTAAAAAAATATTAATCCTCAGTCTAGGATATGTTTATTGATTTTAGAGAGAGGTGACGGGGGGGAGAAAGAGAGAGAGAGAGAGAGAATCATTGTTGTGAGAGAGAACATTAATTGGTTGCCTTTTGTACGTGTCCAGACCAAGGATTGAACCCGCAACCAAGGTATGTGCCCTGACTAGGAATCAAACTCACAGCCTTCGGTACACAGGATGATGCTCCGACCAATTGAGCCACACTGGCCAGGGCCCCTTGTTCTTTAATATCTCTATAAATCTTTCCAAAATTTATGCTTTTGGGAAAGTGATAAAACATTTTTCTTTAATTTTTGTTATGTATTTTGGTAGGTAATTGGAATATATTTTGTTATGTGTTTTATCTTAATTTATTAAATTGATTGGTGTGACATTGGTCAACATAAACGTATAGGCTTCAGGTGTGGGTTTCCATGTTACAAGATATGTATATTGCATCATGTGGCCACCACCCCAAAGTCAAATCTTCTCCTGTCACCATATATGAGGATCCCCTTTTCCCCGCACTCACTCCCCTCTTGCAATCACCACACTGCTGTTTGTGTTTACAAGTTTCAGCTTTATGTCTAACATATGACTGAAATCATATAGTTCTTAGCAGAGAGAGAAGCACCAGGACAAGAGAAGGAAGTTCTTAATGTGATTTCTAAAAACAGTCTCTTTAATAAGAAAAATAATCTCAAATATAATTATTTTAAGTTAAGGATTTCATTTTCCAGTTGAAATAATTGTATTGACTAATATCTTTAGTGACTTTTTATTAGTATACTAGAGGCCGGATGCACAAAATTCATGCAAGAGTAGGCCTCCCTGCCCTAGTTGGTTTGGCTTGGTGGACAGAGCATCGGCCTGCGGACTGCAAGGTCCCAGGTTCAATTCCGGTCAAGGGCATGTACCTTGGTTGCGGGCACATCCCCAGTACAGGGTGTGCAGGAGTCAGATCGATGTTTCTCTCTCTCATTGATGTTTCTAACTCTCTATCCCTCTCCCTTCCTCTCTGTAAAAAATCAATAAAATATCCTATATAATAAAAGAGAAAAATGGTAATTGGCGTACGACGATACCCTTTTCATTGGTTAATCAGGGCTATATGCAAATTAACTGCCAACTCAGATGGCAGTTAACTGACAACAAGATGGCGGTTAATTTGCATATGTAGGCACAAAGCAGGGAGGCGAAAGGGAAAGCAGGAAGAAGCCCCCTGCCACTGACAGTGATCGGAAACCCAGGGGGGCGCTAAGAGCCCCCAGGGCCGCCTTTGCCCTGCCCCCCCAGCCATGATCGGAGAATCAGGCGCCTTTTCCGCCCTGGCCAGTGATAGCAGGAAGTAGGGGTGGAGCCAGCGATGGGAGCTGGGCAGGGTCAAAGCTGGCAGTCCCCGGAACTAGGGGTCCCTTGCCTGGGCCTAAAGCAGAGCCCACGATCGCGGGGCCGCTGCCGCTGTGGGTCCCCGCTGCCCTGGCAGGACGCCTCGGCCAGAGGCATTAGGCCTGGGCAGGGGCGGAGCCTGAAACCGCGGGGGAGCTGGGGGTGCCCTGCCCAGGTCTGACACCTCTGCCGGAGGCCTCAGGCCTGGTCAAGGGGCCGATCCGGTGATCAGCGATCGGATGGTGATGAGGGTCAACTCCTCTGGCTGAGGCATCAGGCCTGGGCTGGGGGCAGAACCAGTGATGGGGGGAAATGAGGGTCCCCTGCCCAGGCATGATTCCTGGGCCAGAGGCATCAGGCTTAGGCGGGGGTCAAAGCCGGTGATGGGGGGAGAGGGGGGTCCCCTGTCCAGGCCTGAATCCTAGACCAGAGGCATCAGGCCTGGGCCAGGGGCAGAGCCAGCAATCAGAGGGGTCTGGGGGGCCCCTGCCCGGGCTTGACGCCTGGGCCAGAGGCATCAGGCCTGGGCTGGGGGCAGAACCAGTGATGGGGGGAAAATGAGGGTCCCCTGCCCAGGCCTGACGCCTCTGGCAGAGGCGTCAGGCCTGGGGAAGGGGCCGATCCTGCGATTGGAGATTGATGGGGGGCAATGCCTGAGGGCTCCCAGTATGTGAGAGGGGGCAGGCTGGGCTGAGGGACACTCCCCCTCACCCCCACCCAATGCACGAATTTCGTGCACCGGGCCCCTAGTTTTTTAATAAAAAGAGTAGGCCTTCCTTCCCCTGGTTGACCAGAAGGTCATCTGGTCTAATTAGCATGTTACTCTTTTATTATTATAGGTATTGATACATATCAAATCATTTTCTAAAATTATATTGCTATTGGTTATATATTAACTCAAAAATTTATTAAATGATCTTATAAAGTACAGATTTTTGCTAAGAATAGTCATGGTTACTGAATTTAATATTATCTTATGTGGAGTTGTTTCTTTGTTTTTTTGCTATTTTATTCTACCTTTCTTTGTTCAGGGCTCTGTGTGACACCCCAGGTGTGGATCCAAAGCTAATTTCTAGAGGTTGGGTCTATAATCACTATAGATGGATTATATGGAAACTGGCAGCTATGGAATTTGCATTTCCTAAGGAATTTGCTAATAGATGCCTAAACCCAGAAAGGGTGCTTCTTCAACTAAAATACAGGCAAGTTTAAAGCATTACATTATGTAATCATATCTTGGATACAGTTCAGATTTCTGTGCAGTCTGTGATTTCATGTCGTAGTGCAGGGGTGGGGAACCATTTTTCTGCCAAGGGCCGTTTGGATATAACATCATTTGCAGGCCATACAAAATTATCAACTTAAAAATTAGCCTGCTATAGTTTGGTCAGACATTGAATTAACTCACCACTAATGCCTTGGCAGGGCCAAACCAAATGATTTCAAGGGCCTTATATGGCCTGTGGGCTGGACATTCCCCACTCATATGGTAGCAGAACACAAGCCAGCTGGCAGTGACAGTTGCCATCCCATACTACTGGTCAGTTGTATGGAGTAATTAGTTCTCTTGTCATCCCCCAGGTCCCACTTAAGAGAAATCACATCTTTATACACCTCTTGCTTCCCTCTACCTCCACCCCCTCCATAACTTCTAAGAATATGAATTACCAATTTGATCCACTTTTCGGGGATTGCTAATTAATAAAGCATCTTTCCATTTGGGGGGAGTTAATGTTTAATTCATATTTTAATGGCATAAAAAATATATTACTAGCTACCAAATTTTAAATTCTCTTCTGTCTCAGTATTTTTTCAATAAAGGTATTAAATTTTTATTTTCAACTAAAGGTCTGGTGCACGGACCAGTGGGGTCCCTCAGCCTGGCCTGCGCCTTCTTGGAATCTAGGAGCCCTCAGGGGATGTAGTAGTGCACTAAGCTGCAGGCGGCTCCCACTCATCCCAGCCCCACTGCACCTGCCACCGCCACTCAGTAACACTGCTGCAGCTGCACTCGGCAGTCATGAGCCCAGTGTCTAGAGTCCATTGGTCAGCTGAATGGCGCTCCCCCTGTGAGAGCGCACTGACCACCAGGGGGCAGCAGCTCCTGCGTTGAGCGTCTGCCCCCTGGTGGTCAGTGCACATCATAGCGACCAGTCAACTGGTCGTTTAGTTGCTTAGGCTTTTATATATATAGATTATTCGTTGACTGTTTTTACATCGAAACTGTACTCACAATTCCTAAAATAATGCATTTTCTTTTTAGATATGATATGGAAATTGATAGAAGTCGAAGATCCGCTATAAAAAAGATAATGGAAAGGGATGACACAGCAGCAAAGACACTTGTTCTCTGTGTTTCTGAAATACTTTCACCAACCACAAGTCTAACTGAAACTTCTAACAGTAAAACTAGTGGTGTGGATACCAGCAAAACAGCTATTGTGGAACTGACGGATGGATGGTATGCTGTGAAGGCCCAGCTGGACCCTCCCCTCTCGGCTCTTGTACAGAAAGGTAGACTGGCTGTCGGTCAGAAGATCATCACTCATGGAGCAGAACTGGTGGGCTCTCCTGATGCCTGTGCACCTCTTGAAGCCCCAAAATCTCTTATGCTAAAGGTAAGTTACATTAATGCACTTTCTTAATAAAAATCACTCATGGTCCTGCCATGGTGACTGAATTTGGGGAGTGAGAGGTACCTCTTTTTACTGTATTCTAAAGGTAAAGACATTTCTCTCAGGTATTCTGCTCCCTAAAGGTTTTACAAGGTTGTGAAAAATCCACCTGTTTTTTCTGAGGGAGCTTTCATCTCTGACCTCATACTTGATGATGGGGAACAGTGATTAGCTTCATTTCAACCATCAGCAGATTTTCCCTTTCTGAGAGATTCTTTGCCTTTGTATTCAGTATATAGCACCTAACGTCCTGTGTTTGTGGTTCTTTTTTTTTTTTTTTTTTTTTTTTAAATATATTTGATTGATTTTTTTTACAGAGAGGAAGGGAGAGAGATAGAGAGTTAGAAACATCGATGAGAGAGAAACATCAATCAGCTGCCTCCTGCACACCTCCCACTGGTGATGTGCCCGCAACCCAGGTACATGCCCTTGACCGGAATCGAACCTGGGACCCCTCAGTCCGCAGGCCGACGCTCTATCCACTGAGCCAAACCGGTTTCGGCTGTTTGTGGTTCTTTCTCTTTATTTTTTTTTTGTGTGTGTGTGTTTTTCAAGTCTTTTATTTTAAACTTCATATTCTCCTTTTGCTTTACTCTGTTTCTTTTCTTTGTTTTTTTAAATTAAATCTTTATTGTTCAGATTATTACAGTTGTTCCTCTTTTTTCCCCCATAGCTCCCCTCCACCCGGTTCCCACCCCACCCTCTGCCCTTACCCCCGCCACCCACTGTTCTCATCTGTAAGTGTACAGTTTTTGTCCAGTCTCTTCCCGCATCCCCCACACCCCTTTTCCCCTGAGAATAGTCAGTCCACTCCCTTTCTATGCCCCTGATTCTATTATATTCACCCGTTTATTCTGTTCATCAAATTATTTATTCACTTGATTTTTAGATTCACTTGTTGATAGATGTGTATTTGTTGTTCATAATTTGTATCTTTACGTTTTTCTTCTTCTTCTTCTTAAAGGATACCTTTCAGCATTTCATATAATACTGGTTTGGTGGTGATGAACCCCTTTAGCTTTTCCTTATCCGTGAAGCTCTTTATCTGACCTTCAATTCTGAATGATAGCTTTGCTGGGTAAAGTAATCTAGGTTGTAGGTTCTTGCTATTCATCACATTGAATATTTCTTGCCACTCCCTTCTGGCCTGCATAGTTTCTGTTGAGAAATCAGCTGACAGTCGTATGGGTACTCCCTTGTAGGTAACTGACTGTTTTTCTCTTGCTGCTTTTAAGATTCTTTCTTTGTCCTTTGGCTCTTGGCATTTTAATGATGCTGTGTCTTAGTGTGGTCCTCTTTGGATTCCTTTTGTTTGGGGTTCTCTGTGCTTCCTGGACTTGTAAGTCTATTTCTTTCACCAAGTAGGGGAAGTTTTCTGTCATTATTTCTTCAAATAGGTTTTCAATATCTTGCTCTCTCTCTTCTTCTGGCACGCCCATAATTCGGATGTTGGTATGGTTGAAGTTGTCCCAGAGGCTCCTTACATTATCTTCATATTTTTGGATTCTTTTTTCTTTTTGTTTTTCCAGTTGGGTGATTTTTGCTTCTTCGTATTTCAAATCTTTGACTTGATTCTTGTGATCTTCTAGTCTGCTGTTGGAACTCTGCATAATAGCCTTTATTTCAGTCAGTGTATGCTTAATTTTTAGTTGGTCCTTTTTCATAACCTCGAGGGTCTCACCAGATTTCTTGAGGGTCTCACTACATTTATTCGCGGTTTCTAGAAAATTCTTGAAAAATCTTAGAAGTGTGGTTTTGAACTCTATATCCAGTAGTTTGCTTTCCTCCATTTCTGTCATTTGTGACATGTTTCTTTGTCTCCGCATTTTTTATGCTTCCCTGTGTTGATAGAGTGGCTTTCTGTGTTAGGTGTCCTGTAGGACCCAGTGGCTCAGCCTCCCCAATTACCTGAGGTGGACACTGTTGGTGCACCCCTTTGTGGGCTGTGTGCACAGTCTTGTTGTAGTTAAGCCTTGATTGTTGTAGGTATCACTTGGAGGAATTGACCTCCAGGACAATTGGCTGTGAGAATCAGCTGCGTCTGCAGTGGGAGAATTTCTGAGCTGGAGACACCCTTCTGGGGCAAGACTTGCTTCAGTGGGGCTTTGGTGCTCACTGAGTCTGCCCCCTGAGTGTGTCCCTTATGGATCTGAGGAGTTGTAATCTGGATGGTCCCACTCTGACCACTGGGTACACTAGTTCTTGGATCTCTAAGGAAGTGCTAATTTAGCCTCTGCCTGAGGCTACCCAGCAGGAGCTATGGAGAGATGCCTCTTCTTTGGGGTTTGGAGGTGCCCAGATGAGGCCCAGCTGTGAAGCAATGCAAGCTGCTGTGGGGCCTTGGACCTTCTTTTGGAAGTTCTGGGTCTCTCTGATTCAGCTGCAGTTTGTTAGGTTCCAGTAATCGCTGCAAGCACCTCTGAGAGAAAGCCACCTCGAGTTCCGCCCGATGCCAGACAGTCCAGTTTCTCCCCATATGAGTCTGGGTCCCCAGAGACTCACCCGGAACTGGAGTTCAGAGCAGTCAGGAGCTTGTGTCTCCCACCCGATTGAAAAAGACAACTGTGTCCTCAGCTGCCAGCCCTCCCCCGTGGGCCGCGACCTCAGCCGCCAGCCCTCTCCCGTGCGCCGCATCCTCAGCTGCCAGTGCTTTTGGCATGCGCCTCACTTCCGCACCACCTCTGAGTCTCAGTGCTTTTCTCTTTCCTTCTAGTTGTAGAATTTTCACTCAGCTAGCCTCCCTGTGGTTCTGGATGATGGCCATTTTGTCTTTTAGTTGTATTTTTGAAGTGGTTGTGGGAGGCAGCAATTTCAGGTGTTTACCTATGCCTCCATCTTGGTTTCTCTTGCTTCTTTCTCTTTAAATAAATGATCAAAATCTGAGAAAGAAAAAAAAATCAGTCATTGGTTCAGTTAAGTTCTACAAAGGTTTTTTTACATTTGGAATTTTAAATATACTTACACCTGTGAAGGATATTCTGTTTCTTGAAAATATACTGATAATCTCAGTATAAAGAGGCAGATTCCTCAGACACACTTATCCTAACATATCCCCGTCATTAAGTGGCACATGACTTTATAAGATTCATGACCCCAAAAAATATTCACTGATGCAACCCTGCCTGACTCCCTAATCATGCCCTACAAAGGCAACCACTGCAAATCCCTTGGGCTGTTCCTTTGCTTATATGCTTTGTTATCTTCTTTCCTTCAGTTTAGATCTTTATTAGCTTCTTGCTGTGAAAGAGGGGTGAAATCTCTGTTCAATGTTTACATTATAATGACTATGAAAAATATTTTTTGCAATTCAGCATATAAATATACTATAATTACATTTTATTTCTTTTTTTAAATATGTTTTTATTGATTTCAGAGAGGAAGACGGAGGAGAGAGAGAAACATCAATGATGAGAGAGAATCATTGTTTGACTGCCTCCTGCATGCCCTCACAGGGGATCGAGCCCACAACTCTACTGGGAATCAAAACGTGACCTCCTAGTTCATAGGTCAATGCTCAACCACTGAGCCATGCAGGCCAGGCTACCCTTACTTTCTTTACAATTTACTGCTTTCCCTGGAGTTACTATCTTGCTTTTTTGTTTTGTTTTTGTTCTTCTTAATTTTCTGTGTCCGTAATACCAACTCATTCCCACATAGGAGCTATGTAAAATTCATCTCAGCCGAAACCGGTTTGGCTCAGTGGATAGAGCATCGGCCTGTGGAATGAAAGGTCCCAGGTTCGATTCCGGTCAAGGGCATGTACCTTGGTTGCGGCATATCCCCAGTAGGAGATGTGCAGGAGGCAGCTGATGGATGTTTCTGGCTCTCTATCTCTCTCCCTTCCTCTCTGTAAAAATCAATAAAATATATTTTTAAAAAAATCTCAATGTGTTAAAATACCTTTATTGGTTCCATTTATTTTTCTTGATGATTCTTGAACCTCTCCATTGAAGTGGTTATTTTCTATATATGCTGCACAGGACCTCTTTCTGTGTCAGTAGTCCTGTTTTCTGGATTTTGTATCTTCCTATGTTTATTCTTTAGTTTTAAGTACACACAGCCTCCAGAGACTTTTTGAGAAAGGGAGTATGCAGCTCTTTTGATCATATTGTAAGGTTGGCCGAATATAGAATTTGCAGTTGAAATAATTTCTTCAGAATTTTGAAGACATTTTCTCTCAATTACCTTCTTCTACTACAGCTTCTGCTATGTTCAGTGCTATTCTTATTCCCAGTCCTTCACTATAGGATCTGTTTTCAAGCCATTTTCAACATCATTTGTCTCCAGTATTCTGAAATTTCAAATAATGTACTTTGGTATCAGCCTTACTTTGTAATTATTGTCCTGGGTACACAGTAGCAGTCAGTCTATAAACATATGTCCTTCATTGAGTTCTGAGAAATTTCCTGAAGTAGTTCTTTTTTTAAAATACGTTTTTATTTATTTTAGAGAGAGAGGAAGGGAGAGGGAGAGAAAGATGGAAACATTGATGAGAAACACCAGTCGGCTTCCTCCTGCTCGCCCCCTCCTGGGGATCGAGCCCACAACCCGGGCATGTACCCTGACCAGGAATGGAACTGGTGTCCTCTTCGTGCATGGGATGATGCTCAATCCACTGAGCCACAACAACCAGGCTTACTGTAGTTCTTTTATAATTTCTTCCTTTCTACTTTTCTCTCCATTTTTTAAAAATCCTGATATTTAGGCACTAGACCTCTTAGATTGGTCCTCTCATTTTTTTGATTTTTCTGCTATCTCCCCACCCCCCAAGTTCTAGTTTTTAATTTTACCTTTTAATCCCTAAAGTCAATTTGTGCCTTTTGGCATAATATTTAATTTTTAAGAGACTTTTATTATTCCCTAAGTGTTTTTTCTTTTTTTATGACACCTGGTTTTAGTTTCATAGTTTTAGTTATCTTTTCATCTTTCTGAAGCTGTTGATTAATATCTTGATTTATGTTAGTTTTTTCTGATTCCTGCTCTTTTTTTCCCTATGACAACCTCTTCTTTTTTGGGTCTCATGTTGGAGACTTTCCTCAACTGGTGATTGTTAGCTATTCTTTCCTCTTCAAGAAAGGGGTACTAATGAGCTGATTAGAAGCTCTCTGAGAAGTGGGGCTTGTGAACTTACAGAGTGGTAAGACAAGAGATTTTATTTTATTTTTTTCATTAGGAGACCTTCAAATATCAGTGACTGTTCTGAGAGCTGCACAAAGTAAGAAAGCTAGCAAGGGGATTCCTTTTCAGCATAAGGATTTTTATTGCATTTTTTGTTTTCAATATAGCATCTCACCTGCACCCTTGGCTACTTCTGCCTGGTGATCCAGAGTCTAGAATATGTGTGGTTCAGCCTTTCCAGAAAGTAAGCTCTTCTGGGTTCTTTTTGAATCCTGATGAGGGAAGAACAGTTATCTTGTTGCTTGGTATCTGAGGACTTAATTACCTTCATACAAAATCTCAACCATTCCTCCTGTTTTCAGCACCTGCCTGCAGAGGTACCTGTTGCCTTCAGTTTCCTTAAATTATTTTATTTCATATTGGCTTCATAAAAAAACGTTTGCTATCTGAGTAACCTTGAGTAGGTTATGTAATTTCCCTTATACTCAGTTTTGTCACCTGTAAAATGGGAATAAGTCTTAGGGTTGTTATGAAGATTAAATGTTAATATATGTAAAGCACTAACACTCTGTGCCAGCACCACCGTAAATGCCCCATGAATGTTTGCTATTTTTGTGAACTGTAATTATTCTTGAACTGCTTTGTTATTTACCATTTGTCCAACAAATTTTTAACTTCCAAAATTTTGGTAATTATTTCACCAACTGTCCTCTTGAGTTCTCTTTGTCCTTGTATTTTTTTTTAGAGAGCCTAGATAAGTAAGTATATTTTAATCCATCATTTTTCCATTGAAGTCTGTTTTATTAATTTCCTAATACAGGCATAATTCAGAGATATTGTGTGTTCAGTTCCAGACCACCTCAATAAAGCATTTATCTCAATAAAGCAAGCCACATGAATATTTTGGTTTCCCAGTGCATGTAAAAGCTGTGCTTACACTATACTGTAGTTTAGTGATTTTCAACCTCTTTCATATCATGGCACAAACTAATTACTAAAAATTTTCAGCATACCAAAATATATATTACATTTTTTGCCAACCTGATAAGAAAATAGGTATAATTTTGATTCATTCACACCAGATGGTTATTGTGTTGGCTGTTTTCATTTCTTTATTTGACACTCTAAGGAAAAAGAGGTCACTGCCCCTGACTAAGTGGTCAGGTATTGCATGTTTTAAAAATTCTTGCAGCACATTAGTGTGCCTGTTGGGGCCGTGGCACACTGGTTGAAAATCACTGCTGTGGTCTATTCTGTGTGAATAACATTGTCTGAAAAGCAATGTACATACCTCAATTAAAACTACATTATTACTTAAAAATGTTGACCATCATCTGAGCCTTCAGCAAGTCTTTTTGCTGGTGGAGGGTCTTGCCTCAACACTGATGGCTGCTGACTGACCAAGTGGTAGTTGCTGAAGATTGGATGAATGTGACAATTTCTTTTTGTTTTTTAGTATCTCAAGAAAAACTATTGTAAATATGATAATGTTACATGCAATAAGCACCAATTATCCAAGAAAAATGATCTTACATATAGTAATATTATATGCAATAAACATTAATATTTAAGAATAAAAGGGTTTTAAGTATAATAATATTACCAAAACTATACTAATATAGTATGATATCACAAAAGTTGTAGGAAATATTACTTCTATTATAATCCATTATATTTTCCCCCTCTGGCTCTATTTTTGCTCATCAGTTTATGTTGTTCATTATATTCCACAAATGAGTGAGATCATATGATATTCATCTTTCTCTGACTGGCTTATTTCACTTAGCATGATGCTCTCCAGGTCCATCCATTTGGTTGCAAATGGTATGAGTTCCTTCTTTTTTACAGCAGCGTCAT
>NW_006291552.1:477163-484784 GCF_000327345.1 Myotis davidii
GGCAAGAACAACTCCGGAGGCAGCGGTCAAGACCCAGAATATGTACCCGGCCGCCCCCGAGAAAATGAGATTTCCTCACACCCACCGATGGCTGGTGGTTTGGGGGGGTTGACCGAATATTTTGAGAGCTTGTTTGGAGGTTCTAGCAGGGGAGCGCAGCTACTCGTATACCCTTGACCGAAGACCGGTCCTCTGCGGGGGAGGGGTCGTCCTCTTCGACCAAGCGCGCAGCTTCAGGAGGGACGCACATGGATCGGTGAGGGAGGAGGGGGACACCCGCCTAGCCAGCCAGATCAGCGGAATCAACCCTGGCGATCAATGGGGTGACAGATGTCGCATCCAGATCGCCCTCACATCCTGACCCAATATTTTGAATGATAGCCTTGCTAGATATAGTAATCTTGGTCTCGGGTCCTTGCTTTCCATTACCTTGAGTACTTCATGTCATTCCCTTCTGGCCTGTAGAGTTTCTGATTAGAAATCAGGTGTCAGCCTTATGGGAACTTATTTGTAGGTAACAATTTTCTTTTCTCTTGCTGCCTTTAAGATTCTCTCTTTGTCTTTAATTTTTGGCATTTTAATTATGATGTGTCTGGGCATGGGCCTATTTGGGTTTTTCTTGTTTGGGGTTCTCTGTGCCTCCTGAACTTCTATGACTTTTTCTTTACCAGGTTAGGGAAGTTTTCTACCATTATTTCTTCAAACACCTTCTCTATTCCTTTCTCCCTTTCTGCCTCTTCTGGCACACCTACTGTTCTAATATTGTTACCTTTCACTTTGTCCCACAGCTCTCTTAAGCTGTCCTCCTGTTTTTTAATTGTTTTTTCTTTTTGGTTCTCTAATTGAGTGATATTTTCAACTCTGTTTTCTAATTCACTGATTTGATCCTCAGTTTCCACTAATCTGCTGTGTATTCCTTCCAATGTGTTCTTTATTTGTGTTATGTCATTCTTAATCTAAGACTGTTCTTTTTTCATAGTTACTATATCTTTTTTCATGCTGTTGAGCATTTTTACCATCATTACTCTGAACTCTGTTTCAGATAAATTTTTTATCTCTGCTTCATTTATCTCTTCTTCTGTAGCTTTGCCTACAGACTAATAGGATTCCCACTTGAATTGCCCCCAGGCAATCATCCTCAGGTGTGGTGAGAGTTTTTTCAATAGGGTGGGGCAGTTGCTTCTGCCTGGAGGCTAATTGTTACTTTTAATCTCCTAAATGGCCTCAGGGCAAGGTGTTTTCCAATAGGGTGTGTTGACTATCTTCCCCGTAGGCAAGGCAGATGTCTATGTGGGAAAGATGTCCTCCCCTGTGTGAGGGAATGGCTCATCCCAGGAAACTTGGGGTGACTGCCTTCTGAGCTCTATCCTCTAAGTCCTGAGTCCCCAGTCCTGGGTTCTGCTCTCACAGCTCCAGCCTACTTCACTCTCCCTCTGCCAGAGCACAAGGTGAATAGCTCTACAGGGAATTTTTGTGCGTTGGCCCTTTAAGAGGGTGCCGGAACTTTCAGCTGCCACTCCCTGGCAGACAGCACCCCACTGCTTTTCACAGCTAGATGTTATGTGGGTACCGTCCTCAGATTTGTTGCTCTCTGCTTGGGAGCCCAGCTTTGGGATTAGATCCCAGAGTTCTTAGTGGCGCACACACCCCCGCCCCCCCAGCTGAGATATCTCTCTGGGACTTCAGTTGCCGTCTGTGGGTGCCCAGCTAGCCCTTTCATGCCTCCACTCTTCCTACCAGTCTCTATGTTGTGTCCACCTTTGGTTCTTACATATCAGGGTTCTCCTGTGAGTTTTCCATTGATTATTCAGGAAAGCTTTTCATATTTCAGTTGTAATTCCCGACAATTTCTTAAAATAGGACAACAATGAAGTTTGCCACATGGATTGGCTTTTCCTTTCACAAGCAGTTTCTCAGATATCACAGATTACCATAACATACATAATACAAATGAAAAGGTTTGAAATACTGTGAGAATTACCAAAATGTGACAGAGACACGAAGTGAGCAAGTGCTGTTGGAAAAAATGGCCCCGACACACTTGATGCAGGATTGCCACCAACCCTCAGTTTGTAAAATACACAGTACCTGTGAAGTGTAATAAATCATAGTGCAATGAAACAACGTATTCCTGTAGTCATATTTACATAACATTAAGACTCCATGGCACTATAAATAATTTTGGAGAAAAACAGCTTTATTGAAGTATAATTCACACACTTTGCAATTCACCCACTGAAAGTGACAATTCTGTGATTTAAGTCTAGTCACAGAGTTGTGCAACCATCACCACAATCAGTTTTAGAGCATTTTCATCACCAGCCTACTCATCTGTTGGCAGTGCACATCCTCAGCTTTCAAACACCCACAGGTCTTCCTCAACCTAAAAAGGGGGGCGGAAAGCCTCCCTTAACTCTGCTGTGCACTCTCTGGACATTGTGCAATAGGTTTCCCTTATTCCATGACTAAATCTCTCTCTTTAAAAAAAATTTCTTTAACTTTAAAATTATAGTTGACATTCAATGTTATATTATTGTTAAGTGTACAGAACAGTGGCCAGACAATCATGAACGATATTTCCAGTGCTCACCTGGTACCATACATAGTTATTATGTTATTATTGACTGTATTCCTTATGCTGTATTTTATACCACTACAGTGTGGCCTTGACTTACGAGTTTAATTCGTTCCATGACGGAGCTCGTAACTCAAATTACTTGTATGTCAAATCAAAAAGTGAACGAGTGAGACACGTGATGCTGGGCTGATGTTGTGGTGTTCACTGTGTGACGTTCACTGCGCCAACTGGTGGTGGGGGTATCTGAAGCTGCCTCGTAACCCGAATTTTAGCTCGCAACTCAAAGCAAAAAATCCACCGAGAGAAGGCTCGTATCTCAAAAAAACTCGTCAAGGCCCCACTGTATAACTATTTTGTAACTACCAATTTGTAGCTCTTAATCCCTTCCCTTTTTTCAGCCAACTTCCCTCCCCTCTGGCGACCATCAATTTGTTCTCTGTATCTATGAGTCTGTTTTGTGAACAATTTTTTAAGATACTATATTTTGAAAGTATTTTTACTTTCATACAATTTTTCCCTTATTCACTTTCTTATTTACCTTCATGACACTTTATAAAGTATTAGAGGCCTGGTGCATGGATTCATGCACATTGAAAGGAAATTAATTAGAAGAAATATTTTAGAGGCCAGAAAAGGACCATGGGAGGTTGTCTCCAGGGCATGTCTGGCCCATCTTGCCCTGTCCCGATAGAAGCCAATTGGAGCAGGCCAGCTGGGGAGGAACCACAGGAGATTGGCTGGCCGGGGAGGGAGCATGAGAGGGCTCCAGGGTGTGTCTAGCCTGTCTCACCCGTTCCCAATTGGGTCTGATCGGGGCTGGGAAGGGACCTCGGGAGGGCTCAAGGGCATGTCTGGCCTGTCTCGCCCAGTCCTGATCAGCTGGACCCCAGCAGCAACCTAACCTACCGGTCAGAGTGTCTATCCCCTGGTGGTCAGTGTGCCTCATAGCAACTGGTCGAATGGTTGAATGAACAGTTAGACACTTAGCATATTAGACTTTTATTATATAGGATAATAAAGCAATCCTAAAAGAATGAAAATATTATGAAATGTGAAATAGAACAGAATATTATTTAACCTGTAAATTGATGTATTCCTTAATTTGTCCAGATTTCTGCAAACAGTACCCGGACTGCTTGCTGGTATGCCAAGCTTGGATTCTCTCCAGACCCTAGACCTTTTCCTCTCCCCTTGTCATCACTTTTCAGTGATGGAGGAAATGTTGGCTGTGTTGATGTAGTTATTCAAAGAGCATACCCTATGCAGGTATGACATTTTCTTGAAACTTACTCTATATTTCTCTTTTGAGAAAGTTAATTTGAATGATTCCTCCTTACCATGTATTTCCGTTTTATGTATTAATTACAGTGGATGGAGAAGACATCGTCTGGATTATACATATTTCGCAATGAAAGAGAAGAAGAAAAGGAAGCAGCAAAATATGCGGAGGCTCAACAAAGGAAACTAGAAGCCTTATTCACTAAAATTCAAGCAGAATTTGAAGAGCATGAAGGTAAAGTGAGTTGTATATTACAAGTTTATTTATATGAAAAGTGTTTTTATTAGAGTTTTTGGAGGCTTCTAATTTAAATTTTATAATTAGGTGAATTGTCTTTATTTTAAGTAATAGATTTTTTTTTCTAATTCTGAATCGACTTTTTTCTGTTTTAAAAAAATATTATTACATAGATGTATGGATAAGCATTGAACTGACCCCAAATTATTACATTTTTATTCAACACATTGAGCTTTTAGATACTTGTAATTGTCATTAGACAATAATGCATGACATACCCACAGCACTATTCAGAAATCTTGAACTCCCTCTTAAGCTTCAGTACTAAAGCACTTATAGTCCCTTTTTTGGCATTAGAGAAAAAATAGCAGTGAAAAAAACCTATCAAATTATTTTTCCCTAGATAAATCCTGTATGATATTACTTATATGAGAAGTATAAAAAAGGCAGACTTGTAAAAAAAAAAGGAGAATATAATGGTTGTTACCAGGGGATGGGGTGGGGCAATAAGTGTTTAAGGTACAAACTTATAAAGAGTAAATAAGCCAGAGATCTAGTGCACAGTATCTATAATAATAAAAGCATAATATGCTAATTAGACTGGACGTCCTTTCGGACAACCTTCTGGTCAACGCCGGGACTACAAGGGAAGCCCAGGTCCTGGGTGCCAGAGAGAAGCCGGTGCCAGCAGCCCAGGGAAGGAAGGGCTACTCTTGCACGAATTTCGTGCATCAGGCCTCTAGTAGTGAATATAAAGAACATGTGGCTCACGAGCCGCGGTTTGTTGACCACGGCCCTAAGCCACTGTCATTCTTTTTTTTCAGTGTCCTTATCTTTACTATATAACTTTTGCATTTCTTGTTATTGTAGTTGCTGCGCTTTACATTATTATACTTGGAGTTAGAACTTGTTTTCCCTGTGGCATCAATTTTAATTGTAAAAATCATAGGGTTTTTGCTTATAGGACAGGAAATTTACTTTTTTACCACCTTTTTTATTGCTGTAACTTTATGTTCTGCTTTTCTTCATAATCTTCTATATTATTTAACATCATATATATAAATCTCAAAAAAAGTAGACTCAAAATTTTATGTGCTTAACATATTACTAGCTCATGCTGTTTTCATGATTAAGTAAATCATGAAATTATTTATAATTTACAAATTACTCTAATCAAGTAAATTCTTTGATAATTTTTAAACCATGAATACAATAGCTTCACATTTTCCTAGAAAACTTTTAGCAGATAAATGGTTTCTTATTTTTTAATCTCCCTTCTTTGTGTGGTTTTTGCTTGGTTGTATTGTTTTCAGCACTGTGAACTTTGTGGTTTAGCTAATTAGTGATACTTTTTTTTTTCTAGAAAATATAACAAAACAATGTACACCATCACATGCACTAACCAGACAACAAGTCTGTGCTCTGCAGGATGGTGCAGAGCTCTATGAAGCAGTAAGGACTGTGCCAGACCCCAGTTACCTTGAGGTGAGAGGGGAAGAGGGCATACAGTAAGCCTTAAGGTGAAAGATGTGGGCACTCTCTGGCCATCATGGGAAGCAGGGTGTTGAAATGCTATTTCTCAAAGAGGACATATGCATATTTGGGATTTGCAGTGAGGAGCCAAACCACAGTATCAAATAGAAGATAGGAATGTTATCTTCATTTCTGTATCAAATAGAAGATAGGAGTGTTAAATGCTATTATATATTAAACTAGAGGCCCAGTGCACAACATTCATGCACTGTGGGGGGGTCCGCAGTCCGGGACCCCTTGGGGGATAGCCGGCAGTCAGACATCCCTCTCGCATCCCAGGGCTCTCGCCGTCCGGGACCCCTCGCTCCTTACCGCCTGCCTGCAGAGGGTCCCACCACCACTGCTGAGCTTGCCAGCTGTGAGCCTGGCTTCTGGTTGAGCAGCGCTCCCCCTGTGGGAGCTCACTGACCACCGGGGGGCAGCTCCCTGTGTTGAGAGTCTGCCCCCGATGGTCAGTGTGCCTCATAGCAACCAGTTCTGCCGTTTGGTCGATTTGCATATTAGCTATTTATTATATAGGATAAATGTGGCTTAAAATACACACAAAACTTATTTACTCTTAAGATGAAACAAATATCTTAGTTTCCATGTTCTCAGCTCTTCTCAGATCCTTCCCAGAGTCTATTTTATAATTCTCTTATTTCAAGGGTACTTAAATGGACAAGTGCAGAAGCACTGAACTGTATTAGAAATACCATAGGCTTTAGAATCATGGCTCTGCCATTTATTAGCCAAGCAAATTAGGCATAAAATAGTTATAAAATGGTCATAAAATAAGTTGTTTTAGGATCAAATTAGGTAATATGTAAAAGTGTATTGTTATTAAAGTTTCTTATAAATGTTAGTTGCTGTTAGAACATCATTTCATATATTAAGGTAAGATACCTCCTAAATTTTTAGACACCAGGTATCTAAGTAATGTAAGGGTTAGTTTGCTAGATAGGAAGGAGATGAGAAATTTTAAGAAAACTATTTCTGTTTATTGATTAATCTCATTTATTTGATGACAATAAATCTTGTATATAGCTTTAAGTTTCTTAAATAACGGGACTACAAAATAAACAATGTTCCACTAGAAGAGTAAGCAGTGCTATTCTGAATAGAATTCCCTCGCATTCCCAAAAGGTACAACTCAAATTCTCCCGGTGAAAAGTGAGTTTGGTTTGAAAGCCTGTGAGTGTACTTGCTACAAGTTTGTAAATTAAGGCTTTATTTTTCTTTCCTGAAACATTATTTGTGTTTATCACTTATATTATTACATATGTTGAAGCCTTTGCTTACTCTGAGTTATCATGAAGATAGTTTTAATTTCATCTCAAATTTTAATGAAATATTTATTAGGCTGGTATCCTTTTATAGAATCTACTAGAGGCCCAGTGCACAAAAATTTGCTCATTCGGGGGGGAGGTGGGTCCCTCAGTCCGGCCTGTGCCCTCTCGCAGTCTGGGACCCCTCAGGGGATGACCACCTGCTGGGTTAGGCCTGCTCCCCGGGGGATTGGACCTAAGATGGTAATCAGACATCCCTCTGGCAGCCCGGCAGCCCTCGGGGGATGTCCACTTGCCAGCGGGGAACAGGCCTAAACTGCAGTTGGACATCCTTAGCACTGCTGAGGAGGCAGGAGAGGCTCCTACCACCACCACTGTACTGGCAGCCATCAGCCTGGCTTGTGGCTGAGCAGAGCTCCTCCCATGTGAGAGCACCCTGACCACCAGAGGACAGCTCCTGCATTGAGCGTCTGCCCCCTGGTGGTCAGTGTGTGTCATAGTGACCAGTCATTCCCAATCCTTCTGATATTAGGGTCAGTTTGCATATCCCTTTTACTGTATAGGATAGAGGCCTGGTGCACGGGTTGGGGCCAGCTGGTTTGCCCTGAAGGGTGTCCCGGATCAGGGTGGGTGTCCCGCTTGGGTGCCTGGCTAGCCTGGGTGAGGGGCTGAGGGCTGTTTTCAGGCTGGCCACACCCCCTTCAGGGTGGGGGGCCCCACTGGTGG
>NW_006291552.1:485336-491332 GCF_000327345.1 Myotis davidii
ATAATTAGACCAGACAGCCGGATGACCTTCCGGACATCATTCTGGACGTCCTTCCGGACAAAGCCGTGGTGGCGGGGGCCAAGGCAGAGGCAGTTAGGGGCAATCAGGCAGGGAGGCAAGTGGTCAGGGGTGATGAGGCCAGCAGGCAGAGTGGTTAGGGGTGATCAAACAGGCAGGCAGGTGAGCAGTTAGGAGCCAGCTGTCCCGGATTGTGAGAAGGATGTCCCAGATTGGAGAGGGTGCATGCCGAGCTAAGGGACACCCCCCACCCCCCCACACACACACCCATGCATGAATTTCATGTACCAGCCCACTAGTTTATTTATAAGGAGGAAGTAATGAGCAGAATAAGAGTTGGAAGACTAAGTTCTAGACCTAGCCCTGATCTTTGTAACTGGACCAGTGACTTATCTCTTAGGGTTTCTTTCTACCTTCTATCAAGGGGATGACTGAGAGGGGCTTATCTATAAGGTTCTGATTTTATGATTCTGAGGTTTCACTCAGATCAAGTTATCACTGTAATTCTTAGAGGGAAAAATAGGCATCATTTTATAAAATACCCTGTCTAAAGGATTTGTTTTCTGTGACAATGCTAATGTTGTGGGACTTTGGAAATCACAGATTTATTTTTAATTCATGTTTTAAACATTCTCTTCATTTTTAGCCCCCTTGCAGGGTACAGAGAGTTCAAGTGCCCCTTCCCCATGTAGATCAGATTAATACTTGTAAGGCAGTAGTGGTCTAGTGTGTTATGTGTTGGATTCCATTTCCTGTTTTATTTTTTCTTTCTTTCTTTCTTTCTTTCTTTCTTTCTTTTCTTTCTTTTCTTTCTTTTCTTTCTTTTCTTTCTTTTCTTGCTTTAGCTCTGAGGCTTAGCTCCAGCTTTAGGCCTTGGCTGCTGAAAGCAGGCATCTGGTTTGTTTGGGTTCTATAATCAAAGCACTGTTTCAACTCCAGCTCTGAGAATCCGGCTGGCTGAAAGCAGGTTTCTGGGTCCTTCCCTTCCTTCATTCTTGTTACACTGGGTGAGATTCTCAAGAAGTACAGACAGCAGTTTGGTGAAGTGATTGAAGAAAAGTGTGGAGGCAGGAGAAGTGCTTGTAGCACGTGTTTTGTTTTTTAATCAACTTTGAGAGAGAGATACTGATTTGTTGTTCCACCTATTTATGCATTCATTGGTTTATTCTTGTATGTGCCCTGACCAGAGCTTGATCCTTCAACCTTGGCACATTGTGACCATACTGTAACCAACTGAGCTGGCCCTGGCTAGGACGTGTCTGTTTTAAGTTGTATCTACTGTTCCAGGGAGTTCATGAAATTATACTATGGGAGCTAAGAATGAGGGTTCTTGAGCTAACCCTACCTATGTGCCTCTGCAGTTATTTATTCTCTGCACCTCAGTTTCATCACCCACAACATGGAAACAATAACAGTACCTACCTCATAGGGTTATTATACGGATTAAATAAATTAATACATTTATCACACATAGATCCATTTCTCAAATAGAGTGAGCCTTTGCATGTTAGCCATTTATAATGTCATCTATATTGATAGATATGATTGTTAGAGTACATTTATAAATAGGTGAAATTTGTCACAAAGATTAGTAAACAGTTTAAGACACCAGAACATATTTGTTATGTGATGAGTACATTAATCTCAATTTTTATATTGTCACACTCTTAAAGTGAACTCAACTCTGTTGTATTTTACCCCCATTTAAAGAGATTCATTTACAATAGATGAGGTGTTTTGTTTGCTTTTTATTCCAACCTTATCTGCCTTCATATATTAAATAATCACAGGGTTATATTAGTGATGAGCAGTTAAGAGCCTTGAATAATCACAGACAGATGTTGAATGATAAGAAGCAAGCACAGATCCAGTTGGAATTCCGGAAGGCTGTGGAATCTGCTGAGAAAGGGGAGCAAATGTTATCAAGGGACGTTACAACTGTGTGGAAGTTGCGTATCACAAGCTATGAGAAAAAAGAAAAAGATTCTGGTCAGTATGTAAATTGCTTGTTTTTATTAGTTTTAAGTTAAAGTATTATATTAATAAAGTGATTTCAAGTGCTAGATAAAGTGTAAAGTTAGTGCATAGAGGAGCAAAAATTATGTATCGGTGCCCACAAAATGATGATGGAATCCTTAGATATTAGTTGTTATTAATATCCTTTTTTTTTTAAGGTAGAAAATTTTATTTTTAATTTAATATAAATTTTTAACAAAGTTACATATGCCCCAAAGCTTTTATGTGTTTCTCTACTTGACAACAATCTCCAAGGGAGCCAACAAGGCTCCAGACTTGGCTTCCACTCACATGGAAACCAACATAACCCACCTTACCCCTCCTTGCAAACCAGGGAAGAAAACTACAGGAACAAATGCCTGGCCAGCAGCTTTATAATTCCTAGTGGAACCGGATTCTGGGGCAGATCAGTAAAGGGTGGGAGCGTTCACAGTGAGAAGCTGTGGTCCCCAGGCCCATAAACTGAAACCCAGCTCCTCTCCCTTCCATCCCCTACTTTCTCCCTTTTTCTTTGTCATTCTCTACTCTTTCCTGTCTCTCTCTTTATGGCTATTTCCTCCAGCCTCACATCTCTTTGTTTTCACGTCCTCCAAAGTGGCCCCCAAAAGACAGCTGTGGTTTTCAGTCCTTTTGTAACTGTTAAAAGTTCCAAAATAATCAAAATCAAAGAGCTGCTTCTTAGCAAGCGGAGGTGAACGTTTTCACTAGCTTTATGGTTTTTCATAACTTGTGACCAAATTTTTCTACCAAGCAGAAGCGAAGGAGCCTGCATCCACTGGGTCCGGTCCTAAGGTGGCCTCTGGGTTAGAGGAGAATCAGGCAGGACAAAGGGGGCACTGCAGGTATCACCTTCACCCCCAGAGGATCTTGGACCTCCCTGGTCTCCACAGATGCTGGAATCTGGTCCGGGTCCCTCTTTCAGGCTGAGCTTGGGAACAAAAAAGGAGATTTCCCAGAGTCAAGTTACCGAACTTAGTGTGACAGTTGCTTTAGTGTCCAATTCTAAATAAAGTGTTCTGGCTGGTCCATTGGGAAAAGACCAAATCCTTTTGGGGAGTCAGTGACAGGGAAGGGCTTTTAGGCCTTCCAGTCCACCTGCTTGGATCACCGGCTTTATCTGTCCTGGGTAAAATTCATTTGTTATCTTACAGTTCTGTAGATCAGAAGTCTGGAAGGAACTTATGGGGTTCTCTGCTCAGTGTCTCATGAGGCTGAAATCCAGGTGTCAGCTGGCTGCATTATCTCATGTTCCGGTTCCTCTTCCAAGCTCACTACAGTTCTTAGCAGAATGCATTCCCTGTTTCTTGTGCAGCCTGTCACCAGAGGCCACTCTGCTTTAGCAGCCTCCTGCATTCTTTCTCACGTGGTGGCCTTCTCCATTGTCAGACCAGTAACAGTGCATTGTGTCCTCATGCTTGAGTCTGTGATTTTGTTCCCCTTCTGTATTCATTTTTAAGCAAGAATTTAATGTTTATCCGTTTTTTCATTTAGTCTTTTTCCTCTTTATCTGACTAGTTATATTAAGTATCTGGCGTCCATCATCAGATTTATATTCCCTGCTAACAGCGGGAAAGAGATACAGAATCTATCATCTTGCAACATCAAAATCTAAAACTAAATCTGGAAGAGCTAATATACAGTTAACAGCAACCAAAAACACTCAATTTCAGCAAATACCAGTAAGTACTTCTTATTGTAATTTTTCAATTTTGATAAATGCATATGAGTTTATAGAATCTTCACAAGCTGATTTTTTTTTTCTTATAGGCTTCAGATGAAATCCTGTTCAAAGTTTATCAGCCGAGGGATCCCCTTCCCTTCAGCCAATTACTAAATCCAGACTTCCAACCACATTGTTCTGAGGTGGACCTAGTAGGATTGGTAGTTTCTGTTGTGAAAAAAATAGGTAATGTACAGTGTTTTTAGTTGTAGCTTTTTATTGATGCTTTTGAAAAACATTATCTTTTAAAATTTGTCTTAGGATTAATTGGAGCTACAAATCAGCAAATTTGATAACTAGTGACTTGAAAGGCCTGTTTTAACCCCACTTCTTTATTTTTTTTAATTGATTTCAGAGAGGAAGGGAGAGGGAGAGATAGAAACATCAATGGTGAGAGATAATCATTGATTGGCTGCCTCCTACATGCCCCCTACGGGGGATGGAGCCTGCAACCGGGGCATGTGCCCTTGACCGGAATCAAACTGGAGCCTTCAGTCAGCAGGCTGACCTCTATCCACTGAGCCAAACTGGCTAGGGCTTAACCTCAATTCTTAATGAAAAGCCTTTCTACAGTATTACAAGGAAAGAACTTACATCCCATTCTGTGCTACTTAATTTTAAAGAAATTGCCAGAAAATTTTCTGTAGCATTTTAGTGATTACTATTAGACAAATAAATTATAATTTCCTGTGCAGTTAATTGAGCATTCAAGCCTGTCTCCAGCTTTGGTTTTGGGTGTATTTTTTTCCTCTGCAGTATCTCTCATTATCCCTAATGATATCCATTGTTCTAAAAATTACTTTTTTTAATATAGCTATTCCAACTTTTTTACCGTTAGTGTTAGTTTGCATCCTATGTATCTTTGTCCATTCCTTTATTTTTAACCTAAAGATGTCTTTATATTCAAAGTGTATTTCTGATAAACAGTATGGTTGGGTCTTGCTTTCTTATCCAATCTGACAGTCTCTATGTTTAATCTGGTCATCTTTAATGTGATTATTGGTAAGGTTAGATTAAAACTTACCATCTTGCTGGCTGTTTTCTGTTTGTCCCATTATTTCTCGTGTTGGAGGGCAATTCTCATGGTATTTTTACATATGTGGTAGTATTGTCTCAGACTATCTTTTCAAGACTGTATAGCAAAGAGGCCTGGAAGGACAGAGGGGCAGATTTCCTTCCTGCACAGGAAGTCTGATCTCTTTTCCTATGAGTTTTTGTTTCTGTTTCTGTTTTTTGTTTTTGAGATTCCACATATAAGTGAGGTCATACAGTATTGGTCTTTCTCTCTCGACTTATTTCACTTGTCATAATGCCCTCAAGGTTCATCTGTATTGTTGCAGATGGCAGGATTTTCTTTAGTATACACCACATATTTTTTTATTCTTTTTTTGTATCTGTTCACCCTTCAACAGACACATAGGTTGTTTCCCTGTCTTGGCTGCTGTGACTAATGTTGCAGTGAACACAGGGGTTAGAGGTATCTCTTTAGCATAGTGATTTTATTTTCTTCTGGTATATACCCAGAAATGGAAATGGTGGATCATATGGTATTTTTATTTTTAATTTTTTGAGGAATAAATATTTTTTTTATGTTTGTTAATTGAGTTTAGAGAGAGGGAAAGGAAGAGGGATAGAAAGATAGAAACATCAATGACCGAGAGAAACATCAACATATATAGGCTGCCTCCTGCACATCTCCTGCTGGGGATGGAGCTCACAATTGCAACCAGGACATGTACCCTGACCAGGAATTGAACTGGCAACCTCCTGGTACATGGGTCAGTGCTCAACCACTGAATCACACCGGGCCAGGCAAGAAATAAATGATTTTAAATGACAAAGAAATACCTTTGAAGGAGGAAAACCAAGATGGCAGCATAGGTAAACACCGGAGTTAGCTGCCTCGAACAACCACTTTAAAAATACAACTAAAAGACGAACGGACATCGCCCAGAACCACAGGAAGACTGGCTGAGGGGAAATTCTTCAACTAGAAGGAAAGAGAACAGCATACGAGACTCAGAGGAGGCGCAGTGCGGAAAATACAAAGGTGTGGAGGCACGCAGGGAGCGGGCTGGAAGCTGCGGGCGCGGTTGTCGTTTTCAATCGAAAGGGAGTCTCAGATTCTGAGCTCCCGTTCTGGGCGAGTCTCTAGGGACCCAGACTCAAATGGGAGAAGCGGGACTGTCTGGCATCGGTCGGAACGCGAGGGCAGCTTTCTCTCCGAGGTTTGCAGTGGGTG
>NW_006291552.1:491431-497162 GCF_000327345.1 Myotis davidii
CCCGCCGATAAACTTAATGAGATCTACAAGAAATGTAATGAGACCCTCGATGTTATGATAAAGAACCAACTAGAAATTAAGCATACACGGACTGAAATAACGAATATTATACAGACTCCGAACAGCAGACCAGAGGAGCGCAAGAATCAAGGCAAAGATTTGAAATGCGAAGAAGCAAAAAACACGCAACCAGAAAAGCAAAATGAAAAAAGAATCCGAAAATACGAAGATAGTGTAAGAAATACCTTTGCAGTGTCATATTCCATTTTTACTACTCCCAACATCTCAGCCAAGTTCATCTATATTTTATTCCTTAATTATGACATTGCACACTCCTCTATCCTTACCTCTTTCCATATATCCTATCTACAAAGCCGTACTCTTTCTAAGTACTGTGAAGTGTCAGGGACCAGCTAAGCTCTGAGTTTATGCACAGAGTCTTCTATTTATTAACTAGAGGCCCTGTGCACGAAATTCATGCATGGATGGGAGGGAGTGTCCCTCAGCCCGGCCTGCACCCTCTCCAATCTGGGACCCCTCAGGGAATGTCCGACTGCTGGATTGGGCCTAAACCGGCAGTCTGACATCCCTCTCACAATACAGGACTGCTGGCTCCTAACTGCTCTCCCCTGCCAGCCTGATCCCTCTAACAGCTCTCCCCTGCTGGCCTGATCGCCCCCTAACTGCTCCCCTGCCAGCCCGATCGCCCCCCAACGGCTCCCCTGCCACCTGATCGCCCCTAACCGCCTCTGCCTCAGCTCCCGCCACCATGGCTCTGTCCAGAAGGACGTCTGGAAGACAGTTGGTCTATCAGTCTAATTAGCATACTACCCTTTTATTAGTGTAGATGATATTGTGCCCGTTCACCTCCCCTCACAGTCTGTCCCCATTCCACTTCAGCTTTGTTGACGTCTTCTTTCCTGTTCTTGAGCCCATGGAGCTCGCTTTCATCACAGAGCCTTTGCACTCATTGTTGTTTTTCCCAGAAGCTTACCCCCAACAGGCACTTGGCTGGCTCCTTTGTCTCCTCCAATCTATGGTCAAATGCAACCTTCTAAGAGGCCTTTCCCTGACCACCATTTCTAAAAAAGCAGTACTCTCTTCACTCCCCAACCTAGTTTTAAATTATCCATAGCACTCGACAACATATATTTATGCTTTTTTGTCTCCCTCCTCCAGAATATTAGCTCTATAAGGGCAGAGACTTTGTTACTGCTATATCCTCAACTCCTAAAGTAGTGCCTGGGACAAGGTATGGTCTCAATTATTTGGTGGATTACTTGCTTTTCTTTTTTCTTTTTCTTTTGTTTTTAATATATTTTATTGATTTTTTACAGAGAGGAAGGGAGAGAGATAGAATTAGAAACATCAGTGAGAGAGAAACATCGATCAGCTGCCTCCTGAAAACCCCCTACAAGGGATGTGCCTGCAACGAAGGTACATGCCCTTGACCGGAATCGAACCCGGGACCCCTCGGTCCGCAGGCCGACACTCTATCCACTGAGCCAAACCGGTCAGGTGATTACTTGCTTTTCAACTACTCTGTCATGGCTTCTCCCTTCCTGTGCTCTTTGACTAAGGTTTATTGTCCATCTCCTTTTCAAGAAGGCCTCCATATTCCATGAGTTCTTCATATTTTGCTAAGTGTACCTATGCCTTACTTCTGAAACTATATCTTGGCTAGGCATAATATTATGGGATCATTCTTTCTTTCCTTCCCTAAGAGCTTTGTAGAAATTACACATTAGGCATTGAACAGTCTGGGACTGGCATATTCCCCAGCCCCCCCTCATTTAGGTGATTTTCTTTTTATGTCTGGATATCTGAAGAATGTTTTGTTTTGTATTCCAAAAGTTTGACTAAGTTGTGTCTTAGTGAAAGCATTCTATATACAGTTCTCCTGGGACACAGGATGCTCTTTGATCTACAAACTCAGTGCTTTCTTTATTTAATGGAAATTCTGTAATTTACTTGAATATATCTGCTGTTCCATTGATTAGGATTTCTGCTTTGAGGAAATCAGTTAGCCTTATGTTGCATTATTTTTGTTTTTAATTTTATCTATTCTTTGATTGCTTCTATTTTTTTTCTTTTTTATCTTCATTCACCATTATTATATCTAGACTTTATATTTGTAATTTTATTTTCTGCAATGTGTTTTATTTCTTGCTATTTTTGATGCATGTACTGACCCATTGTGATCATATATTGGTGTCCTTGATTTAATTCTTTGGTCCTACACTCTCCTTATCATCTTATAGTGCTACTTATCATACCATATTCAAGTTTTTATTTTATTGGATATATGTTCTTAATTAAGCTCATTAGCATGAATCAGTTTTGAAGGATTTAGAAACTGTCTTCTTTTATTTTAGTTTTGTTTTCTTATGGGCCATGTTCTTTGCTGTGTTCTTTTCTCCTTTTTTTAAAAAAAAAAATAATACCTTTATTGATTTCAGAGAGGAAAGAAGAGGGAGAGAGAGATAGAAACATCAATAATGAGAGAGAATCATTGATTGGCTGCCTCCTGCACGCCCCACATTGGGGATCGAGCCCACAACCCAGGCATGTGCCCTGACCAGGAATTGAGCCTGGGACCCTTCAGGCCACAGTCTGATGCTCTATCCACTGAGCCAAACCGGCTAGGGCTCTTTTCTCCTTTTTTAAAATGGGTTTTGTTTGGTTAATTGTGTTTTGGTGCTTTGTGGGTTTTCTTTGCCTGTAGTATGTTAATATGCTACATTTTTTTCATAGCATTTCATCTTGATCAGACTTGGTGACATTTGCCACACATTCCACACGTTCTGTTGTAAATGTTGGGTGAGTAGCAATGATCAAAACAGGCAAAAATCCCTGCCTTTGTGGAGCTTACATTACAGGGGGTTGGGGAGGGAGCTCACAAAAATAAATAAGTAGCATTTTTATTTTTCTTAGTAAGTGCTAAGCTCTTACTGGGGTAGTATCAGGGGGCAGGAAAGAGAAATGTGGCTTTAGATAGGGAGGTGAGGAAAGACCTCACTGCAAAGTTAACAGTTGAGTGAGACTTGAAGAAACAGAGGGAGGGAGGCATGTGGACATCTGGGGTAGAAACAGTCCAGGCATAAGAAATGGTCATGATAAAGTCTGATGCTTTGAAGCATTGGCAGAGGCTAGGGAATGAGCACTCACAGATGGGATAGAGGCATTGAAGGACCAGACTGTGTGGTGGTCCTTGTATGGAATTCAACTTTATTTCTCAAAGTGATAGGAGGAGTGTCACCACCTGACTAGGTTTTCGGGGGATTACCTGGCCTGCTGTATTGAGAATAGACTCTAGGGTACATGAGGGTACAAACAGGGGAAACAGCTGGAAGCTATTGAAGAATTGAGGCAAGAGATGATGTTAACAGTTTAGACCAGACAAAAGCAATGGGAGTGGTCAGAAGTAGTCAGATTCTGGTTATATATATTTTTAAATATGTTTTTATTGAATTTTAGAGAATAAGAGAGAGGGAAAAGGGAGAAAGATAGAAACATCCATCTGCCACCTCCTGCACGATCCCCCTGTCACTACCAGGGATCAAGCCCACAACCCAGTCATGTGCCCTGACCAGGAATCAAACCAGTGACCTCTTGGTGCATGGGATGGCGTTTAACCACTGAACCACACTGGCTGGGTCTGGTTGTATTTTGAAGGTAGAGGGACACTATGGGGTTGAAGAGGAGTCAGTGCCAAGGTTTTTGGTCTAAGCACCTGGAAAAAAGGAGTTGTCTTTCACTGAGAGGGGAAGACTGCAAGGAAAAGCAGGTCTGTGGGGAAGGGCAGAGCTCAGTTTGGACAGTTAAGTTTTAGGTGCTTAATCTAGGTAGTGAGTTCTACTTGACAGCTGAATACAGGAGTCTGTTCAGGGGAATGATCTTGGCTGAAAGTATAAATTGGGAAGTCAACATCCAGGTGGCATTTAATGCTGTGAGACTGGCCGAGTTGTGAGAGGAGATAGAGAAGTAACTCATGCACTCTGATGCCTTGAACCAGAGGACATGGAAAGGGGCCAGTACGAGAGACAAGAGGAGTGAGAGGGATCCTCAGAGTAAACTATGTGGAAGCCCTGAGAAAAGGAGGATTTCCGACAGGTGAGCATGAGTGACTCTGCTGGCATTTGGTAGCATAGATAGTGAGGTTAGGGCTGAGCATTGATTATTGGCTTTAACACCATGGAGGAGTCCTTTGGTGAGTGGTGGAAAATACTGAATGAAGTGGGGCAAGAAGACAGGAGAGCAAAAGCAAGAGTGAATGTGGGCATTTCAGGGACACCATGCTTAAAGCAAAGAAGACATATGGAGCAATAGCTAGAAGGGAAATTGGGAATAAGAGAGTATTTATGTTTTCAGATGAAAGTGCTGAGAGCATACTGATGAGATACTGTCTGTGTATGAGAGGCTCCCATATAGATGGGCCAGTTGTGGAGCACAGTCCTTTAGTTGCCACGTTGGGATGGTACCTTGAGGGAATATGGGGAGATCAGCCTCAGCTGGTAGCAGAGACAGTTCTCCATAGTTGGAGGAAAAGGGGTGAAGTAATGTGTGCTTGAAGTGGAAGAGGTGATGTATAAGTCAAAACTCGTGGCAGCTCTCCTGTTTGCCTACTCACTGAAGTAGGGAACAAAGTCACCACTGGCAGTCAGAATGGAGGAAAAGGTATAAAATCATCCTTCAAGAAAATGGCAGAGGGGATATCCTGGGTAGATACTTTCGCTGCCAGGGCCCACAGGAGTCCACGTTCATGAATATGAAATGGAACTGTTCATCACGGTTGGTGTGGTATTTTTTCAACCATGTTGGCTGTCATGGTGGAGGCATGAAGTACGTAGAAAGTGGGATTTAACCAAACTTGTAGATTAGGCAGGTGAATACTACAAAGCAAGAGGCAAAAGAATTTGTGGGTGTATGCAAAGGGTGGAGTTTTAAATAATTGACCCTGGACTTTACGCACAATACAGAGGTAAGAGGGACAATGTGACCTCTGCTTGTAGAGAAAAAACTAAATGAGGAAACTACACTGTAAGTTTATTTTTATATTTTACATTTTCTAAATGTTGTGGGGGGTTTTTTACCCTACCATTTTTTAAAATTTATTTTATGTTACCTTTCATTTTATTTTTATTATTGGTTAAAGTATTACAGGTCTCCTTTTTCCCCGACTGATGCCCCCTTCTAAATGTTTTTAATAAGCATGTATTACTTTTGTAATTGGGGGGAAACATGATATTTTAAAGAAGGACATTTGGGAGAAGGACAGTACTGTAATCAAGTTTTGAACATAGAGGCAAATTCTAAAATTAGAAAATGGAACATGCTTGGGAAACTTAAGATTAAAATATATTTAATCAATCTAATAAATTTGTGGAGAAACCAAGATGGCGGCATAGGTTAATGCAGGAGTTTGCTGCCTCAAACAACCACCTCAGAGATACAACTAAAGGACGGAACGGACATCATCCAGAAGCACAGGAAGGCTGGCTGAGTGGAAATTCTACAACTAGGAGGAAAGAGAATATCATACCCAGACTCAGAGGAGGCACAGTGCTGGAGTGAGGTACTCGGGTGCGGAGTGCGCGTGGAACGGGCTGGCGGCGGAGGGCTCGGTTGTTTTCAATCGGGAGGGAGTTTCAGACTCTGAGCGCCAGATCCGGGCGAGTCTCTGGGGACCCAGACTCAAACGGGAGAAGCGGGGCTGTCTGGGTCTGGGCAG
>NW_006291552.1:497739-500818 GCF_000327345.1 Myotis davidii
AATTGGTGAAAGAAATAGACTTACAAGGCCAGGAAGCGAAGAGAACCCCAAAGAAAAGGAATCCAAAGAGGACCACACCAAGACACATCATAATTAAAATGCCAAGAGAAAAAGACAAAGGGAGAATCCTAAAAGCAGCAAGAGAAAGAAACTCAGTTACCTACAAGGGAATACCCATACTACTGTCAGCTGATTTCTCAACAGAAACCATGCAGGCCAGAAGGGAGTGGCAAGAAATATTCAAAGTGATGAATAGCAAGAACCTACGACCAAGATTACTTTATCCAGCAAAGCTATCATTCAGAACTAATAAATTTGAAAAGTGAAAGGGATAACTCATTTGCAACAGGATAAACGAATCATTATCTGAGAATGGCAGTTATTTTCATTCCTAGTATTTATAAGGGAAACGTAATTCTCAAGGCAGCAGAAACAAGACACTGTAAATAGTAGTAAGACTGAATGTTTAGTGCCTAGACTTTCCTAGCCTCAGTCCTATCCTGGCTTATGTAATTGTGCCTTTACGCTTTGTGCACTGAAAAAAAATTTAAGTATATTTTTTAATTTATTTCAGAGAGGAAGGAGGGGAGAGATAAAAACATCATCTATCAGCTGCCTCCTGCACACCCCCTATTGGGGATCAAGCCTGAAACCCTGGCATGTGCTCCTGCCCGGGAATTGAACTATGACCTCCTGGTTCATCAGTTGATGCTCAAGCACTTGCAACACCGGCCAGGCAGCACTGAAAATTTTTTAACTTTTTATTTTGAACTAATTTTAGACCTTCAGAAAAATTGCAAAAATAATAGTTTCCAAATACCCCTCAGCCAGCTTTCTGTAATGTTAACATCTTGCATAACCATAGTACAATTATTAGAATCAGGAAGTAAACATTGGTACAATATTATTGCCTAAACTTTAGATTTATTTGAAGTTTTTATTCTACTTTCCATTTTCTATTCCAGATCCCACTTTTATTTAATCATTATTTCTCCTTAGTTTTCTCTAGTCTTTAACATTTCCTCATGATCTTGACACTTTTGAATGTACTGATCAATTATTTTGTAGCATTTCCCTCAATTTGGATTTGTCTGATTTCTTCTCAGGGTTGAAGTTATACATTTTTGGCAGAGTTACCACGGAAATTATATATTTTTTTCTTCTCTACATCGTATCAAGGGGTCAGTGATATTGGTATTTTTTATTGCTGGTAATAGCAACAACCTTAGTTGGTTCAGACGGTGTCTGCTGGGTTTCTTACCTGTAAATAACTGACTTTCCCTTTGTCTATAATAATAAAAGTGTAATATGCCATTTAGACCAGGCATCCTTTCAGAAGAAACAGAGCTACAAGGGAAGCCCGGTCCTGAGTGCCAGAGGGAAGCTGGTGCTGGAATCGGGGAAGGAAGAAGGACAGTGTGATCTAGATATGAAACCTCTGCCTTTATGACAGATTTCGTGCATCAGGCCTCTACTAGTTAATAAATATCTTGGAGGAGGTTCACATCCTACTTTGCTGCAAACTTTCACCCATTCATTTAGCATCCTTGAGTTGATTTTTGTTTGCAGCATTTTGTTACTGTGGTATTTGCCTAATGGTGGTTTTCTTTTTTCCTTCTACATTCATTGGAATTCTACTGTGAGGAAGAGCTGCCCTCTCCCCCATTTATTTATTTCATTTATATCAGTATGAACTTATGAAGTTATTTTATTCTTATGGGTTAAAATTCAGTACCTTTATCACTCCTATTGTTTAAGTTTGGGCCATTAGGAGTTTTTTCAGGTTGATTCCTGTATTTTTTTAGCACTTCCTTCCTTTGTTTGGCATCATAAGATGTTCCAGGCTCACCTTCTAAGTTCCCTGCCCCAGTTTGGAAATCAGCTAAAGTGAGTCCTCATATAACGTCAGTAGGTTTGGCAAATTTAAGCAAAAAACATAGCAAAACCAGTTTTACCACAAGCCTGCTGATACAAACAAAAAGAGTTAAGTTCCTATAGCATCTCATCAACGTTATAATGAAACAATGTTGAACAAAATGACCTTATTTGAGGACCTGTTGTACTTCTCCAAGAGAACCTTGGATCCTCTTTCTTTCTTTTATTTTTGAGAAAATGGTATTTAGAACCAAAATCTAATTGCTAGATGTGCTCCTTACTACAGTGGCATCATTGCTTGTATGCCCTTTCAAGCGTAAAGAGCTAAGAAATATGTTTATGTTCCAACTTGGATTTCCTTGTAACTGGTTCATTCTGTCTGTTTGGGGGATAAATGAAAAATAGGTGGAATATCATTGTCCTCCACTGAGTCAGAACTTCACAGAAAGACAAACCAGGGAAGTGTCCCTCCCCCCCCCCCCATCCCTGCTGACCCAGTGCTGGTCCTTTTTCCCCCCACCTATACCCAATCCCTGTAGTTTCTGGTTTATCTTCCTGTATGTTTTGTACAAATGGTCAGATACCTGTATATTTGCCTATATTTTACTAGAGGCCCGGTGCACAAAAATTAGTGCACTGCGGGAGGGGGGTCCCTCAGCCCAGCCTGTGCCCTCTCGCAGTCTGGGACCCCTTGTGAGATAACAACCTGCTGGCTTAGGCCTGCTCCCGGGTGGCAGAGGGCCGGCCCAATCCCTAGGTGCAGCCCCTGGTCGGGCTCAGAGCAGGGCCGATCATGGGTTTGGGGCGCCGCCACTCTCACACTCAGGGCAAGGCCGATGGGGAGGTTATGGCTCTACCCCGTCACACACACAGCAGGGCTCGTGGGGTGGGGTTGGGCTGCCGCACCCTGTCACACATAGAGACTTAGGGTGATCAGGGGTTGGGGAGCTCCCCCCTATCACACAGAGCAGGGCCAATAATGGGGTTGGGGAGCTCACCCCTGTCACGAACAGAGCAGGGCGGATAGGGAGGGTGTGCTGCCGCCCCTGTCATACACAGAGCCGTAGGGCAATCAGGGGGTTTGGGTGCTGCCCTCTGTCACGCTGATCCCGGTGCCGGGAGGCCTCGCGGCTCCGCTGATCCCGGTGCTGGGAGGCATATTACCCTTTTACTATATAGGATAGAGGCCTGGTGCACGGGTGGG
>NW_006291552.1:500913-519438 GCF_000327345.1 Myotis davidii
GGCCACTTCTATATTTGTTACAATGTTTCTTAAACTGCAGGCTCAGAGGCCGGCAAGGCAGGTGGGGAATGTTGGTTTCCTCCGTCACTGAAGCAAGCAAGCCTCATGTTAGTTTCAAGCTGCCTGGCTGCCAGCCGCCATCTTGGCTGACAGTTAATTTGCATATCTCCCTGATTAGCCAATGGGAAGGGTAGCGGGTGTATGCCAATTACCATGTTTCTCTTTTATTAGATAGGATTCTTTCTTTTAGGAGATATCTCTAGCCTTTCTTTATAGCCCTAGTCTTTCTTTAGTGCTTTTCTTTTTTGCCTAACAGTATGTTTGGAAATCACTGATAGAGATCTTCCTCATCCTGTTGTCAGCTGCATAGTACTCCATTGTAAGGATGTGCCATGGTTTACCTAATCACTCTCCGGGCATGAGCTACGATAGGTTGCTATTAGTACTTTATAATTACAAACAGTGCCTCAATGAGTAACCTCATACATGCGTTTTCCTCAACTTTTTTCATGTGTATTTTACTATCATTGGAAGTAGAGAACCAGAAGTGGTATTGCCAGGTGAAAGGTGTGCGTATGTCACTTTGCTAGGTATTACCCAGTTTTTCTCCACAGGGTTCCCATCAGCTATGTATCAGACGCCTGCTTCCTGTGGCCTCAGGAACAGAATGTGTTGTCACTCTGGCATTGAAATTTTAACACTATAAGAAACAGGTCATTTTGGAAATCCTGAGCTTTCTCTAAATTTAGTTAGTTGTTTTTACCATTAGCATACCAAAATAAATGGCCATATTAGAGGTTCCTTGCATTTTTTAGTTTATCTCACATATATAATGAAATGGGGTTTTTTTGTTTGTTCTCATTTTAGGTCTTGCTCCTTTGGTCTATTTGTCTGATGAATGCCATAACTTACTGGCAATCAAGTTTTGGATAGATCTTAATGAAGACCTAATTAAACCTCACATGTTAATTGCTGCGAGCAATCTCCAGTGGCGACCAGAATCCAAATCAGAAATTCCTACTTTATATGCTGGAGATTTTTCCATGTTTTCTGCCAATCCAAAGGAGAGCCATTTTCAAGAGACATTCCACAAAATGAAAAATACTATTGAGGTAAAATTCATTTTGAGCATTACCACACTTTTTGGTATTTTCCAAATAGTTTGAGAGTCAAATATCAAAGGAGTGGCAGTGTTTCTAAAAATTGGATGTTGAGATATAATGTCAGGTGAGGTTTTTAGCATACGTTAATTGCTCAGAACCTGAGGAACTGAGG
The DNA here is from genome assembly GCF_000327345.1 of Myotis davidii. Lineage (NCBI taxonomy): Eukaryota > Metazoa > Chordata > Mammalia > Chiroptera > Vespertilionidae > Myotis > Myotis davidii. The sequence goes on from NW_006291552.1 coordinate 502,189, forward strand.
AGAGATGGTAAGAAGGATGTTCAAGCTACAGACCATGTGTAGGCAAACTGGAAATTGGTGAGAATAACATGTAGTTCATATTAGCTGGTAGTATAATTAGTTAATATGTAGGTTTCAGATTTACATTTTAAATTCCATACCTAGTATTTTATACAATTTATATCTGCTTTTATGATGAAATAAGCCCATGTAGAAGAATACTAAAATTATTTCCCTTGGATCATACACATTTTCACTGAAATCTATTTATATGTCACATTAGCTAAAGTTTATTGAAGTGCTCACTGTGTGTCAGGCCTTGTTCTAAGCCTAACATGATGAGGTAAGGGACATTTTCCCATTTTTCTTTTGAGAAATAGAGGTTGTCACACAGCCACGTTGGTAGAACCAGGATTCATACTTAAGCCGCCTGAATACAGAATGCAACTATTAACTACTATGCAGTGCTACCTCCCAATAAAATTTTGGATTTTATAAATTCCTAACTATTAAATAATATATAAAAGATAAGCCTCTTAGTCCTATAGTTTAATGTTTGAAATGTGTTATTCAAAATTTATATAAATCGCATTTTAAAAGCATTAGAGTAGCTAGCTGTGTATAGTAAGTTTGTGTAATATTTACCTAAAAACTTAATACATACAGTGAAGATAACATCTGATTTATTTGTTTTCTCAGTTGGGGAGCGGGGAGGAGTTGAGGTGGGAAGTTACTTCATTACTTCGCTCTCATACAGAGAACCTACTGTTTACATCTCAGCTTTCTCTGAGACCATTCAAGGACAGTTCAGAGATACCTTTTATTTACTTTTATTTGAAAGTTTTACAAAATACTTTCATGAATTAGGTTAAACCATAGGAACTTGCTGATACTTGACCGTTTGTGACTTCTGAAACAACATGTTATTTCAGTTAATCCTTGGAATAGACGTGAAGCGGTTCTCTTATTTTACTCCTAACCTGAGGACTGCTCTGTAGATGTTGGATGATTTACAGCTATTAGTAGTAAATAGAGGTAGAACTTGAGTCCCAGTCTTCCAATTCCTGAATCATAGTATATCTTGCTAATTAAACTAGATGACTGGGAATGGTTCTTATCTCTCTTCTTCCCTGATGCATATAGAAACTCTCCCTCTTCCCTCCAACAGTTGAGCTCTGCTGAAGCACTGATGTTGGTTCTGCATTTTTGCATTAGCATAGTTTGACAGTTGCTATCAAATTTGGGATGTCTCATTCTTTCTTTCTGGTCTGAATATTTTAGTTCTGGCTTTAAAGGTAATACTTTCTAAAAACATGAATAGATAGGTTTGCATTTTATAAAACAGCTTTTCAATTTATTTTTAGAATATTGATATATTTTGCAACGATGCAGAAAACAAGCTTATGCATATGCTTAATGCAAAGGATCCCAAGTGTTCCACTCCAACCAAAGACTATACTTCAGAGCCACACACTGTTCAGACAGTCCATGGTAGAGGAAATACATTTCTGGTAAGTTAATGTAAATTTAAGGAATTTTGTAAATATATATGAAGATATTCAGGTATACATCTAGTAAACATGAAAAAAATTGAATTAAACTTAATTAGAAAGTGTGATTAATTGTTATGTGACTTTTATAGGTATAGGTTATCTGGAAATTATATTTTATTTATTGAAGACAGAATGTAACACTCTTTGGGGACAAATTTTACAGTTTCTTTAATTTTAGTATTTCAGGTACATGTGGTAGAAAAGACTTTTTTGCCAGTACCTTTGTACCAGGAAGGCTATCCTATATAATAAAAGCATAGTATGCAAATTGTCCCCTCAACTGGGAGTTCATCCAGGAGTTCGACCAGGGGGCAGGGCCAGCCAGGGGAAGGGAGGGAGGCCCTGGCAGCGGCAGGCAGCCAGGGGGAGTACCCAGTTGGCAGCCTCTAGGGACCCTACCAGTGCACAAATTTTGTGCACTGGGACCTCTGGGTCTATATAATTAGGGTTGTTTTTAAAGTCAGTTTTATTTAACTCTTTAAATCACAATAAATGACTAATTCTTAAGTAGCTAACACTTGGTAAATGTATTTATATTAATTCATTACCTTCACAACAGTCCTCTGAGATACAAATTATTATGGTCACCGTTTTACAGATGAGGGAACTATGGCATAGAGAGGTTAAGCACTTGCCTAAAGTCACAAAACCAGAAAAGTAGGTATTAGAACTCAGGCCGTGTTGTGTTCTTAAAATGGTTTTGAAATGCTTTTTTTTGTTTAACCTGTTAATACTAAAAAAGATTAAAGCAGAAGTTATGTCCCCTACTGTCTTTTTTGTCTTTATGATTAGCCTTCATTCATCTTTTCATATCATTTTTATATCCTCTTGTGTGAAATTATTTCCTTCTGAGGGAATAAGAATGACTCATGATGATGAACAAAAATAGATACAGAGGCAGAGCAGCATCAAACAGACTCTCAAACTACAGCGGGAAGGCTGGGGAGGGTTGGGGGGCGGAAGGGGGTGATAAGAGATCAACCGAAGGACTTGTATGCATGCATATAAGCATAACCAATGGACACAAGACACTGGGGAGTAGGGGAGGCCGGGGGAATGTCAAGGGGGGTGAAAAAAGGAGACATATAATACTCTTTGGTAATACTTTAAGCAATAAAACAAAATTTAAAATTTTTTAAAAAAAAATAAATTAAAACAGAAGAATGACTCATGAAATCATCTGCCCTATTAGACATTACAAGAGTGAGAATGTGTGTGTTATTTGTGTGTTTAAATATTTTTAATAAAAAGCTAATTTGATTTTGCTTTATATATGAGCACATAATTATATATGCCTCTTTTTCATTTGTTTTTTATTAGATGTCTTCTCCCAATAGTGAGATGAACTATCAAAGTTCTTTATCACTTTGTAAGCCAAAAGGGAAGTCTGTTCCCACGCCTGTATCAGCCCAAATGACTTCAAAGTCTTGTAAAGGGGAGAAAGAGGTTGATGACCAAAAAAACTGCAAAAGGAGACGAGCCTTGGACTTCTTGAGTAGACTGCCTTTACCTCCACCTGTTAGTCCCATTTGTACATTTGTTTCTCCAGCCGCACAGAAGGCATTTCAGCCACCACGAAGTTGTGGCACCAAATATGAAACACCTATAAAGAAAAAAGAATTGAGTTCTCCTCAGATAACTCCACTTAAAAAACTTAATGACATTTCTGTTTTGGAAAGCGATTCAATAGCTGACGAAGAACTTGCATTGATAAATACCCAGACCCTTTTGTCTTGTGCAGCAGGAAAAAAACAACTTGTATCAATGGGTGAGTCCACTGGGACTGCTCCCACCTGTTCAAGATATGATCTCGAAAGGAAAAGGCACCATTTTACCCCTATGGCCACAGAACAGAATTCCCACGTCAGTACTGGAGAAACAGGAGACTCTATTCAAGACACAAGTACAATACAAGATACATCTAAGGGACTGCAAAGGCAACAGAACCGAAAACGACAAAAATTAGTTACTGACTCTTAACTTTTCCAGTTTGTAACACACATGCAGTTTCAAAGCACATACCCATATCTGCAAAATGAGAAGAGAAATGGTTCCAAATCTACCTCAGTACTCATATATCCCAGGAATGCTCTTTGCCTGCTTCTATATTGGTATACTTTTATTTCAGTTATAGACCTTAAAATTGTTTATATATTTATTAATCAAGGAAAAAACCCTTCTGATGGCATTTGCTCACAAGTATTTTACAGATGAACTATGCATACCCCTTTTCTTTAGATTATGTCCTTAAATGAAACTAGGTTTCTTATTAGAGTTATTTTGACTCACATAATTCCTTTTACTTTAGTTCCTACTTTGGTTTCTTTCGTGTATGTGTGTTTTTAGAGGTAACCCACTATGAATCACTTTTCCTTAATGTACGTGTTAGTTGTACTACAGTTCTTTCCTGATCAAAAATCGGACTAAGATATGACTGGTGCTTGCTTTTGACCAAATTGTTTATTCTTATGTCAGCATAACTACAAGAAAAATAGGACCCTCAGTATAATTAATTCCTTTATATGATCCCAATGTAATCTCTGAAATTAAATTACTTCAATTAAAAATTCAAATACATTAATTCAGAAGTAGAGTTCATAGTGTTAATTTTGTCTTTCAAATCAACCCTGCTCTACCTGCCTTCACAGGAAAGTGCTAATGCTCCCTTTACCCCTTGTGTTCTCTCAGCACCCCCTCTGGGCAGAAGGTAACAGTTCAATTCAAGATGATATTCTCATTTTTTACTTATGTTTAATAGAAAAGAGAAAAAGCAGTTCTAACTACAAACTTATAGTATGGAGAAGCTCTCTAATAGGGTCTCTCAGTGTCTTAAAATGTATATCTAACATATATAAGTATGTATATATGTGTATATACACATATATACACATACACACGTATATACTAGTATATATATTTTTAAATTACAGTGTACATTCAGTATTATTCTTTATTAGTTCCAGGTGTACAGCATAGTGGGTAATGTTTTCAAATCTATTTATAAACATATTTCAAAGCCAAGGATAAATTCTTTTATGAAGCAGTTTGTTTCTATAACTATGATCCATAATTTTCTCTCCTCTAAAAAGTAACATGACAAGTAGTCCATTCCATTAGTCTTTTTAACTTGTGCTCTGACCATCTTATTAATGTGATTTAAGTTTTGTTCGTAAAATAATTTGGTCTTCACATGCTAATCATTTTCCTGGTGATCATTCTAGAACAGGGAATAAAACTTGAGTCTCAGGAACAGACAGAATTATAGTAATTTAACCATTTTTTTAGCCTGGAAAAATTTAACTGCTATTACCTCCTCCATTTTTCATTACCACGTAGACTACTTGTCAGAGAGAGATTTAATGCACGTCCTCCCTTTCATAAATTGTAAATAATGTGGCTATGCTATACGAGAAAAATATGAAGCTTGAGAATATGTGGATATTATCCCCCCAAAAGTGACAATTTGATGATGACAAAGTCAACAGTGTACTCTGCATAAGAGATAAATAGTAAAAGCAATTTGTGTTACCTATTCAGCACTCAGTGAGAGCCTCTTGTGCATATAAAGTCCTACACCTATTCAATGAATGATGCAAACATTAACACACGAAATAATACATGTCAGTGTTGAGGGTTCGAAAAAGTATATAAATCAGAGAAAAATAGATCACTTCTAGCTGGGATATGTAAAGTTGATGGCATTTAATTATTTTTATGTTTCCATACCAAGTGTTTTAGGCATCATATGGGGGATTGTGGGGGGGTAGGGGGGAGGTAAAAGAGGCAGATAGACCAGGAAACTATTCTTCTGAACTCTGTAAAAGCTCTGGATCTATAACCTGGAGCCACTTCTCCATAGCAGTCACTGTAGGTCTAGTAGCCTAAAAGTCCTAATAAGAGAGCCAGACAAATTAGGAGGGCTTGAATTCTGACCCTTTTGGATTCTTTGGAATCGAAGGTAATTCCAGTTTAGGTTCTCTGACACTCCTTCCTTTTACTAACCTAAATGAGTCAAGCCCTCCTGATTGAGTGAATTCAGCAATAATCAGATCGACTAGACCAGCGGTTCTCAACCCTTTGGGGGTCGAACAACCCTTTCACAGGGTTTGCTGAAGACCATTGGAAAACACATATATAATTACATATTTTTGTGATTAATCACTATGCTTTAATTATGTTCAATTTGTAACAATGAAAATACATCCTGCATATCAGATATTTACATTACGATTCATAACAGTAGCAAAATTACAGATATGAAGTAGCAATGAAAATAATTTTATGGTTGGGGGTCACCACAACATGAGGAACTGTATTAAAGGTCGTGGCATTAGGAAGGTTGAGAACCCCTGGACTAGACACTCAGGATTACCTGGGCCCTGGACTGCAGTATTATGTGAATTATCATGATTATTAGAGGATTATTGTGGAACATGCTTGCTTGGACTCATCGAACTTACTAAAACTATAATACCTTAGATCTATTCAAATTCACTAAATTTTAGTTTCATCAGCCAAACTTGGGAGATACTAATTTTTAAAATGTTAATGAATAATTACAGATGTATTGATGAGGGTAGTCATCAAGATGTTGAGATTTCAATAGAGTCAGATAATGGAAAGTAAAATAGTCTTTCTAAAGTGCATAGATAAAATAATTTATGTAAGCAAGTAAATAAGGTTAATTTTTTCTTTTATATCCATTTATTAAAGAAGATTGGTAAATAAGTTTATGATATAGAAATATTGATTTTTAGAGTGAAAAGGACGGGCGGGGGGGGCGGAGACGGAGAGAGACAATGATGTGAGAGACATGTTGATTGGTTGCCTCCTGCACATGCTCCAACTGGGGTTGGGGATTAAATCTGCAACTGGGGTACATGCTCTTGATCAGGAATTGAACTCAAGACTCTTCGGTCCTTGGGCTGACACTCTAACTACTGAACTGGCCAGAGTGAAAAATTGTATCTTAATATGGTAGAATTCTGTGGGATTTCGGTAATTAAATTTTTTATATTGTTGAACAAAAGAGGCTTAGATTCAATGACAAATCCATATAAAGCAATACCATATACTATAATTTTTAATAACCATAAAAGCACCATTATATAAGACATTTAAAATACTTCACAGAACATTAGCAAGAAGCCGTTAGCCAACAAGAAATAAAGCATACATCCTACATGTTCTTATCTATTTTGGGTCTCACACAAAATCTGATTGCTCTATTCAGATTTAATTTGGATTCACAAATTCATTATTGGTTTGAGGGACATTCCAGAGTTGTGGTAGAACTTCATTGTCTTGATGTCATATAAAACACCAGCATTGCTCATCTTATCCCTCTGTAGCCTGTATCCTGGGACGCTTAATTCCTTGTACCCCCAAACATTGGGGCTGCCTACTAATTACACTTATAAGCAAAATTTTAAAAGTTGCTTAATGATTCATCTTAAAAATTGATGTTTTATAAAGGAGGTTTGTTTTATTTATACTATTAGCACAACAGCCAAAAGTTATTCAGGTTTAATCCTGTTCAATAGAGTGGTAGTTAAAACACAAAACTAAAATTATGACTTCAAATAATGACACTGATTTTCCTCAGTAGCTGGTCTAGCTATTAAGAAGGATTTGACAGACATTTTTAACAATGACACTTATTATATATACTGTAAACACTTTATTTATGAACCTATGTGACTAATTGATTACATTCTTGGGTATGTTTCTCAGGTTTCATCTTCAAATTAATTGTTTTCCTAGAAAGAGTGACTCGGTCTAACCAAACCTGCAGAACTCCCAGCATCAGGCCATGCATAGAGCATCACTAACAAATGCCTGTTGAGGATGAATATGATGACGTCTGCTCAAAAACGTTCAGGTTCGACTATTTACACTGGAATTAGAGCTCTGGTTAAAACTGAACAAAGAATAAATACCAAAAATCGAAGTAAAAACTGATTTAGGAAAACTCTGCCTGTAAGATCAGCCTCTAATATCCATGGTGATAACCGCCTCTTCTGTTAAAGGGGCTCTCATGTGTAAAGCCCCCAGGAGCCCTCCGGTTTGGAAACTCTGCGTAGGTATTCCAGTATCCTGCCCCATTGGAAGGCGATGCACCGCTCCTGTCCTGGCTTCTGTTCGCTCTGCTTGGTTTTTCTGCGCGAAGCACACTATGAAAGGTAACACCGTGCTCATACCGTTCTTTCATTCGGTGTATTTTTTCTCTTGGGACTCCATGAATGTTTTTTCTGCATGGAAAAACATGCAAACATATAGTTAAGGCCATATATCAAAATAAATTACTTGTATTTTGCAAGTCCTGTATTATTACATAGGTATGCACTCTATCCTCAGGGTTTAACTGTGACAAAAGCATAACATCTTGTTATGCAACCCTCTTTCAGGTTCCACTCCTGTTTTTCATGCTGCCCTGCACACCCCTAAAGAGACCTGTAGAGAGCTAATGCATCAGAAATGCTTTGTTTCTGGAAATCTCCATTCTGTGCTTTAAGACACAGTAGAACACCAGGAGATCTTTTCATGGTAGATTTGCCTGTTAAGCATGAATATATCAATTTATGTGGGTCAGTCCTGGACATTTCTAGATGCTTATTAAAACAATCTTAAATCCTAGTGGGCGTGAGAATCAACTGGGGATATAAGTCAAAATGTAATTCCCAGAGATTGCAACTATGGAAAGGGAGCCACGAGCTAGGATTTTTAACATCCAGCTCAGGTGGTTGTGTTTCACAAACACACTTTGGAAACACTGTATCTCCTTTTAACCATAAGATGAACTAGCCTTATTCCAAAAAAGTAAATTGTTTTCACTGGTTACTTAAATCATTGACATTATCAAGTAACACAGATAATATCAGAACCCATGCATTCAATCAACAAGTTAGTATTATTTGGACATTTATTACTTATAAATTAGAAGCAGCATCTGGACCACAAATGAACCACAGACTTTTCAGCATCTAAAGATATTTATTTAGCCTAAATGCAAAAACACCACTGACATGTGCAATCCCATGCAGAAGAAAGTGCTTTTAAATGTTCATTAATGAAGAAGCATTTCAGCCGAATGTTAAATGTATTCTTTTGAAGAACTGAGTCCAAGCCAAGATTTAGCATTATATTAGAAAACTGACCCAAAATTACAGTCTTCACATTAATAATTCCCAAGTTATCAGTTTCTAAGAATTACCATTTCTGGCCTGAAAACTACCATGTCCATTTCCAGCCTGAAAAGTTTCTTTTGTTCGGTCTGAAATACCTGAAAACAGCAGGACACATAATGAGGAGCTAGAAAAACACAGAAGTACCTGGCTAACTCTTGCACGTTGAATTTCCAGCGAGTCTCGGGTTCTCGGAATATAACTTCATAGTTATTTTCAAGTGCCTAATTTTTCAAAAGCACATAAAACATTGAACGCACAGTATGTTTGCATGGGAATGTTCATACTGGCATTAAACATTCACTGCATATCTTTTATAAAATTTCTTTTGTTTTACCAGTAAGCCAGTGCCTTAGTTTATCTTAATAAATATAGTTGGTTCGTGGCCATTCTTAGCCACTCTCAGGTTATATTACAGTTCCCAGTGATAAATTTTGGTCCATTTTATCTACTACATAGGAAAATTATGAAGGTTATTTGTTTTAGACATTTTTAAAAATAGCTGAACTAGCTTAAAACTTCCTGTCCATGAGCAATGACCTCAATGGCTTCTCAGAGTCCCTTATAGGATTATCATAGATTTATGTCTGTCAAATGCCTTGTCCTATTCCTCATGCCTTGGTTAGAAAATGGTAGTGCCATAGAAGCAGAGCTTATGAAATAAAAGTGATTTCCCCCCATCCTTTACATACTCTTTCTTCCAAAAGTAGCTCAGTGTGGCTCAGTATACTGTCCCCATTTCCTTGTTAGAAAACTTATAGTTTATCAAAATCAAAATAAAAAATAAAAAACTTACAGTTTACATCTAAACACCCAAATATCCTTTGAATTCACAAATTCACTACTATATTTTTATCTCAAACTGAACTCTCAATAATAAAAGTTCAATGAAAAGAGCTAAGTAAAAAGATGTCCTCTTCATTCTTGAGATGAACACTTCTAATTAGGAAAGAAGTCAAGCATCATATATGGAAAATATCTAATTTCTGGGTCTTATTAGTAGCTGTGGATGGCTGAAAAAGATTGTACATAACCAGAAAATAAAAAGTAACGTGACTTCCCTTAAGTGACTTTCCGTTCCCCCTAACTCGTGGTTTTGAGTTGTGCCTTAATTAACTTCACTCTTCATATCCCTGTTCATTTCTCTCCCAAGTGGACTCTTGATCCATGAACTGAAGTGACCACAAAGTTAATGGTCATTCCCTCCTGTTTTCACCAAAGTCCCACCCTCGGGGCCTACATGAAGTTGATGAGAATATAGTTAGAGAAAAGCACACCTGTATATAAGCTATTTTGCCCAAAATGTAAAAAGAGGCCTAAAAATAGACTGCTATGAGCCCAGTTTGGGAGCTATTCATGACAAAAACAGACATTCAGCTGTCTCCTTCCTGTCCCCTGATTGTGTCTGGATCTTTTCTCCTTCCTACACTCAATAGGGAATGAAAATTCACTAGCATAAGAGATGACATGTCTGAAAACAGTTCAGACTCTTCAAAATTAAAGAAAAATGTGCACACTATATTCATCTTACTGTTTTTTCCTATTCTAACAATTAAGAGCTGAATGGTTTCAATTGCATGCTAGTGTCTTAACAGGATTACAGTATTAATCTTAAATCTGTTTTTAAACTAAAAACTCTGTTGCCCTGAAACTCCCTTGCAGCAACACTATCTAGTACTGAACTCTCCGGCTAGTGAAAAACAGACTGTCCTCTAATAAAACCTGTAACTCTGTTAGTCCAGTTTCTCTGCAAGTTTCCATGGGTGCTCCATGTGGACCTTCCCTTAGGAAAACAAACGAGACAGAAAAGCTATCAAAAATTCTGATCCAGGACTATTTACAACTTGTACCCCAAGGTGATAATAGCATGTCGAGCCACTGAACAGCAGAGGAACACAAAAATAACTGCTTTACCTGCTCTGTGAGAGACTGTTAATACATATGAGATCGTGGAAGATCAGAAAATGAGAAAAGAACAAAAGTTTCAACTTTCTCACAAAATGTCCATAACTGAAAATTCAGAATGATACTTCTTCCTACCATGACTGCATAGGGCTTCATTTCCCAGGCGTGGAGGTTGGTATTATCAATAATAATGGGGGATATGCCATTCCTCATTGCTTTTCTTGCTGCAACACAATGTTATACAACAGTGAACAACATGCAACAGTCAGAGAGAAAGGGTGAGCATACCCATATCTTGTCATTTTATTACAGCATGTCCTCATCACACAAAGTTAATGCCGCCTATTTCAGGACCCATTATCAATCATTTTCTCTTTCCTGGAATCTAGGAAGGTTTGCATTCTGTTTGGGTGGAGGGGAGAATGGCAATTAAATGTATCATTCTGCAGCAGCTACAATCTACTAGTAAGTGCACAATAGGATTTCTCAGGAGTTTGAAAAAGAATTGGTCACCTCTTTTCTGGTTCCATTCATGAGCCTCCTCTAGGAAGTCTGGATTGAACTCATAGGTACCATCTTCCCTGAAGAAAAAGTCATCCGTGCTGAAAATCAGGGCCCTGGGAAAGTCGTGTTGCAATTGTCTGGAAACGGGGGAAGAAGAGATTGTTTTATGACCTTGCATTGTTGTAACAGAAAATCATCTCCTCTGGTTCTAACATTTAGCAATTTGTAATTATGAGACCACCAGGTTTTGAATTGTTGAAATTCAATTTAAAAACAGAGATGCTTCTTATCTTTAGAAGGCCCTGCTCCTATCAAAGAAGCAGGAGTGGGCTAAGAGGCAACTGTGAGAGTTGTCTAACTCTTGACACTAAGAAGTGCTGTCACTGCCACTGACTTCTGCAGCAACCAGGACTGATAGAGAAAACTGGAAGCGACAGTGTGATGACAGTCTTTCCTTATGGGCCCCAGTTCCTGCTGCTATTCCTCTGGGATGTGCCAGTGCCCTTTTCTTCTCCCTTAAACTCTCACCTGTCCTGGGTCCTATCTCCTGGAACACTGTACTCTCTAAGGACCCATCTCGGAAACTAATTCTTGCTCAAGTGTGAAATGTAGATAAAAGTGATGGGTGTGTACTACCCCTACTAGGTAGCATTTTTACATTTTTAAAAATATATTGTTATTGATTTCAGAGAGGAAGGGAGAGGGGAAGAGAGATAGAAACATCAATGATGAGAGAGAATCACTGATTAGCTGCCTCTTGCGCACCCCACACGGGATCAAGCCTGCAATCCGGGCATGTACCTTATTGAGAATCCAACTGTGACCTCCTGGTTCCTAGGTTGTTGCTCAACTACTGAGCCATGCCAGCTGGGCCATATTTACATTTTAACAGTGACCCAAACCAAATGAAAACACAATAGGAGAAGGAAAGAGATAGGCCCAACATTCCCCACATCTTCCTAAATCTCTGTCACTCACTCTAAATATGAAAATATCAGAAAAAAATAAAAACTACCATGGAGTCCCCCCTTTAAAGCAAGAAAAAAAACACAAAAAAAGCATATTATGCACAAAATAACAAGATGTTTTCACTTAAACATCTTAGGGGAGAAGATGGATATTATGCTAGGTAGTAAGTGGGTAAATCCCTGAGCTTTCTCATCTGTAAAAGTCAAGGGTAATGGCACCTATCTTGCTCGGTGATGACAAGCTTACCTTATAACAGACAAACATGTAAATTAACTGTCTATCCACTAAGCTCACCAGCCAATCAGGAGAGTATGCAAAATACCCAACAAAGATGGTGGTTAATTTGCATACATAGGCACGAAGCGGCAGAGCGAAGACTGAAGGCTCCAGCCGGAGCGAAGGCCTGGGTCCCGGGTGCCGGAGGAAAACCAGTGCCGGCAGCCAGGGGAAAGGAAGGCCTATTGCACGAAGCTCTTCGTGCAACAGGCCTCTAGTCTATATAATAAAAGCCTAAGCGACCTTTATGGCAGAACGACCAGAACAATTGGTCACTATACCATGCATTGACCACCAGGGGGCAGACGCTCAACACAGGAGCTGCCCCCTAGTGGTCAGTGCGCTCCCACAGAGGGAGTGCCGCTCAGCCAGAAGACGGGCTCAGGCTGGCTAGCTCAGCAGCGGTGGCAGGAGCCTCTCCCGCCTCTGCAGCAGCAATGAGGAGAAGCAGCGAGTAGGTGGGCAGTAAGGAGTGAGGGGTTCCCAGACTACGAGAGGGATGTTGACTGCCGGCTTAGGCCCGCTCCTCAGCAGACATTCCCTGAGGGGTCCCAGATTATGAGAGGGCGCAGGGACCAACCCCTCCTGCATGAATTTCGTGCATAAGGCCTGTAGTGATCTAATAACGTGGGAAAGCTCCTAGGGCAGTGGTCGGCAAACTGCAGCCCCTTGAGTGTGGCTCATCCACAAAATACCATGTGCGGGCGCGCACGTACTATACAATTGAAACTTCGTGGCCACACTCAAGGGGCCAAAGAACCGCATGTGGCTCGCGAGCCACAGTTTGCCGACCACTGACCTAGGGCAACCCCTGACCACAGTGAATGTGTTTCTTTCCTTTATCCCTACAACACTCACCAGCCTAATTCTAACTTCAAGACAAATTCAGCCTGACCGGTGTGGCTCAGTGGTTGAGTGTCGACCTATGAACTCTTTTTCTCGTTTGTTCATCTCCATCAAGAAAAATCATCTCTGGTCAGGAAAGAACAGCATGAATGTGAGGCACTGGGACCGCAGAGAGTGAGCACCTACATCACTGGGAAAGACTTGGGTTCAGGTGTTGCCTCTGCCCCTCTGGTCATGTGACCTATCTCTCTAAGTTTCTGTTTTCTTAACTGAAAAATACAGATTAAACAGAGCTTCTAACCCAGCCAACGTGGCTCAGTGGTTGAGCGGCAACCTATGAACCACAAGGTCACAGTTGGATTCCCAGTCAGGGCACATGCCCAGGTTGCAGGCTTGATCCCCAGTGTTGGGTGTGCAGGAGTCAGCCAATCAATGATTCTCTCACATCATTGATGTTTTGATCTCTCTCTCCCTCTCCCTTCCTGAAATCAATAAAAAAAAATATAGTTTTTTAAATCTATTAAGAAAAAAAAAAGAAACAGGAATCTGGCTGTCTCTCTTGATAGCCTTGTGGGAAAAGGTGGACCAGAAGATAATATATTTTATTTTTTTAAATATATTTTATTGATTTTTTACAGAGAGGAAGGGAGAGGGATAGAGAGTTAGAAACATCGATGAGAGAGAAACATCGATCAGCTGCGTCCTGCACACCCCCTTCTGAGTATGCGCCCACAACCAAGGTACATGCCCTTGACCGGAATCAAACCTGGGACCCTTCAGTCTGCAGGCCGATGCTCTGTCCACTGAGCCAAACCAGTCAAGGCAAGATCATATATTTTAATACCCAAAGAATATTAGATAATTATCCAACTCATTAAACATTTATTGAGCACTTGGCATGTGCCAAGTATTATGTAAAGTGTTAAGGTACAAAAGTAAAATAAAGTAACTGCTTTTAAGGAGTTCACAGCCCAGCCAAGGAGCCAGACCCTGCCTACTGGCCTGACGCAGTGCAATGAGCTGGACACCCGAGTCCTACAAGCACTTAGGGTGAGGAGCCAGTTCTGACAGGAAAGCACCGTCAAGGAAACTGTTGTCTCTCAGGGAAGGAACTAAAAGGAGGAAAGAGAGGGCGTGTTATAAGCAAGAGACAGAGAAAAATGAGAACAAAGATACTGTGGTTAAAAGTGCAAATTTTTTTCTTAAATAACATTTTTTAAAAGTGGAAATCGTATTTGAAACACTTTTCAATTCTGAGTACTACACAATCTACAGAGGGAGTTGGCAAGCTGGAGTGTGTCTAGAGAGGAGTGTCCAGGCCAATTTGAGGTCTGAAAACCATGGAAACTGTCAGATGAGCAAAGATCGCAAAGGAGTGTTAGGGGTTGAAGCTGAAAACAGATGACACAAGTAGAACATATGGTCATCCCCAGATCCTGGGAAGTCTGTGTGTGGAAAGGGGATGAACTTGTTCTGCTGGTCAGCGTTTGGGTCGGGCTTAGCTGGGCAGTTCCGCTGATCTTGCCTGGGACCACTCCTGCAGCGCAGACCTCATGCAGTCCGGGGTGCTGGCTGCTTGCTGCCTGTTACCCACATGGTCTCTCATCCTCACCCAGGTTCGCCCAGGCCTCTTCACTCATTCCAAGAAGGCAAAAGTGGAAGCTGCCAGGCATCCACCACATGCTATCCTCCAAAGCAAGTCATTGCCGACCCACACTACAGACAGGACACGGAGAGTAGAAAAGGCAGCAAAAGAGGCAGCAATTTCAAATCTACCACAGATATTGAAAGTGATATCAAAGAGAGGTACAAAGAGGATTTGATGAAAGAAATTCACACTTTTCCATATAATGTTTTTTATTTTACTTTAAAGATATTCAAACTAAAAACCCCAAATCATTTGTCCTAACTTGAACCTCTAATGCAAGCAACTGTTATAAAGACACCACAGAAACAGTCTAAGGACAGCAGTGAATGCATGTTCAGGTGTGTGTATTTTATATTTGTGAACACTTTACAGTTTCTAAGTTATTTTCATCAATATTATCTTGTCTATTAATGAGAGCTACGTTCAAAGGTTAAATAATAGTGTATAACTTATTTTCCTTATCTTTTGTGTGCTAATGAAGCAACTATGGATATGGGTTCCAAGATTTTTGTTTTTCTCTTTGGTCCCAGATTTAAGCCCTTATAAATCTGGTTTCATTTGTTTTCCTAAATCTGCCACTCACACAGTTTGTTTTGGTTTTTTATCATTTTCAGATTTGAAAGCAGTCTTATTGACTCTTGTTTTCCTCTTTTTTTATGGCTTATGTAAGCTATTGTAAGTAAATATTCTGATGTTTCCTTTAAAAAAAACTTTAAGACACAATTCACATCTTATTTGAATTCTATTCTTTTCTAGAAAACAAAAACAAATCACAACAGAGAAACTACTCTCCTCCTAGATTGCAAAGCTTTACCTTAGAGTAAAAGTAAAATTGCTCTAGACCACGTCTCACCATTTCCTAAGACATATCTGACTGTAGCCTACAGTCCTCCTAACAAGCAGCTCCTTTACAGCTCTGATGGAACTGGGGGTGCGGTGATCTTCCTGAATGATTACTCCTTCAAAAACATGTCCGATCTTCACCTGAATGTTCAATTAGCATTGATAGCCACCATAGCATCTTGAATGTGCAAGACAATAGAAGCTCTCCTAATGAATGAAGACCTTATTAAATAGACAATCTTGAGATTCTCAGACTTGAGTGGAAGTAACACCATTCCATCCACTTCAGAAGTGGTAAGGACAGTGCCCCAGGTCCAGCTCTTTGTTGTGGTGGATCAGGAGCCTCATGCATGGGGGAAATTGAGAAAATAAAAATACAATAAAAGGAGGGAAAAGGAAAGAAAATTACTTCCACAGAACCTTCACCTCCCCAGTTCCCCGCTAAATTTACTTAAAATCACTACTATGGAAGAAACTCAGGTACAACCATGATTTCACAACTTATCATTTCTTTCATGATTAGTGACACTGAGGATCTTTTCATATGTCTATTGGCCATCTGTGTGTCCTCTTTGGAGAACTATCTATTTGGATCCTTTATCCATTTTTAATTGAATTATTTGGGGGGTTTTTTCGTGTTAAGTTGTATAAGTTCTTCATAAATTTTGGATATTAACCCCTTATCAGATGTATCATTTGGCAAATATGTTCACCCATTCAGCAGGCTGTATTTTCATTTTGCTGATGGTTTTCTATACTGTGCAAAAACTTTTTGTTCTGATATAATCCCACTTGTTTATATTTTCTTTTGTTCCCCATGCCCAAGGAGATATATGAGAAAAAAAATTAGTAAAAAATGTCCGAAATTTTACTGCCATGTTTTCTTCTAGGAGTTTTATGGTATCAAATCTAACATTTAAGTCTTAAATCCAGTTTGAGGTTATTCTTTATATGGTGGAAGTGGGTGATCTAGTTTCAATTTTTTGCCTATATCTGTCCAATTTTCCCAACACCATTTATTGAATAGACTATCTTTCCCCCCATTGTATGTTCTCAACTCCTTTGTCAAATATTAATTGATCATATAGGCATGGGTTTATTTCTGGGCTCTCTATTCTGTTCCATTGATCTACAGTCAGTTTTTATGCCAGTACCATGCTGTTCTGATTACTTTAGCTTTGTAGTGTAGTTTGATATCAGGTAGCATGATTCCTCCAACTTTGTTTTTCTTTCTCAAGATTACTGTGGCTATTCAGGGTTTTCTGTGGTTCCATACAAATTTGTGGATTATTTATTCTAATTCTCCCATGTATTCTTTTAATATATTTTCATTGGTTTTAGAGAGGAAGGGAGAGGGAAGAGAAAGATAGAAACATCCTCTCTAATGAAAGAGAAACATGGTAATTGGCGTACGACCGCTACCCTTCCCATTGGCTAATCAGGGCGATATGCAAATTAACGGCCAGCCAAGATGGCGGCAAGCAGCCAGGCAGCTTGAAACTAACATGAGGCTTGCTTGCTTCAGTGACGGAGGACTCCAACG
>NW_006291552.1:520452-524481 GCF_000327345.1 Myotis davidii
GGTGGGACGACCGCTCGCTATGACGCGTACTGACCACCAGGGGGCAGGCTCTCGGCTGGCGAGCGCAGTGGCAGTGGAGGGAGCCTCTCCCACCTCCCTGGAAGCACTAAGGATGTCCGACTGATAGCTTAGGCCCGCTCCCCAAGAGGCCACAGGCCAGGCTGAGGGACCACCTCCCCCGCCAAGTGCACGAAATTTTTGTGCCGGGCCTCTAGTCCTATATAATAAAAGCCTAATATGCAAATTATCCCCTCAAAGGGGATTCAACTGGGCGTTCAACCAGGGGGCGGGGCAAGCAGCAGCAGTAGCAGCCGGGAGAAGTGAGGCCCCCCACCCCAGCCAGTGGCCACAGTGGCAGGTGGCCAGGGGAAGGGAGGTCCCCATGGCCAACAGCAGCGGCAGGCAGCTAGAAGAAGGGAGGCCGCCCCAGCCCATGGCGGTGGCGGCGGCAGCAGATGGCCAGGGGAAGGGAGGCACCCCGGCTGGCAGCCGGCAGCCGCTAGGGACCCTACATGTGCACGAATTTTGTGCACTAGGCCTCTAGTCAATGATGAGGGAGAATCACTGATGAGCTGCCTCCTGCACTCTCCCTCCTCCCCTCAGGGATCAAGCCTGCAACCTGAGCATGTGGCCTTGACTGGATAGAGCCTGGGAGCTTCAGTCCGCAGGCCAGTGCTCTATCCACTGAGATAAACCAGCCAGGGCTTCACATGTATTTTTTTAAATGTTTCTTCTTTTCTTTTTTAAAATATATTTTATTGATTTGTTACAGAGAGGAAGGGAGAGGGATAGAGAGTTAGAAACAGCGAAGAGAGAGAAACATCGATCAGCTGCCTCCTGCACACCTCCTACTGGGGATGTGCCCGCAACCAAGGTACATGCCCTTGACCGGAATTGAACCTGGGACCCTTGAATCCACAGACCGACACTCTATCCACTGAGCCAAACCAGTTAGGGCTTCACATGTATTTTTGTTGTTGTTAATCCTCACCTGAGGATATTTTTTTCCATTGATTATTTATTTATTTATTTATTTATTTTTTTAAGAGAGAGTGGAAGGGAGGGGGAGAGACAGAAGGAGATAAACATCTATGTGAGAGGTGAGAGAGACACATTGATTGGCTGCCCTGACCGGGGATCAAACCTGTAACCCAGGCATGTGCCCTTGACCAGAATCAAACCTGAGACCCTTCAGTCTGTAGGCCAATGCTCTAACCACTGAGAAAATCAGCCAGGGCTCACATGTACTTTTGAAGAACCATTTGAAAGTAAGTTGAGACATCATGACACTTTGTTCCTAAATTCTTTGTTAAGGGTCTCCTAAGAATAAGAACATTCTCCTACATGGAGGGGTAGAGGCATGAAACAGGCTGATCCTACACCCACTTTGGCATTTTTTTAATTGAGGGGGATATTTCCACTGTGGAAGCTCCCTGTGAGAAGCAAGGGGCTCCAGTCCCACACCAGACCCCTAGCCCAGGGCTGCAGAGCTGGGAAGAGAAGTCCCCATAACTATGGGCTGTAAAAAACAGCAGGGATTGTGGCTGAGTGATGGAGGTTGCAGGAGACCCAGCAGTTCCTCTTAAAAAGCTGGTGTATGGACTTACTCAGACTTGTTCCCTCTGGGCTCCAGTGCTGGGATGGTGGCTTTGGGGGACCCAGGGATGTACAGGGAGGAACTGGATTATCTGGCATCAGGGCAGGAACTCTGGGGCAGCTTTCTCCCAGACAAGGGTGCTCATAGGGGTCATTATTACTGTGCTGGGACCTCCCCCATTCCAGGACCAACTGGCAGCCATTTTTGAGTTTCCATCAGCCAGGCCCACACTGTTTGCTCTACCCAGGTGATTCCCTGAGACCCCGCCCCATCCAGTTTTCAGCCCCATCCAAGCTGTCTGCAGTGATTTTTGCATATGAATGGCCTTTCCTGGCTCAGGCTTCAGACTTTTCAAACAAGCAGTAGCTGGCTTCAGGATGCCCCAAACCTATCAATAAAAGGTCCAAGACTCAGCACTAGCACCTGCCTGCCTTGCTTCACAGCTGGGCCTCGCATAGGCACTTCCAAGCCCAATACAAGTAGCAACCATCTGCAGATCCCTCTGTAGCTCCTGCAGGGCAGCCCTACACAGTGACTGACTTTGCACCTCCCAGGAAGCCACAGAGCCAGTGCACCTGGTGGACAGCTTCAGGCCATACCAAATTACAAGTCTACACATCCACAAGGAACACACCCAAGAGGCAGACTCAGTGAGCATCAAAGCCGCACTGAAGCAAGTCCTGCTCCATAGGGGTGTCTCCTGCACAGCAGCTCTTCCACTGTAGTTGCTGTAGTCCAATTCCTTCCAGTGATGCCAATAACAATCAACTCTCAATTATAAGACGACTGTGCACACAGCCCACACAGGGGTACACCTAGAAGACCCACCCCAGGTAACTGAAGAGGCTAAGCCACTGGGCCCTACAGGACACCTACTACAGAAGGCCACTCTACCAATTCCAGGAGAATAGCTCTACCTAATACATGGAAACAAATATAGGGAAGAAGCCAAAATGCAGAGACAAAGAAACATGTCACAGATGAAAGAAATGGAAGCAAGCAAACTACTAGATACAGATTTCAAAACAATGATTATAAGGTTGCTCAAGGATCTTAATGAGAGCTTCAAGGGACTTACTGAGACTTACAGGTATCTTAGAATTTCAAAGACATGAAAAAGGACCAGTCAGAAATTAAGCATACACTAACTGAAATAAAGAAAAATTTACAGGAATTCAACAGTAGAGTAGAGGATTAACAAAAAAGAAAGAAAAAGAACCTGAAGTGTTGAAGAATCAAGAGACCTAGGCTAGTTCATATGCTAATCAATAATAAAATAATATTTAATAAATAATTATGATAAAATAACAATATTTAAAATAAATCTGCTCATGGATTTAAAAAGTTTCCTAGTATATGTCCAACTGAGAATGAAGCTAGGAAAGCCTTTTTATATAGCAAATGACATTTACTTTGTTGTTTAATAAATGCTTTGTCTATAACCTGCATCTATCCCGCCAAGTTATTGAACAAAACTATTTCAACTGTAAAGAGTTATTTTCATGGGCAGATCTCCTGGCATAGGAACCCACAGTGGCCCCCCTGGCGACTGAGCAGGAGGAAGAAGTAGGGGTTGCTGTGAAAGAGGTCAGTGGGCAGAAAGTGCTCTGGGGACCACTGTGGGTCATCAGCGTTACAGATACACAGCACAGAGAGGAAGGGAGAAGAATAGGGAGTTAGAAACATCGATCAGCTGCCTCCTGCACATCCTCCACTGGTGATGTGCCTGCAACCAAGGTACATGCCCTTGACCGGAATCGGACCTGGGACCTTTCAGTCTGCAGGCCGATGCTCTATCCACTGAGCAAAACCAGTCAGGGCCTATATAATGTTTTTAAAAACATCCATTTCGCCCAGAAAAACCAAGATGGAGGCATAGGTAAACACCGGAAATTGCTGCCTTGCACAACCACTTCAAAAATACAACTAAAAGACAAAACAGACATCATCCAGAACCACAGGAAGGCTGGCTGAGTGGAAATTCTACAACTAGAAGGAAAGAGAAAAGCACACTGAGACTCAGAGGAGGTGCGAAAGTGCAGAGGTACAAAGGCACGTGGAAATGGCTGGCAACTGAGGACACGGTTGTCTTTTTCAATTGGGAGGGAGTCTTAAGCTCCCGACTGCTCTGAACTCCAGTTCTAGGCGAGGCTCTTGGGACCCAGACTCATACAGGGAGAAACTGGACTGTCTGGCATCGGTCGGAACTTGAGGGCGGCTTTCTCTCAGAGGTGTTTGCAGCGGTTGCCAGGACACTGAGAAGCAGGGCCTCTGAGGGCAGCCATAGCTGCTTGCTCCACCCTGTTGATCACCTGGGACCCTCGCCCCACCCAAGCTGTGCTCTTGCTTTTGCATATGAAAGACCTGGCCCTTTGCAATCTAAAAATTACCTAACAAACTTGCAGCTGGCCCAAGGCCCCACTTCCTGTTTG
>NW_006291552.1:525789-528945 GCF_000327345.1 Myotis davidii
TTTCATATCTAAAAAGTTAACAATTTGTTGTAGAAACATGAGAAAATAAGTCAAGGGGGAGAGTTCATAATCCTTCTCTCTAAAGTCAACAACTATTGATCAACAGATGTCTATCTTTCACACATTAGTCTATGGGGATATGTACACCCCTTTCTTTGACCAAAATATAGGATTTGTGTGTGTATGTATTTATAATATAAAAATGTCATATATACTAGTTTATACATATATATGAAAAATCGATATAGAAAGCTTTGTTACAGGCTTTTTTAACATACACATCTATGTTTCCATTAATGACAGCATGACTTATAAGCCATAGTGTCATTAATTTTTTTTTTAATGTCTACACTGGCTCACATTTTTTTCTATTATATAAAGAAATTCTGTAAGGTACATTCTTGTCTTCCTGTGCTTGTCCAATTGTTGCCTTCAGATGAATTCCTGGAAGTAGGACTTACAGGTCAATGATAATAACCTATTCTGAAATGTTTCTTTTTAAATATGTTTTTATTGATTTTATAGCGAGGGGAAGGAAAAGGGTAGATAGAAACATCATTGATTGGCTGCCTGTTGCACTCCTCCAACTGAGGATCAAGCCCAAAACCCAGGCAGTGTGCCCTGACCAGGAATCGAACCAGCAACCTCTCGGCTCATGGGTCAATGCTCAACCATTAAACCACACCAGCTGGGCTGAACGTTTTTTAAATGAAATAGAGATGATAGAACAAACTTAGAGGGCATCCTAATTTGTTAGTACCCCGATGTAATGAAAAAAATTTTAAACCACATAAAACTCCAACTTTTTTTTAATGTTGCCAAATAATTTAAATAGATGGTTTCCACGTTCCCTTCAAAACAAATAGGTGAAAAACATAGAAATCCAACATTGATTTGGAAGATAAGACATATCCTAATTTCAAGAACATTTTTATTATTTCTTTAATCAAATTAAAATTAAAAGTTAAGCAGAAAAAGATGGACCTGTATTTTTATTCTTCTGATTCAAGAAATACATGTTTATTATAGAAAATACATAAAATAAAGAAATCATGAAATTCCCAGAATCCAACTATACATAAGATCGCCTCAGTTTTACCATTCTCTATACGTGTATTTTTTTAAAAAAAGTAATTTGGTATTCTCCTTCTCAACTTCAAGGCCCCCCCGCCACCCCCAAAAAAGTAGGCAAGGCAACTCCCTGAGGGCGGCAGCCTGTGACATCCATCACCCCATTTCACCTCACTGCACGCCTCCCTTAGCTATTGAGCTGTCGCCTATTTCCTTGTTTACTTCCCAGATTTCTGTATAAATGCATAACCCAACCCAAGGCTGTGCCAAAGGAACCCCAGAACTGCCAACACCCAGAGGAACAGGAGAACTCGCAGAGCCGCTTCCATCTTCACTTTAAAGTTTCATAAGTTCTCACAAACATTTAATCTTCACAAGAGCCCTCTGAAGTAGGCAGAGCAGATATCCTCTCTTAACCTGACAGGAAACCGGGGTAAAGAGCAGTTGAGTAAAGGTCACAGCTAGTGAATGGCAAAGCTTAGATTTAAAGCCATAAATGGACTCCAAAGTCAGAGCTCTTCACCTAGCAATTATTAACAAGCTAAGTCTGGCAACTAGAACGGAGTCAGAAGGATCTTCAATAAATCATCTAACCTAATCCTCTCTTCGTATTCACATATAAGGAAAATAAGTCCCAGAGAGGTTAGGTGATTGCCTAAAGTCACCAGCTATTTCCCAAGGAACAGGATCTAAAGGCACAGACTCCCAGGCCAGTGCTCCCACCAGTTGTCCCTAGAGAAATGTCCTTCAATAAGCTGGTGTCTCATCCAGTGTCTTCTGATAAGCCAGACTTCACCCAGGAATTTAAATCCCCAAAGTGTAGAATGTTAGAGCCAGAAGGGACCTTAAAGGCCACTGAGGCCAAGGCACTCACTTTACAGATGAGGAAGGTGAGGCCCAAAACTCACAGCTTCTGATGGTCAAATCTATGTACCTCCACACATCATATGACTTCCCTCTGAACAATTACAAACACAATATGGACAAAGACATTACTTCCTTCTTTAACAGTGTGTGATAGCCCACAGATCAGCAAAGCCAAAGTGAAACTAAACAGGATTTGAATCCAGAAGTTACTTCCTTATTAACAGAGGTCCATCCCCCTGCCCACCCACCCCCCCCCTTAAAAATGTATCACAAAATAACCCCACTCTGCACCCTCCACCTCTCCATCCAGAGAGAAACCTACTGAAATAGGTTTTAGTTAAGGGTACTAACAGCCTTTTGGAAGTCAGCCATCGCATTAATCTGTGAAAATGTAGCAATATTGTTTTGCTAAAGGCTTCTACTCCACAAATGAGCTGGGAATCTTAACTACAACTGGCAACACATCACCAGGGCTGTCACAGTTCCCTGACCCTCCTCCCATCCAAACCGGGGCTGTCACAGTTCCCTGACCCTCCTCCCATCCAAACCGGGGCTGTCACAGTTCCCTGACCCTCCTCCCATCCAAACCATCTCCTGAATGTATGCTCCCTGGTTCTTCTTTGGCCTCATCTCTCTAAGGAAATGGAAAGCTCTCTGAGGACAAGGGACCACTTCTTCCACTGAAAACATACACTGCGCTTGGCAGAGGAAGACATGGCCCCTGCCTTCAAAAAAAAAACTTACACAAGGATAAACAGAACCATGTGCAGAACCCAGCACAGTCACAGAGGTGTAACAGGAAGCCCAGAAGGCGAGCTGCTACTGGTGGGTGGGTGGCTGAGTCCTAAAGGGCTAGTCGTCATGGGGCAGTGGGAGGTGGCGGGCAGGACAGGCAGGCGTCAGCGTCAGCACAGGCAGGGAGAGAACCCAGCAACGTTGCTGGAACCTCAGGTGCAGCAGGGAGTGGTGGAGCTGAGGCTGGCCTGGTGGGCCTAGCGAGCTGGCAGCAGGCGACAAGCCCTCGTAGTCCGAGCTGACCTGGCACTCGGGCCTCCTACGCAATTCGCGGGTGAACTCATTAGGGCGCCCATCGCGTGGCGCTGTCAGCAGGGTCTGCGGGCCGCGCCAGCACCCTCCCGCGCACCTGAGCGCCTCCGCAGCGGCCCCAGCCACGCAGCTGCCCAACCTGCTCGGTTCCCAGCACGCAGCCCGCCCCCG
>NW_006291552.1:529472-529939 GCF_000327345.1 Myotis davidii
CGCGGCAAGAGAGGGCTCCCAGGGACACTGGGGCACTGCTTGGCCGCCTGGAAGCCAGGGCCTCACCCGCCCCACCCACGACGGCCTGGACTTTGAAAGTGAAATAATTTTAGTTGTTGAACGTGGACAGGGTTTTGAATAGTAAAGGCCACTGTCTTCCCCAATTGTGAGCAGCAACAGTGTCCCAAAGGCTAACACCACCCTCCCAGGCCTGTGTTTTTTTTTTATCCTTTATCACCTTGCCAAAAGTATTCTTAGAAAGCTTTACTGTCTCTACATAACTTTAAGTATCTTCTTATAAAGAGGACCCCTTAAAACTCAGATTGACCTGTGCACAGTCGCATAACCTAGGCCCTGGGAGAAGGAAGGGCTGCTATCAGGCAGGTACATGTTTTGCTGTCCCCTGACAGACGTGGCCTCTCTGGGACCCATTTTAGAGCCTCCCCCGCAACCTCTCCCCCCGCCCC
>NW_006291552.1:530051-534759 GCF_000327345.1 Myotis davidii
TTTATACAGAAGTACCCAGAATTAAGTTCTAGTTCAAGGAACTGCTGAGCACCAGTGGGTTGGTCACCAATGTGGATAAAAAGGCCACATGCTAACTTGACTAACTCAGGAAAGGTGTACCTAGTGGCCTAGCAAACTCTAAGACCTAAAGTAACCACAGAGGATGGTCTGAAATGAAAACTTTAACTAAAAGTAGTATGGTGAGTAGTCACCTCCTAGGCCAGTATCTTCCCTGACAAGGTCAATCTTTAACTTAACTGAGCCTATTATCTTTAGTAATTTGTAACTTCCCATTTTTTCCAGACCCCTCAGGGCACGACCAGATGCCCTAGGCCAGTGGTCGGCAAATTCAGTAGTCTACAGAGCCAAATATCAACAGTACGATTGAAATTTCTTTTGAGAACCAAATTTTTTAAACTTAAACTATATAGGTAGGTTCATTGTTATTAACTGAATTAGGGTACTCCTAAGCTGGCCTTTGCTAAAAATGTCCTCAATCTGATTGAGGCACGTTCGCTGAGGTCGACCCCTTCCAACATTCCCATCCACACTCGTCTTGTATACTTGTTTCGTCTATCTCCTTTCTGAAAATCAACTTCTGTGCATGGGAAGTTTCAATCGCACTGTACGTTCGCGCCCGCACGTGGTATTTTGTGGAAGAGCCACACTCAAGGGGCCAAAGAGCCGCATGTGGCTCACGAGCAGCCGTTTGCCGGTTTGCCGACCACTGACTGCCCTAGGCTCCAGGACAGATACCACTACTTCCTTCACTGTTATTGTTATCATGTTAATTGTTAACTGTTAACTATCCTGCACTCACCTAAGTAAATGAAGTGTCTATCATTTTACTTTTTATCCAATCCCAGAGGTTACCCCACCCCGCCACCCCCACACCCGATTTGCTTTCTCCCACATCCCTAATCCATCACCAATGGATTTCACGTAACACACTTACGTCTCCTCCTTTGATTGTAATGTATAAAACAAGGTGGAAAACTGCCGCTCTCCAGATCGAACATTATCCCAATCCATTGAGACTCTGCTTCCAGCAATTGTCGACAGTTTGGCTCAAATAAACTCACAGAAATTCTTTACAGGTTTCAATATTTTTATGTTAACACCACAAAGGATGGTCTGAAATTAAAACTTGAATTAAAAAGCTGTTTATAGTGGGTAGTCATGTCCTAGGCCAGTATCTTCCTTTACAAAGATAAATTTGATCTTTGAGCCTATTGTCTTTTTGCATCTAAAATAACACACCTGTGAAATGTCAGGGTAACTTGTAACTTCCCTTTTTCTGGACCCCTCAGGGCACAACCAAATATGCCAGGGCGCCAGGGCACCAGGGCAGAAACCACAAATTCCTTCATTGTTATTATGTTATTGACTGTTAACTGTCCTCTGCCCACCTAAGTAAAAGAAGTATGTGTCTTATTTTACTTTTTTTTAAAAATATATATTTTATTGATTTTTCACAGAGAGGAAGGGAGAAAGAGAGTTAGAAACATCGATCAGCCACCTCCTGCACATCTCCCACTGGGGATGTGCCCGAAACCAAGGTACATGCCCTTGACCAGAATCGAACCTGGGACCTTTCAGTCTGCAGGCTGATGCTCTATCCACTGAGCCAAACCGGTTTCAGCTTATTTTACTTTTTTAATCAACACCAGAGGTTTCCCGATTTGCTTTCTCCCGCCTCCCTAATCTATCACAAATGGATTTCATGTAACCCACTTACATCTCCTTCTTTGATTGTAATGTGCAAAACAAGGTGAGAAGCTGCTATTCTCCTGAGCATTATCACAATCCATTGAGATTCTGCTTCCTGGCAGTTGTTGACATTTTGGCTCAAATAAACTCACAAAAATTCTTTACAGGTTTGAATGTTGTTTTTTGTTTGTGCTTTTTACGTAACATCTTAGTACTCTCCAGTATTGCACATTCAAAACTGACAGTGGCCCTAGCTGGTTTGCCTCAGTGGATAGAGCGTCAGCCTGTGGACTGAAGGGTCCTGGGTTTTATTCCGGTCAAGGGCACATGCCCTGGTTGTGGGCTCATCCCCAGTAGGGGGCATGTAGGAGGCAGCCGATCAATGATTCTCTCTCATCATTGATGTTTTGATCTCTCTCTCCCTCTCCCTTCCTCTCTGAAATCAATACGAATATATATATTTTTCAAAAAATGACAGTGATTCTATCTTTGAACCAAATTTCAAGATGGACAGACTGAAAGATGATATTAAATATTAACACTATCCACCTTTGGCTGTAATAATTATCATAAATACATTCTCTCTCTGGCAGCTATAAGGTATAAAACCATTCAAAAGGAATTATGAAGAAAAGCAATTTCCTTCTAAAACAAAATCCAGAGACTTCACAATAAGCCTTGGAAGGGACTCTCCAAGTAGGGAGAGAGCACTGTACTGAGAATTTCCCCTCCCCCGTGGGATTTCCCTAGGAGGAGGGGGTGCTCTCATTTGAAAATCCCTTCCCAGCATTGGAGGAAGGACACTTTGTGATTCTTCTTAGCCCTGGGGAATTTCAAAAGCTTCTCTAAATAGTAGGGGAAGCCCTATGGAACAGAATTACAGGGTGGTGCAAAAGCATGCTCACAGTTGTGAGTGCTGAGACACAGGCTTTATTCTCGTGTTATCATTCATTATTGTGTGGCCACACACTAAACCTGACAAGCTCAGAGGCCAGCATGGCGGCCTTAAAAACTCAGACACCTGGGGGGATAAGGACACATATGTAATACCTTAATCAATAAAGAAAGGAAGAAAAAAACCTCAGACACCTAAAGTAAACACATAGGATGGTCTGAAATTAAAACTTTTTAACTAAAAGCAGGTAGTCATGTCCTATGCTAGAATCTTCCCTGATAGAAGTCAATCAATTATACCTGTTTATTGTCTTTTTTTAATCTAACATAACATACCTTTGGAATGTCAGAGTAACTCCCCTTTTTAACATCTCTCAGGGCTGCCCTAGCTGGTTTGGCTCAATGGATAGAGCATCGGCCTTCGGACTGAAGGGTCCCAGGTTCGATTCCAGTCAAGGGCACATGCCTGGGTTGTGGGCTTGATCTCCAGTAGGAGCATGCAAGAGGCAACCAATCAATGATTCTCTCTCATCATTGATGTTTCTATCTCTCTCTCCCTCTCCCTTCCCCTCTGAAATCAATTAAAAAAAAAAAAATCTCTCAGGGCACAGCCAGTACACCAGAGCAGAGACCACAAATCCTCTCTTTGTTATAGTTACAGTGTTAATTGTTAACTGTTAACTATCCTGTACCCACCTATGTAAAAGATGTGTCTATCATTTTTCTTTTTATCTAGTCCCAGAGAGTCCCCTCCCTACTTTTCTTTCTCCCACTTCCCTAATCTATTACTAATGGATTTCATGTAACCCACTTATGTCTTCTTTTAAAAAAAAAAGAATTATTTATAACGTGTATTCTGAGCATTGTATCTTTAAGTCAGTCTATAGCCCGTGTGCCCATAAAGCCATGTACTCCGAGACTTCTATATGGTTTCCCAGAACTCCCTTAGTTTACTCACCACCTATAGCAGGATTTCACTCTGTTTCATACATCCACTTGGACATCATACCTGAGGTGTTTACTGTTCTGTACCAGGATCTGATCTCTATATTCAGCGCTCAACCCCATTCCTACTCTCTCTGCCACCCTCCCCTTGCCCTCTGCACTGGCTTCCTTCCTGCAGGAGATTGGGACTTTGGACAGCTCAGCATCAATTCAATGGCATGCTGGGAGGGGGTGGACTGCAACAGGGTGTGGGCAAACCATAGGCACAGAATTGCAGTCCCTGGGGAAGGACATCAAATCTAACCATGGAGTGTGTCAGATCTTTTCCTGCCCTGGACCAGGTTTGGAGAATCAAAGGATTCCCAGGTAATAGGCCAGTGACTATTTTAGAAGAGCAAGGTGTTGGGGGTGTCCGAGATGTCCTAGAAATTCTGTTTAAAATAGAGCATGGAGCCCTAGCTGGTTTGGCTCAGTGGATAGAGCGTTGGCCTGCGGACTGGAGGTTCCCAGGTTCGATTCCAGTCAAGGGCACATGCTCGGGTTGCGGGCTGGATCCCCACTAGGGGGCATGCAGGAGGCAGCCAATCAATGATTCTCTCTCATCATTGATGTTTCTATCTCTATCTCCCTCTCCCTTCCTCTCTGAAATCAATAACAATATTTTAAAATAGAGCATGGAAAAATAAGGTAATTCACTCCCAAAATGGGGCATGGCAGCAAGTACACTGGTAAGTTTCAATGGGCTCTAACTGTGGCCCCTGCACAATGATACCTATTTCTCTGAGGCCTAGGTAGGACTCTATACCAGGCTGCAATGTCCTGCAGGATAAAAATTCCAGGCGCTGGCCAGTGTGGCTCAGTTTGGGTTCCAGTCCCCATCGGGGCACCTTCCTAGGTTGCAGGCTCAATCCCCCATCAGGGCACATAAGGGAGGCGCCTGCCTGGTCAATGTTTCTCTCTCACATCAATGTTTCTCTCTCTCTTTCTCTCTCTCTCTCTCTCTCTCTCTCATTCTCTTGCTCCTCCTCTCTCTAAAAATCAGTAAGAGCATATCCTTGGGTGAGGATTAATTTTTAAAAATCCCAGGCACAGCCTAACCAGTTTGGCTCAGTGGATAGAGCGTCAGCCTGCGGAATGAAGGGTCCCGGGTTCGATTACA
>NW_006291552.1:534793-540662 GCF_000327345.1 Myotis davidii
TGGTTTGGCTCAGTAATAGAAAGGGTCCTGGGTTTGATTCCAGTCAAGGGCATGTACCTTGCTTGCAGGCCCATCCCCAATAGGGGTGTGCAGGAGGCAGCTGATCGATGTTTCTCTCTCATTGATGTTTCTAACTCTCTATCCCTCTCCCTTCCTCTCTGTAAAAAATCAATAAAATATTTTTTTAAAAATCCAGGCACAAGGGGCTTGGGAGGTCTTTCACAGGTGTATTCAGGGCGGTTATTGCTAGCTGGTAACAATGAGGAATCACTGTGACCTTCTGCCATCAGACATAAAACAAGCACTAAAATTTCAAAACCCTTTGGGTTTTTTATTTCAGAGAGGAAGAGATATAGAAACATCGATGATGAGAGAGAATCATTGATCAGCTGTCTCCTGCATGCCCCACAGTATGTGCCCTGACCTGGAATCAAACTGTTGCACTTTGCAGAGGTGTCAGAGTGGGAAGAGAGAGACAGTGAACTGTGACCTCCTGGTTCATAGATCAATGCTCAACCATTAAGCAACACTGGTCGGGCTTCTCTTTTGATTGTATTGAAAAGGAAAATCGGGGGTGGGGGGGGGAGCGGTCTTGCAACCTAGTTCAGTATCTGGTTAAAACTGTAGTCTTACTTCCCCACTCTGACTGACTTGGGCGGAGCTGCAGAGCCTAACCTCAGGGGCAGGCCACAGCTGATTTGGGCTGAGCTGCAGAGCATGCCCCCAAGGCCCCGCCAAGACTGACTTGGGTGGAGCTGTGGGGACCCTCAGGGGCCCACCACAGGAGGAGATACATAGGTCAGAGCCTCCCCACGAGTTCAGTTCAGGCTTTGGATCCGGAATTCCCCTGAACTAGCAGATCTGTGAAATGAAGGTTAAACTTTCCTCCCTCAGAGTGCCGACTGATAGTTCTGACACAACATTTGGTACGTTGGCCGAGAAACATCAGTTGAGCTGGCTCTTAGGCCATTGCTGACAAGAGCAGACTTCGGGGCACTCGCTTTGGGCTCTGGGACCCAAGGAAGGCACGCCAATGGCACATTTGCTGGTTCCTGAACTCACGGGACCCAGAGGGACTACGGCAACTCCACGCTCTGGCAGACGCAAAAGAGTCAGGAAACACCTTTCTGGGACTTCCTGGGAGGGAAGTCAAAATCAGACATCTGAAACTAAGTTTTTCCCCAGGGAAATAGGTCTGCGTTCTGGCCTGTCCTATGGGACAGAAGATGTAGCTGGCCCCGACCTAGGTAATTATTTACCTCAGGACAGCTCAGATCATCTGGAGGAACAGCTTCTAGACCAGCCGCGGGCAAACTACAGCCCGCGGGCCAGATACGGCCAGTTTGAAATGAATAAAACGAAAAAAAAAAAGACTGTACCCTTTTATGTAATGACTAGAGGCCTGCTGCATGAAATTCATGCAAGGGGCTTGGCCCCTCGCCTGCCACGGCAGCCGCCTCTGCCTCGGCCCCCTCTAGATGGTATTCTCCATCTCTGGGACCTCCCGGGAGGGAAGTAAAAACTCGGACTGGCTAAGAGTCCAAGTCTGGCCTGCCTTTGAAAAAAAAAGGAAAAAAGAAGCATTTCCAGGCAGTTTTCTACAGCCTCTGTTCAGGGACTTGTTCTGTATCTCTGCAATTGAAACTGATTTGGTGAATGCAGGGTATTCTGTGGTATAAATGTGGCACACACTGGTGTAAAAGTGTTTATTTACTGTTGGGGTTTTATGTTTGTTTGTTTCTGTTAAAAAAACACACACAAAATAACCTTCTAAACCTCTCCTGTGTTTCCGTGATTCAAAGTTTTTAGTGGGAAATGTTACCTGTCTTTATTATTTAAACTAAAGGCCTGGTGCACAAAAATTTGTACACTCAGGGGGGTCCCTCAGCCTGCTGGCTTAGGCCCGCTCCCTGGGGGATCAGGCCCAAGCTGGCAGTCAGACATTCCTCTGGCAGCCCGGCAGCCCTCGGGGGGTGTCCACTTACCAGCAGGGAGCAGACCTAAGCTGCAGTCGGACATCCTTAGTGCTGCTGAGGAGGTGGGAGAGGCTCCAGCCACCAACGCTGTGCTGGCAGCCATCAGCTTTGCAGTGTTGGGAAGGAACACAAACTCTTCTAAGACTCTTAACTGAAACAGGTTATCGGGTGTCCAAAAGGAAGGCTCAAATCTGTCAGGGAAGTCAAATACTTAGGTTTCCGAATTACCCAAGGGAAATGAAGACTAGGGACTGAAAGAAAACAGGCAGTATGTGCCATACCAGTCCCAGCACCCAGTGACAGATTTGGGAATTCCTAGGGGCAGCAGGGTTCTGTTGAATTTGATCCCAGGATTCTCAGATCTAGCTAAGCCCCTCTATGAAGCCTTAAACGAAGAGGAAAAGGCACCCATTAACTGGGGTCCTGAACAGGAAAAAGTCTTTGCGACCATAAAGACACAGGTCACCGAGGCGCCAGTCCTAGGGCTCCCAGATGTGACACAGGACTTTAATCTTTTCATTCACCAGAACAACAGGGTAGCCCTGGGAGTTCTGACTCAGGAGTTGGAACCCTGGCAAAGGCCAGTAGCCTATCTCTCCAAACAGATTGAGTCGGTTGCCTCTGGGTGGCCTCCATGCCTCAGGGCCCTTGCAGTCATGGCCTTATTAGTCAAAGAGGCAGACAAGTTCACTCTGGGACAGAACTTAAATGTTAAAGCGCCTCATGCTGTTGTCACCCTAATGCAGCAGTTCTCAACCTGTGGGTTGCCACCCCTTTGGGGTCGAACGACTCTTTCACAGGGGTCACCTAAGACCATTGGAAAACACATATATAATTACATATTGTTTTTGTGATTAATCACTATGCTTTAATTATGTTCAATGTGTAACAATGAAAATACATCCTGCATAGCAGATATTTACATTATGATTCATAACAGTAGCAAAATTACAGTTATGAAGTAGCAACAAAAATAATTTTATGGTTGGGGGTCACCACAACATGAGGAACTGTATTAAAGGGTTGTGGCATTAGGAAGGTTGAGAACCACTGCCCTAATGGAAGCTAAGGGGCAGCATTGGCTGATTCATGCTCAGATGACCCAATACCAAGGCTCCTATGTGAAAATAGATGAATAAGATTAGAAGCAGTAAGAACTCTTAATCCTGCCACTTTCCTACCCATCGCAGAGGGAACCCCTGTGCATGATTGTCTAGAAGTCCTAGAGGAGGTTTACTCCAGCCGGCCATATCTAACAGATAGGCCTCTACAGAATCCAGACTTAGTATTGTTCACAGATGGCCGTAGCTTTCTAGATGAAGAAAAAAGATGAGCTGGGTATGCAGTGATATCAAACTTTGAGATAATAGAGGCACAGGCCCTGCCTGGAGGATGGTCTGCGCAGAGGGCAGAACTTTGGGCCCTAGTCAGAACCTTAAATCTCAGTAAGAATAAGTGCGCCAACATCTACACTGACTCGCACTATGCCTTCCTACCCTGCATATCCATGGGGCCATATACAAGGAAAGGGTGCTCCTGATGGCTGGAGTAAAAGGAATAAAAAATCAGAATGAGATCTTGAAGTTACTAGAAGCAGTTTGGGAGCCCAAGAAGTAGCAGTCATCCATTGTAGAGGACACCAAAAAGGAAAAGACTCTGTGTCAGAAGGGAACTGTCGTGCAGACACAGCAGCAAGGCTAGCTGCTTAAGGAGCAGGCAGCACTATCACAGATCATGCTGGTTCCTGAATTACCCGAACCTCTGAAATACACCCCTCAAGAAGAAGAATGGGCCCAACGAGAAGGGGGTAAAGGATGAAGGAAGGTTGGTGGATATTCCCAGATCATAAGGTCTATGTTCCAGAACAGTTAGCTCATAGAGTAGTCCTCCAGAACTTCAGTTTTTGTCTG
This sequence comes from Myotis davidii, assembly GCF_000327345.1. Classification (NCBI taxonomy): domain Eukaryota; kingdom Metazoa; phylum Chordata; class Mammalia; order Chiroptera; family Vespertilionidae; genus Myotis; species Myotis davidii. The sequence goes on from NW_006291552.1 coordinate 538,680, forward strand.
CACCTTTTTAGGCTGGGTTGAGGCATATCCTACCGGCACAGAGAAGGTGAGAGAAATCACTAAGGTGTTACTGAAGGACATAATTCTGCGGTATGGAATGCCATTAACCATAGGGTCAGATAATGGCCCACCCTTTGTAGCTGAGGTAGTACAGCAGGTAGTTAAGGCCTTAGGAATTAAGTGGAACTTACATACAGCCTACAGGCCCCAGAGTTCAGGGAAAGTAGAACACATGAACTGGACTCTCAAGCAGGCTATGGCTAAGCTATGCCAGGAGACGAACTTACTCTGGACAGATATCTTACCAGTTGTGCTCCTGTGGGTGCGCTGTGCCCCGAGAGCCAGGGTAGGCTTCTCTCCATTTGAAATCCTATATGGCAGACCCCCTCCCTTAATTCGGCCAAAGGGAGATTTGGGGGAAATAGAGAACTTAGAAATTCAGAAACAACTACAAGGACTTGGGAAAACTATCCTTCAAGTCCACAGATGGGTTACTGATTGATTGCCTATCTCTCTAGGAACAGCTGTGTACCCTCACAAGCCTGGGGATCAGGTTTGGGTAAAAGATTGGAAAAAGGAACCCCTTGAGCCAATCTGGAAGGGACCTTATCCAGTCGTACTAGCCACCCCCTCAGCTCTCAAAGTTGCAGGTCTGAACACCTGGACCCACCACTCCTGGGTAAAAGCAGCCCACCAGCTGGACAATCAGCATCCAGAGTGGAAGGGGACCTCTGACCTGAACCACCCCCTGTGGATCATCTTCAAGAATACAGTGGATTGGGTTGACCCAAACTGAATCTCCTTATCCCCTCCTATCTAGATAATTATTGTTTTTGGTTTTTTCTAACAGTTTTATTCTATCTTCATACAAGTGTCGCCGGAACCCCAGACTGGTACCAGGAGGAGAACTTCTCTGCCCTTGCTACTCAGACGACCCCCTTGGGGAAGATAATGAAAGCTCTGGATACTGAACCCCCTTTTTTGTCACCCTCCTTTTTTCACCGCCCCCCACCCCTTTAGCAGGAAGTAGCTAGAGTGGTTGTCGACCTTATCCCCAATTCCTGAGTCTTTTGTAATCCCCAAGGCTAAGAATAGCTTGTGGAACTAGAGGGGGGAATGAAAGGGAACATGGGGGGGCTTGCAACCTAGTTCAGTATCTGGTTAAAATTGTAGTCTTACTGCCCCACTCTGACTGACTTGGGCAGAGATGCAGAGCCTAACCCCAGGGCTCCGCACTTGGGCGGAGCTGCAGGGACCCTCAGGGGCCCACCTCAGGAGGAGATACATAGATCAGAGCCTCCCCACGAGTTCAGTTCAGGCTTTGGATCTGGAATTCCCCGGGACTAGCAGATCTGCGGAAAAAAAAGGTTAAACTTACATCCCTCAGAGTGCTGGCTGATCCTTCTCCCGTGCATTCTGCCACAACATAATGTATAAAATAAGATGCAAAACTTCCATCCTCTGGAGCATTTTCTCAATCTGTTGAGATTTTGCTTTCTGGCAATTGTGGACAGTTTGGCTCAAGTAAATTCACAAAAATTCTCTACAGGTTTGAATGTTTCTTACATTGACAATTGTATTTTCTATACAAACAACTGTAAACTTATGCTCCACCCTGTTACATGAATCATAAAAAGTGACACTTATAATGTATGTATCCTATAATACTTCTTACCAGAATGCTTTTGCCCAGCCTCAATCAAATACTACCTTTTTCTTTCTAGACTTTGACTGTCTAGGATGTTGTGCCCAGATTTCAAGGTTCCCAAAAAGCCCACCAGGGAGCCAGTGAGTCAGATGCAAAAGCAAAGAGTCCTTCATTTTGAACTAGTTCAGCTCCCCAACCACACTCAGCGATGTAACGGTAAGCCCCAGTGGCCGAGCGAGAGCGAGGCCTGATGGGATTGTGGGTTTTAGAGTAAGGGCAGTGGAGGGGACTGTGGGCCCCGCCGCTGGCCAGGCGCGAGTCGGGGCTTGTTACAC
>NW_006291552.1:540990-542720 GCF_000327345.1 Myotis davidii
ACATATAGAAATTTTTTGATATTTGCAACCATAGTAAAACAAAGATGTATATTTTTGATATTTATTTTATATATTTAAATGCCATTTAACAAAGAAAAATCAACCAAAAAATGAGTTCGCGTGTCACCTCTGACACGTGTGTCATAGGTTCACCATCACTGGTCTAGGACTAGACCCATTTGAAATGTGGCTAGTGCAAATTGAGATTAAAATACACACTAAATTTTGGCCCTTGCTTTGCTGCCCCACTATCTGGCCCATCGGACCCATGACAGGCCAACTCAACTACCAACAAATCTGCCCGGTTCTCAAGCATGTCTGGTTCCTCCAGCATCACCACTTCGTAGAAAGTGCTTCAACAGCTCCAGCTGGAGGTGGAACTCAACCCTTGAAGGTTTCCCAGGCTACTGCAGATTTGAAACAATTCTGTCTGTAGAATGCTCAACATGACCCCCTGCTGACTCGAGTGTCTTTAAGTATCAATCCCTTCAGACCGCAGAAGGTCTATTCCTTTTTTGTAGTGAAATGAATCTTTGAAGGCATTCCAAACTACTTTTCTTGAACCAGTGAATATTCAAAGAGAGCTAAATTTGAAGCTTGTACAAAAAGTTTACCCTATAACATGTGCCATACTGTTAGGGGCAGAAATAGAATATTGGGGACTAGTTATGGTTATGGGAAATATCAATCATGCCCTGTAAACCATGATTGCCTTATGTTGGTTAAAGAAAGGACACTCTAACTTGTCTGAGAGTTGTAAGCGCCCCAGACCTGGGAGTCAACCTTGGAATGTGGTCCATTCTCATTCAAGAATTGCCTATTATCATGGAAAGATTAACAACCTTGTTGCCCAAACAATGTAGTCCCACCCCAGCCTGATTAGCCTGCTTCCCCAAGCCTGTAATCTCTACTTCCCCATGTAATCCTTGTCCTACCTGTTAGGTCGGAGAGAGCCCAGGTTCGTTCGGATACATGCAGACATGTGGTGAGACAATGGACTTGTCATGATGATCCCTGCGGTGGAGACTTCCTCAGTTCAGGCCCCCCCGCCCTCACCAAACACCTGAATAAAAAGATTCCCCTCCCTCCCTGGAGGCGAGAAATTCACCGGCCCCACCTTTTGGGCCAGTGGGTCTCCCCCGAGAACGCAAATAAACTTCTCCTTTTTCTTTCTGATTCACCTGGTTCTCTTTGTTCTCTTCGCTGCTTTTCTGGGCCACCTCACACTACCCTATATAAGCAACTGGCTTATGGGGAAAGGGAGGGCTGCAGAACAGATTTTTGTGGATGACCTGCTGCTCTCTCACACTGTCAGCATTATTGTATGATTGTACGCTCATGTATGATTCAAATCTGTCTTTGCTTAATTGACTCAAGTAGTGACAGGCAACCGGGACCCATTGGTTGTTCAGTTTCAATCCCACTTCTAGGAATATATCCTAAGAAACCCGAAACACCAATCATAAAGAATGTTTGCCCCACTATGTTCATAGCAGCACAATTTGCAATAGCTAAGATCTGGAAACAGCCCAAGTGCCCATAAGTAGATGAGTGGGTAAAAAAGGTGTGGGACATTTATACAATGGAATACTATGCAGCAGTAAAAAAGAATCTCTTACCCTTTGAGACAGCATGGCAGGACCTGGAGAGTATTGTGCTAAGTTAAATAAGTCAGTCAGAGAAAGACAAGTATCACATGATCTCACTCATATGTGGAATGTAAGTAACAC
>NW_006291552.1:542961-568464 GCF_000327345.1 Myotis davidii
AGACGGGTGAGGCTCCCTGTCTAAAAACAGACTTATATTTATCAGATACAAATTGAAATAGGAATTTTTAGGAGGGAAATAGGCAGATTTAGGGAAATGTTAGAATTGGGGGTCCATGAAAAAATACAGGGCTATAGAGTTGCAAAAGGATACATTTCCATAAGACAAGGGAGCAGCAACAGTAATATTTCCATAATACAAGGGAGAGGCAGCAGTTACATTTCCTTAAGACAAGGAAACTGGGAGTAGCAAAAAGGTCTATATTTACAAAACAAAAAAGGAAGAAGAAAGTCCAGAGAACAATGAGGGAGGAGGGCCACACTTGTCCTGTGTGATGTTTGACCTTTGAGCTCAGGAGTTATTATAGTAACCAATTCAAAAGGGAATACTGACCAATCAGAAGGGATATCAGGACATAGGGACGGGACGTGCAGCCTTTATAAACAGTGGAAACAGATAGCTGGCGGGACTCTTTCCTCCTCCCCACATGGGAGTCTGTACTTGTTCTTCAGTAAATTCCCACTTTTGCTATACCATCTTTTATCTGTGGATTTATTCTTCGACTCCGATGGACAAAGAGTCCAGGGAACCATCCTGCCCAGGGTAACACTACGCTTTCCAGTCCAAAAATCCAGTATCAGAATTCTCATATTTGAAGTTTGTTAAGTACAAACTAAACTAAAACATAATTTTAAAAAGGAGTCTGTTGTATAGTGCAAGTCCCACGATCCCTAACCAAAATCCTTGAGGTCAGATGTGTTTCAGAATTCATAAAGTGTGTTTATTTGTTTGTTTGTATAACCTTACTAGTAAACTCAGTGGGGTTGGGGCCACTCCCAGTAATTAAACATTAATATTTCTGCAGTGAAATCTATACATAGTCATACAAAGTGGGATAAATGAGTAAAATTAACCTGTCTGCTGGATCAAGTTTTGCTAACAATTTAGTTTTAATGACAAACAAAATAAAATCAACTTTTGGTTTTCAGAGCTTTTTGGACTTCAGAAATCTAGAAATGGAATCAAGGGTCCATACTTGGATATAGGGCCTAGCCTTTTATCATAATACAATTTTTAAAATGCGATACTCAAGTTTTCTGTGCCTTATTTTCTTTTATAAAACAAATTAGAGTATGCAAACATCTTCAAAATTAGGTAATAAAATGTTTGTTACCTCTTTTGTTCAGTATTTTATTATTGAGATAACTAATTGCTGGAAATAATCCTCTGGGTTGGCACTTGTAAGAAATATGCCTCTGATTTATCTTCATAGAAAAGAAACAGCATGTGGCCAGGAGGATGCTGCTGAATTTCCCCAGAGCAAACCGGATGTGGGGGTGGGGAGAGAGGATGAGAACTGTGCACAAGGCTGACAGCACCTGTCCTAAGAAGATTCTTCTAGACCAGTGGTTCTCAACCTGTGGGTCGCGACCCCTTTAGGGGTCGAACAACCCTTTCACAGGGGTCGCCTAAGACCATCAGAAAACACATATATAATTACATATTGTTTTTGTGATTAATCACTATGCTTTAATTATGTTCAATTTGTAACAATGAAATTGGGGGTCACCACAACATGAGTAACTGTATTAAAGGGTCGCGGCATTAGGAAGGGTGAGAACCACTGCCCTGGACAAAGGGAAGTGGAGGCAACTAGAGAAGGCCCCAGCCCATTTTTAAAAATAACCCAATGGGAGACAGCATGACCTAGGTGACCTATTAGGAAATAGGTGATCAAATAGTACTCAGCCAATGAGGAACTGGAGGAGGGTCTAAATAAATAGGCTATGTTTCTTGCTCTACTCATAATCCTGTACAACGGATGCCTGTTCTTGAGAGTGTTATTAAAAGTCTCATTTTAGCCATGCTTCTGTTTCCCAGTCCATCATTTGAAATTTGGACGGATGAGCCATTTCTCACACACTGAGCACTCTTTCTTGATTAGGGTCTTCAACAGCAAACAGACACAAGCCCAGACAAAATGATGATTATTTTTTTGGTCAGTTTTCCAGACAGTTTCCCTATTTATACCACTCTGCTGGTATCTAGGGCTCCACAGTGTCCGCACAATCCCCACATCCTGCTTGGTCCTGCCTCATTCAAGAGCCTGTCTCCCTGATATTGCCCAACCTCCTGTCTCTAAATCAAAACCTGTGGATCAGCTATTTACATGATAAAGTCAATAATCAATACACTAATTCATGCAAATGTATTAACAGGCCTATTGAGTCTTAAACTTGCTCTCCATGATAAAACAATTTCTATTTTGCCAGGGGCATTTAAAAAACAATGATTGCCCTGACTGGTTTGCTCAGTGGTTGGAGCCTCGGGCCAGAGGACCAAAGGTTGCAGGTTTGATTCTGGTCAAGGGCATGCACCCTGGTTGCAGGTTCTATCCCTAGACAAGGCAACCAGTTGATGTGTCTCTCTCACATTGATGTTGCGCTCTCTCTCTCTCTCTCTCTCTCTCTCTCTCTATATATATATATTAGAGGTCCTGTGCATGAATTGCGTGCACTGGCCGGGGGGGCGCCCCTCAGCCCAGCCTGTACCCTCTCTAATCTGGGGCCCTTTGTGGGATGTCTGGGACTGGCAGTAAATTAGCATATTCCCTCCTTATTGGCTATGGGTGCCACCATCTTTGAGGGTGGGACAATCAATTAGCATATTCCCTCCTTATTGGCTGTGGGTGCCACCATTTTGCAACGGTGTGAGGGTCAATTAGCATATTCCCTCTATTAGACAGACTATATATATATCTAGATATATTTATATATATCTCTATGTCTATCTATCTCTGTGCACCCCACCTCCTCCTTCCCGTTTACTCTCTCTAAAAACCAATGGAAAAAATATTCTTGGGTGAGGATTAAAAAAACAACAATGCTTAAACCCAAGGAGATACTTAGGAGAAGGAAATTAAACCTAAGACCCTCTTATTTCTCAGGCACTATGCTAAGTACTTTGAACAAGTTATTTCATTTCATCCCTATGACAGGTTGGCATCATAAACCTATTTTTTTACAGGTGAAGAAATCAAGTCTGTGAGAAGAAATCGAGGCTGTGAGAGAGTAATTTAAGATTATCAGTCATCAGTAGCTTCAAGATCAGAACCCAGCCTCTTTAAAAGGAGTGAGGATTTTGAAATAGACAAGAATGTGGCTCCCAGAGCCAACTACTTTCTCCTGCTATTTCCCTTTCTAACTTTCTATTTGCCCCTTGAAGCCCACTCATGAATACATTATGCCAAACACTAAACCGGGAGGTCCGTTTTCATTATAGTTGTAACAAAAAATCTGTATATAGCACAACACTCATAAATTTCCCCAACATGACAAGATTAATAATATGGGATGACTGCTCTGTGAAGAGAAGACCAGGATTACAGAGAGCAGGTCAGCAGGGATGTGGAAAATGAACATAAAAATCACAAGTATGGTCCAGAAAGTGTCCTTGACACAAAACATCCAAATTTGGCAGATAGGAAAGTCTCCTGAACGGCCCACAGCCAAATGGTTGTTGCTGTACTGGTGTTACACTGGGACCACCTCTGGGGGGAAGGGAAAACTCTCCCTTCCTAACTTGGGTCCTAACGTAAACCCCACGAGGGCAGGAATGTTTTTACCACTAGATCCTCAAAGCCTCTTATCTCTTCCCATATGGTATGTTGTGAGAGGCCACCTATTGTCTTCACTAGCAGAGAGGTGTGGACAAGGAACCGGGAAGGCTGGTGACCCTTGGAGCCCTGGCAAAGGTCAGGGCTGTGCACTCACTGTTAGTCCAGGCAATAGTAGCTGAAGCAACTTCCCCATTTATTATTATGTAAATCCTTGCTGATGGGCTAGTCTGCCTATTACTGGAAATTGCCTGCCTAAGGGCCATGGGTGTATCCCAAACCAATAAAAGGTTGGCGAGACCTGAGCACCAGTGGAAGTCCTTCCTCTTGAGTTGGACTTGCCTGCCTGGTCCCCCAATATTTCCAAATTATTATTTCTTGTCTTGTCTCTTTCATTTGCGTGCAGACCTCTTCCAGATCCTGAACCCTGAACCATGCGGGACGTGGGGGGAACAAACATTACACAGTATGTATTCCCCATTTTCTAGTGGTCCTTCAAATCTCTAAACACTTCCCTCAAATCTTTACTCTGTCTCCTTTTCCTTTAGGCAGAACAGGTTTAAAACAAACAAAAATATTTTTACTGGGTATATGTGTATTTCTCATTCTGAAAGGGAAACAGACTACTCTTAGAAATGAGTTAAAATGAAGAGAGAAAACATATGGTAAATGCAGTCAATTCTTATCAAATGCAGACACATACATAGCAGCTGCTTCTTTCATGATTTATACATTGGAAAAAATGCAGAGTGTGTTTGGTCTCATGTCAGCTTGATGTCAAGTTTAAAATATAACACAAGTTTGTCTACAAGTTTCACCTCTTTTCTTAGCGATTCCTTTAACACTTAAATATAACCCATTTCCTTAATTGTAGCCCTCATCACATCTCAGTCAGAGCAGTGGTGAACTCCTCATATATGTTCTAACCAATGAAGTTGGAAAATAAAGTTGGTAGCAACACTCTAAGTTTTGTTGTATTCCACAAGAAGATCTACACTTAAAGGAAATAAACACATCACATGTGCATTAACACACAGGGTTGATATGGTTTAATACTATGTTTTATATTTATTCTGTAATCGTGGTTCTATGAACTATTACAACCAAATAATGTCAAAACCCACTTCCTTCTGATCATATAGAGATCTCTGGAATAAGTTTTACAGTACTTAAAGTTCAAGGAATTCTCATTTCTTAACGAATCCTCTTTTCTTTTCTAGAAATTATAATTTAAAAACATATAAAATGATTAATATTTGACATTGGGGTGAAGTTTGCACTGTCATTTAACTCATGTAGAGACACTTCCATGATGACCAAAGAAACATAACCGCAAGTATCAATTTAAACATTTAAAGTATTGGGATGTGTGTGTGTGTGTGTGTGTGTGTGTGTGTGTGTGTGTGTGTGTGTTTAGGTAGCAATAGATTGCTATGAGGAATAAGGACAAATAAGAAGTTTAGAAAAAATATATTTAGTTATACTAACTGGGCATATAAAACAATCTGCCCAGCTGGCGTGGCTCAGTGGTTGAGTGTCGACCTATGAACCAGGAGGTCACAGGTTTGATTCCCCATCAGGGCATATGTGGGTTGTAGGCTTGATCCCTAGTGTGAGGTGTGCTGGAGGCAGCCAATCAATGATTCTCTTCATTGATGTTTCTATCTCTCTCTCTCCCTCTCCCTTCCTCTCTGAAATCAATAAAAATATATATTTAAAACAATCTACTTTTCCCATAGCAGTGTTTATATGAACAATTTAAAAATACTTACTATCCTGAACTATATAATTCTATAATATTTCAGTAAATCTTAATTTTACTATTTATCTCAAAATATATCCCTAGCATGTCTCTGAGCACATTTAAATCATCATCATTACCCCACCCACTCTCTCCCTATTCCATTATATAGAGGACTGACTTTTCCAGCCTGTCCTCCTCTAGCCACTTGGAAAACTAAAGCCTGTCAGAATAGTCATGTCTCTCACTATGGACCAACAGAGCACCAATAATGAGGCACTTCCAAATCTCTTGGGGAGCACACGAGACTTGGTTGGAAGGTTTGTAAGGAGGATATTCTGAGAAAAGGGAATTGTGCAGAAGGCCGCCCACACTGTTTATCGGAATTCTGACTTAGGGGAGTGCCAAAGGCAGCACCCCTAATTATTCCTGGACCTTTCCAAATAAGTCTGTGCATGTGCAGACACCTGGGTGTTTACTGGAATCCTTATGCTTAATCTTTGGGTATCCTTGCTTAAAGGACACTGCAGACACATGTGTCCTTCTAAGATTACTTACCCTACCGATTGTATCTAAAAGATAAACTTTATCTCAAACTGCTGTTACAATAAAAGCCTAATGAGGCAGGCGATCAAGGCTGCCTGGTTTCTTTAGTCAGGCAGTCCCTTAGCCCTCTCTTTCACAGCAAACTTTGTGTTAAGTAATCCATTCATCTGTCGCTCAGGATCTGCTGGTCAGCCCTGGCATAAATCAAGTAAAAGGAACCTAATTTGTGGTTGTACCTCTGTCATATGAGGATCAGACTGAAGGTTGGACAGGAGAAAAAGTTTCTCCTAAATGGCCACCTTGGTCAATCAGTGGGCCCTTATACTAACTTACACCACATGAAGTTAGGGAATTAAATGCAACTTTCTCTTTGGGACTAACTGAAAGACACGTGCATCTATTACCCACCCATGCACATATATTCTTTGTCTAATTTAATATAAGAGATGTGGCCCTTCATGTTACATTTGATAAATAGGTTTTCTGCAAATTTTTAAAGAAACCAGTTAGAGAAGTTCTTCTTTAAAAGCCATAAAATTATACCTTTACTGACGTCTTCCATTGCAAATTGTTCATTGTTAGTGTCTTCCAGTCAAGGGGAACCACACAGTCATCAGGCAATAAAGATTATGTGGAAGAAAAAAAAAGGGGGGAACAAATTATCTCTACTGTCACACAGATTTATACCTTAAATGAGAAAGTATACAAACATGGTATCTGGACCACCATAATGGTAAAAGCCTAGTTTTGAAGATATTTTAGCTAAAGCAGAAATTAGTTTGTCTCAGACCTCTATCCTCTATTACTAAACACTATCCAGACTCAATGAAAATGTTTATGTGAATCAATATGTAAAACAATGTGTATCATAGTTCATGTTCTCATTAAATAGAACTATAAATATATAACTATAACTAACTATATAAAAACTGGTACTGTCACAGTGCATAAATTTTAGGTAGTTGTCCTTTCCTGTGACATGTATAAACCATTGTAACTATAGCAAATTTACTCTTGCAAATTGCGCCTTCCACATAACAGTGTCTGGAGGGGGTGGGGGGAATCCTCATAAACAATTAGGGTGCTCAAAAATAAGTCCACACCAAACCACACAAAATATTTTTCCTATACTCACATATCTCTAGCTACATTGGTAGTTTGGTTTCCTCAGGTTTATGTATGGCTCAACTATATAATCCTACTGTGTCTACAGAACTCCTAATACTTAATTTGTTTGAGTTCCCTGCCTTATTTATAAGGCCACTGGCCATAGAGAGACCAGTGCTTAGCTTGTCCAACCTAGCCACACATACCATTTTATAGTCTTCGCTTAGTTTTCTCCTCTCCTTTTTAAAGAACATGCCATTTCTAAATGTGAATTTTTTTTCATTTTTCTTTTAAGCCACACTTGTATAAACACTGCTTATAATTCACTTCTACAAATAAGCCATCCCAGACAAAATCATAACCCCATATTCTCTTCCACATCCCTTTAGCACTGCTAACTTCACTCATAAAATATTCATAAGCCTGTCATTTATATTTTCTATGTGCAATAATTTTGTTTTGTATTAGTCTTGTCTCCCCATTTAGAAGGTAATCTATCTGATGAATGAGGCCTATTTCTTCTAAAAATACTTAATTAATGGATGCTTGATCATTATCTACACTAATAAAAGAGAAACATGGTAATTGGCGTACGACCGCTACCCTTCCCATTGGCTAATCAGCGAGATATGCAAATTAACTGACAGCCAAGATGGTGGCCAGCAGCCAGGCAGCTTAAAACTAACATGAGGCTTGCTTGCTTCAGTAACGGAGGACTCTAACGTTCCCTGCCTGCCGCTGCAGGCCTCTGAGTGGGCAGTTTGAAACATAGTAACATAGAGAAGCTAAAAAAAAAACTCCAGAAAACTGCTGGAGGTGGAGTCAGAGCTGGAGTTATACATTGTTTCGAAACAGACCAGATACCTACTTTCAGCAGCGGAGGCCTAAGAGCTGGAGCCTCAGAGCTAAAGCTGGCCCAGAATAAAAAAAGAAAAAAGAGAAAAAGGAGCGGTTGGGAGCTTCAGTCACCCCCAGCCTGAAAACAGCCCTCAGCCCCTCACCCAGAGTGGCCAGACACCCCAGTGGGAACCCCCACCCTGAAGGGTGTGTGACCAGCTGCAAACAGCCACCCCTCCCAACCCCCCACAGGCCCTGCTCTGTGTGTGACAGGGTAGAGCCATAACCTCCCCATCGGCCCTGCCTTGAGTGTGAGAGTGGTGGCACCCCAATCCCCTGCTCGGCCCTGCTCTGTGGGTGATAGAGGGAAGTTTATGTAAGATTAATTTAAAAATTTAGAAGTAGAACAGAGGAACCAAGATGGTGGCATAGGTAAAACCTGTACTTGCATCTTCTCACAACCACATCAAAATTACAACAAAATACAGAATAACCATCATTCAGAAACACCTGAAATCTGGCTTAATGGAAGTCCTACAACTAGAGAAGAAGAAAGCACATTGAAACTGGTAGAAGGGGTGGAGGCGCAGAACAGGCTGGTCCCTCACCCACATGTGGTGGTTTAAAATCAGGAGAGATACCTTGGCTGAGGAGGCCTCTTATGAGGAAAAAGGGGTCCAGCCCTGCATCAGAACCATCAGCCCAGAGTTCCAGTGCCAGGAAAGATGTCCCAGTAACTTCAGGCTGTAAAAACCAGCAGGGATTGTGGCTGAGTGACATGAAGGCAGCCGGAAACCCAGGCAGTTCCTATTAAAGCAGTGGTTCTCCACCTTCCTAATGCCGTGGCCCCTTAATACAGTTCCTCATGTTGTGGTGACCCCCAACCATAACATTATTTTTGTTGCTACTTTGTAACTGTAATTTTGCTACTGTTATGAATCGTGATGTAAATATCTGATATGCAGGATGTATTTAGGCGACCCCTGTGAAAGGGTCATTTGACCCCCAAAGGGGTCGCGATCCACAAGTTGAGAACTGCTGTCTTAAAGGGCCATGCACAGACTTACTTGGACTCACTCCTTCTGAGCTACAGAACTGGGACAACAGCTTGAAAGGATCTAGAGACATACATGGAGGAACTAAATTGTCCGGCATTAGGGCAAGAACTGGGGGACAGCTTTCTCCCAGACAAAAGTGCTGGCAGAGGTCATTGTTCCTTTGCTGAGACCTCCCCTCCCACAGGGCTGACTAGCAGATGCCAAATCTGAGTCTCCATCAACCTGGCCCACACTGTTCACCCTGCCCTGGTGATTCCCTAAGATATGGTCCACTCAATTTGCAGTTCCATCCAACCTTTCTGGAGTAGCTTTCCCTTATGCATGGTCTGTCCTGGCTCGGGATTCAGACTTTCCTCTCAAACAAGTAGCAACTGGACTCCACATGCCCCATACCTCTTGATAAGGGGCCCCAAGCCTGGCAGTAGCAGCAGCATACCAAGTTTCACAGCTTGGCTTTTTCTTGGCACCTCCAAGACCAGCACAAGTATCAGCCATCTGCAGATTGCTCTGTAGCTTGTGCTGGGTAGCCCCAGACACAGTGCACCCAGTGGGCAGCTTCAGATCATGCTAGATTACAACTCTACCACATCCATGAGTGACAACACTCCAGGAGTGGACTCAGTGAGCACCAAAGCCCCACTGAAGCAAGTTCTGCTCCATAGGGGTGTCTCCTGCACAGTAGCTCTTCCACTGTAGTTGCAGCTGGTCCTCACAGCCAATTGGCCTGGGGGTCAATTCTTTCCAGGGATGCCAACAGCAATCAAGGCTCAATTACAAAAACACAGTGCACAAAGCCCACACAGGTGCACACCTAGAGTGTCCAGCTCAGGTGATTGGGGAGGCTGAGCCACTGGGCCCTGCAGGACACCTACTACACAAGGACACTCTACCAATTCCAGGAGACATAGAAGCTCTACCTAATACAGAGAAGCAAACACAGAAAGCAGCCAATATGCGGAGACAAAGAAATGTGTCACCAATGAAAAGAATAGAAGAGTCTCCAGAAAAAGAACTAAATAAAATGGAAGCAAGCAAACTACTAAATACAAAGTTCAAAACAATGGTTGTAAAAATGCTCAAGAAAGTTAAGGAGATGTTCAAGGACCTTAGTGAGAACATCAAAGACATGAAAAAGAACCAGTCAGAAATGAAGGACATATTAACTGAAATGAAGAATAATTTATAGGGAATCAACAGTAGAGAGAATCAAATTGGTGATTTAGAATATGAGGAAGAAAAAACACCCAGTCATAAGAGAAAAAAGAAAAAAGAATCCAAAAATATGAATATAGTGTAAGGAGCCTCTGGGACAATTTCAAGCTTACCAACATTTGCATCATGGGGGTTCTGGAAGAAGAGAGGAAGCAGAATCTCAACGTATTGGCATACTGCTCCAGAGAATGGTGATTTTTCACTTTGTTTAATACCTTACATCAAAAGAGGAGATGTAAATGAGTTACATGAAATCCATTGGTGATAGATTAGAGAGGCAGGAGAGAGCAAAGAGGGATTGTTAACTTAGATGCAAAAGACAATAGGCTCAGTTAAGGTAAAAATTGACCTTGTCAAGGAAAATACCAGCCTAGGACATGACTACCAACCCTAACTGCTTTTAATTAAAGTTTTAATTTCACACCATCCTTTGCGGTTACTTTAGGTCTTTAAGTTTGCAAGGCTGCATGCAGGCCTTCCCTGAGCTTGTCACGTTAACATGTGGCCTTTTTTGTTCTGCCCACTCATGGATTGGTGAGGGAGGAGGGAATATCTGCCTGCCAGCCAGATCAGCCGAATCAACCCTAGCGATCAATGTGGTAACAGATGCTGCAACCAGATCACTCTCACATCCTCTTCTATCATTCTTGATCTCTTTTCTCTTTCCTACTTCTCTCTTCCTTTGTGGTTGTTGTAGGGTATTGTGTATATTTTTGTTTTGTTCCCTTTGTTTCTGGTTTTGTTGTATTTTGTTCTGTTCAGTCAGCTCCTCCACAACAGTTTGCATGCCATGTTCAAGGGTGAGCTTCACAGTCAACCAGCCTGAGATGGGATTCCAACCATGAATGGGACAACACTCAAGGCCCCATTACAACAGGAGAGCCCAAATAACTCAAACAAGAGGCATCCCTAGAGCACCCAGCTCAGGAGATCTAAGAGACTGCACCACTGGGTCCCACAGAACACCTACTACATAAAACCACCCCAAGAAGACTGGTAGCTATAGCAGTTTGATCTAATGCATACAAGCAAATAGAAAGGGACAGCAAACATGGGAGACAAAGAAACAACCCCCAAATGACAGAAAAGGAGACATCATCAGAAAAGGAACAAAATGAAATGGAGGCAAACAATTTGTCAGATAAAGAATTCAAAGTAATGGTTAAAAGGGTGCTCAAACAAGTTAGTGAAAACTACACCAGCATAAAAAAAAAGATAGAAAACATGAATATGAATTAAGGGGAAACGAAGAAGAAATAGCTGAAATAAAAAATACCCTGGAAGGAGTCAACAGTAGACTAGAAGAAGCAGAAGGCAAATCAACAAATTAAAAGAGAAGGTAGGGCCGAGCTGCTGTGGCTCAGTGTTTGAGACCTACAAACCAGGAGGTCACAGTTCGATTCCCAGTCAGGGCATATGCCCCAGTTGTGGGCTTGATCCCTGATCGTGCAGGAGGCAGCTATCAATGATTCTCTCTCATCATTGATGTTTCTATCTCTCTCTTCCTTTCCCTTCCTCTATGAAATAAATAAAAAATATTTTTAAAAAAGAGAGAAGGTAGAAAAAAACACCTATTCAGAGTAGCAATTAGGAAAAAAATAAAAAGCAGAAGGAGAGTTTAAGTGGCTTTTGGGACAACATGAAATGCACCATAGGGGTACAAGAAGGAGAAGAAGCTGTGCAAGAAATAGAGAACCTGTTTGAAGAAGTGATGACAGAAAATTTCCCTAAAGCAAGGAAAAAGCAACTGAAGTTCAGGAAACATAGAGAGTCCCAATGAAGATGAACTCCAAAAGATGCACACCTAGATACATAATTAAATGGCAAACATTAAAGACACAGAAAAAATCTCAAAGACTGCAAGAGACAGAAAATTACCTACAGTGGCGCTCCCATTAGATTATAAGCTGATTTCTCAATAGAAACACTCAAATCAGAAGAGAGTGGCATGAAGTATATAAAGTAATAAAAAGCAAGGGACTGAATACAGGACTATTCTAACTGCAAGGGTATCATTCAAAATTGAAGGTTAAATAAAGAGCTTTGCAGGCCAAAAAAGGCTAAAAGAGTTTATTACCAAACAACCACTGCAAGAAATGTTACAGGGACTGTGGTAAGAAGAGGAAATAGAGACACAGAGAGAGGAACACAGGCATAAAAATGCCAACATGTAAGTGTCCTATATAATAAAGAGGTAATATGCAAATTGACCCTCACACCATAACACCGTCACAAGATGGTGGCGCACACAGTGGGGGTGGGGCCAGTGGCCACTCTGTGAGGCTTCTGCTGGAGTTCCTGCAGCCCCGCGGGGTCACAGGGGTCCCAGTGGCCACTTCATGTAACTTCTGCCGGGGTTTCTGCAGCCCTGCATGTGTGCTGAGGGGGTGGGGCCTGGCGGCTGCTGCACACAGCCCAGAGGCAGGGCATTGGGGCAGCACTCCAGGACTCAGGGCCATCCTGCAGTGCACCGGCCATGCAGGGTGGGACTCTGGGACTTGGGGTGGTCCCATGGTGCAGGGGGGTTGGGGAGGGAGGAGTCCTGGGTCTCGTGCCATTTTGCATGATGGGTCACTAGTCCATCAATAATAACTTTAAATGTAAATGGCTTAAATGCTCCAATAAAAATACATAAGGTAGTTTAATGGATAAGAAAACGTTACCCATATATATGCTGTCTGCAAGAGAGTCACCTCAAATCAAAAGAATCACACAGGATGAAAGTGAAGAGATGGAAAATTATTTTGCGAACATTATACCACCTTTGCAACCCTGGAATAAATCCCACTTGGTCGTGGTGTATGACCTTTTTAATGCATTGCTGGATCCGATTTGCTAATATGTTGTTGAAGATTTTAGCATCCATGTTCATCAGGAATATTGGCCTGTAATTTTCTTTCTTTGTAGTGTCCTTATCTGGTTTTGGAATTGGGATAATACTGGCCTCATAAGAAGAGCTTGGAAGTCTCCCACCCTTTTATTTTTTAAAATACTTTAAGGAGAATAGATGTTAGTTCTTCTTTGAATGGTTGGTAAAACTCGCCTGTAAATCCATTGGTCCAGGACTCTTGTTTGCTGGGAGTTTTTAAATTACTGCTTCATTTTCATTCATCTTTATTAGTGTGTTCAGGTTTTCTGATTCATCCTGATTGAGTTTTGGAAGATTACATGTTTTCAGGAACTTTTCCATTTCACCCAGGTTGTTGGCATATAATTGTTCAAAGTATTTTCTTATAATTCTTTGTAATTCTGTTGTTTTAGTTGTTACTTCAATTCTTTCATTTATGATTTTATTTGTTTGGGTCCTCTCCTTTGTTTCTTGATGAGTCTGGCTAAAGGTTCATGAATCTTATTTATCTTTTCAAAGAACCAGCTCTTGGTTTCATTGATCTTTTGTACTTTTTAAAATCTCTATGTCATTTATTTTGCTCTTTATTATTTCCTTCCTTCTACTTCCTGTGGGCTTTTCTTATATTTTTCTTTTTCTAATATTCTTTTAGTTGTAGGACTAGATTGTTTACTTGAGATTTTTCTTGTTTTTTTAAGGTAGGCTTGTAATCCTATGAACTTTCCTCTCAAGACTGATTTCGCCGTGTCCCATAGATTTTGCATTGTTGTGTGCTCATTTTCATTTGTTTCCAGGAAGTTTTTGATTTCTTCCTTGATTTCATTGGGAATCCATTCATTTTTTAATAACATACTATTTAGCCTCCATGTGTTCGAATGTTTTTGAGTTTTTTTTGTGTAGTTTATTTCTAGTTTTATGCTCTTGTGAACCAAGAAGATACTTGACATGATTTCAATCTTCTTGAACTTGTAAAGACTTGATTTGTGTCCTAAAATGTGATCTATCTTTGAGAATGACCCATATGCACTTGAGAAGAATGTATATTCTGCAGCTTTGGGATGAAATGTTCTGTACTAGTAAATATCAATTAAATCCATCTTATCCAGTGTGTCATTTAAGGTCATTGTTTCCCTGTTGATTTTTTGTCTTGAATACTTATCCAGTGATGTCAGTGATGTGTTAAAGTCCCCTCATATGACTGTATTGCTACCTATCTCTCCCTTTAAGATCTCCTGGAGCTTGTTAAATATACGTAGGTACTCCTATATTGGATGCATATATGTTATATCCTCTTGTTGGAGTGACTTTCTATGTCTCTTGTTAAGGTCTGTTTTGAAGTGTATTTTGTCATATATGAGTATTGATACTCTAGCTTTTTTTCTTTTCCATTTGCATTGAAAAATTTTTTCCATCCCTTCACTCTCACCCTGTGTGACTCTTTTGTTCTGAGGTGGGTCTCTTGTAGAGAGTACATATATGGGTAATATTTTCTTATCCATTCAGCTACCATATATCTTTTTTTTTAATCTTCACTTGAGGATATTTTTTCCATTGATTTTCAGAATAGAAAGGAGGGGTAGGGGAGAGAAACATCAATGTGAGAAACATTGATTGGTTGACTCCCACATGCACCCTGACTGCGACTGGGAAGGAACCTGCAACTCAGGTACATGCTCTTGACTGGGAATCAAACCTGTGACCCTTTGGTGCACAGGCCAATGCTCTAACCAATGAGCCACAGTCATCATGGCCTTCCAGTGTATTCTTTTTTCTTTTCTTTTTTTAAAATATATTTTATTGATTTTTTACAGAGAGGAAGGGAGAGAGATAGTTAGAAACATCGATCAGCTGCCTCCTGCACATCTCCTACTGGGGATGTGCCTGCAACCTAGGTACATGCCCTCGGCCAGAATCGAACCTGGGACCCTTCAGTCCGCAGGCTGATGCTCTATCCACTGAGCCAAACTGGTTTCGGCTCCAGTGTATTCTTGATGCCAGATACAGTATTCTTCATTTGTGACTGTTCCTTATTCATAGTTTATATGTCCATTTTCATGCTGATGTAGTTCCCACTAAGTTCCTTGAGCATCCTTACAATGATTACTCTGAACTCTGTGTCTGATAAATTGTTCGCCTCCATCTCATTTAGCTCTTTTTCTGGAGATTCTTCCTTTTCTTTTATTTGGGGGTTGTTTCTTTGTCTGCCCATTTTAGTTGTCTCTTTGTGATTGTTTCTATGTATACTGCTATGACTCCCAGTCATTGTGGGGTGAACTTTTGTAGTATATGTCCTGTGGAACCCAGTAGTACAGTCTCCTTGAACTTCTGAGCTGGATGCTCTAGGAGTGACTCTCTGTAGCTTATTTTGGCTCTCATGTTGCAATTGAATCTTGATTGTTGTTCTCTTCATGGGTGGGATCTCCTCTCAGGCTGGCTGACTGTGAGTCTCAATCCCAACCACATCCTGCCAGCTGTTGTACAGGTGTTGATAGGAAAAAAACAAAACAGGAAACAAACAAAAACATACAAAAGAACCTGACAACAACAGCGTAAACAATCACAAAAGAAGAGAGAATTAGGAAAAAGAAAAGAGACCAAGAATAATAAATGAAAACAGAAAAAAATAACCATAAAATAAAAATAATACTAGAAGAGAAAAGTAGAGGAAAAAAAAGACTCTGAGAGGAAAGGAGGTAGAGAAGAGAAAAAACTAAGAATAGGTAAAGGAAACTGGTAAAAAAGAAAAGAAAAAATTATGAAAAGGTAAAAAGAAGAGAAAGAGCAGTAAAACAAAAGAAAGAAAAGAAAAGAGTAAGAGAAGGAAAGAGGCAAATAAGAGATGTGAAACAATAGAGCAAAGAGAAAAAAATGATAATACCAAAGCAAGAAAAAGTAAAGAATATAGTGAAAAAAAAAAAACCCAACAACAACAGGAAACAATCAAGTGAAGTTTGTCTCGGCAGATTTTAGCTCTTATGTTGCCTGAGGCTGTTTTGTATTCTGATTTCCAGTCTACCTGGGGGTACTTTTGTGCTAGCCAATGTCAGTAACTGTCCACGTTTGGCTCTCGGCACTCTTTTGAAAGCTTCAAGCAGTCCACAGCTTGTGGCTGCCTCAACTGCGCTTGCCTGCTCACATGAGGGGCCAAGCTGAGCTCCTATGCCACTTAAAAAAATTTATTTTACAGAATAGTTTATTGATTTTAGAGAGAGAGGAAGGGAGAGTGAAAAATAGAAACATTGATGAGAGGGAAACATTGATTGACTGTCTCTTGCACATCCTCTACTGAGATACAAGCCTGCAACTCTGGGCATGTTCCCTGAGAATTGAACTGGCTACCTCTTGTTGCATGGGACAGTGCTCTATCAACTGAGCCACACCAGCCCGGGCCTAGGCTGATTTTTATTAGCCTGGGGCCCAAGGTGATTCACAAAACAGTCATACATCAGGGACAATGGAGGATGTGTTCCAGGACTATACCCCTGGCGTCGGCTGGGAGAAACTTTTAGGTAGACCAGTGGAGTCTATCAGAAACCAAGAGTTTCCTTCAGTTCTCCCATGGGAGGGGAGCACCAGCCAGATTCCTGGGAATGTGGGAGGAATGTCCCCACCCCAAACCCAGTCACTAATGCTCCCCGAGACTGCTGTCCTTGAGATCGCTGCTTCCTTGGAAAGAATCAAAATGCAAGGTGGGGCATGCTGGATTCCAGAGGATGGGGTGAGCTATATCTCAGGGGGTAGGCTTCTGCTGTTGGGAGGGGCTTGTGCCTCTTAGGAAAAATGGCTGCTGTGATATTAGGGGCATGACTCATCATAGGTATCCTGGCAACAGCCCTCCCTGCGATTCCTCCAATTCCTTCCACCCATGTCTCCTCAGGGGACTCCAGTCTGCACCACCCTCCCTCCATCAAAACCCAGGGTGAGTGTCTGGGAAAGAAAATCCTGTATGCCAGCCCTTTACAAAAAGTTGCTTTACAAAAAGTGGCTCAGCTCCTTGACTGATAGAAGCTCTGCTGCTGGTTGCTATATGGGTGGCTGTTCCACTCCTGGTTGTCTGGGCTGGAGAGCCCTGCCTATGGTCCAAGCCTCTCTCCTCTCTGGGGGAAGCCGCCTTACCCTTATCCCACTGCTCCTGGGAGTTGGGTCAGGGCCTCTCACATCCCTGCCCCTCTGACCAGGCTGGAGGTGGCCTCTGCCCTTCCCTGCTTAAAAGTCTCCTCTTCAGCCAGTCTTCAGCTGGTACTTAAGGGTGAATATTCCCTATCTTAGTTTTTTTTCTTTTTTAAAAAATATGGTTTTATTGATTTTAGAGAAAGAGGAAGGAAGAGGGAGAGAAAGGGAAACATTGATCTGCTGCCTCCTGCACGGCCCTACTGGAAATCAAGCCTGCAACCTAGGCATGTATCCTGACCTGGAATCAAACCGGTGATCTCTTGGTGCATGGGTCAATGCTCAACCACTGAGCAACACTGGCCGGACCCCCATCTTAGTTTTAATTCCAGTTAGATTAGGGAAGAGGTAGGTGGAAGATCCACCGCCATCTTCCAATCTCTGTGACATGTGCTTTAATAGAAGATTGACTATGATCCAGATCCTGTGCTGGATGCCCTTTCCCTCCAGACACAAATATAGGAATAGTTCACTTAACAGTAATTTCCTTACAAACTTTGGAGTATGACTAATATCTCAAAAGCAAGAGTTTTCTGATTTGCTAAAGTAGATGTCACAGGCTCTGTACCTTTCAAAGCCTCTGCCTCTGAGGCAATTAATTTTTTGTACAAATTTCTAATAAGGCCATTTTTATGGTTTTCTTTCCACCAATACTTTAGCAGCCCACTGTATGGGGGAACATATTCACCAATGATACATTTGATAAGGAGTTCATTTCCAAAATACATAAAGAACTCATATACTTCAATAAAATGAAGACAAACAATCCAATTTAAAAATGGGCAATGGACCTGAATAGACACTTCTCGAAAGAGGACATACAGATAGATGGCCAAGAGACACATGAAAAAAATGCTTAACGTCATTAATCATGAGAGATGCAAATTAAAACTACAGTGAGGTATCACCTCACGCCTGCCAGAATGGCTACTATCAACAAACTAATAAATGACAAGTGCTGGCGAGGATATGGAGACTAGGGAACCCTAGTACACTGCTGTTGGGAAATCAGACTGGTGCAGCCACTAAGGAAAAGAGTATGGAGTTTGCTCAAAAAATTAAAAATGGAACTGCTTTTTGGCCCAGCAATCCCACTTCTGAGAATATATCTTAAGAATCTCGAAGCACCAATCAGAAAGAATATATGCACCACTATGTTCATAGCAGTGATATTTATAATAGCCAAGATCTGGAAACAGCCCAAGTGCACATCTGTAGATGAGTGGATAAAAAGCTGTGGTATAGCCCACTCCTGAAAGGGAATTGATGAATGTGGCAGGGGGAAAAAAAACCTGTGGTATATTTACACAGTGGAATACTATGAAGCTATAAAAAAGGAGGATCTCTTATCCTTTGAGACAGCAGGGATGGACTTGGAGATTATTATGCTAAGTGAAATAAGCCAGTCAGAGAAAGACAAATATCACATGATCTCACTCATATGTGGAATCTAAAGAAAAGAAACTAACAAAATAGGTCCAGAGACATGGAAGCATGGAACAGACTGACAGATCTCAGAGGGAAGGATGAATGGGGTGGTGGCGGTGGCGGTGGGGAGCCGGGAAGATATGAACCACAGACTTTATATGCATATATTCATAGCCCATGGACACAGACAATAGTGCAGTGAAGGGCTGAGGTGGGGCAAGAGGCAGGTGGAGGGGGGCAACAGAGGGAAAAGGGACATCTGTAATACTCTCAATAAAAATTTTTGAAAAGCCTATGCATCTCACATACATACATGTGTATATATGGTTTTTTCCACACAGACACCAAAGGGGCTAAAGGATACATACCAAATTGTTAACCCTGTCTGGAAAGTAGAGTGTGAAGGGTACTGGGAATAAAAAGAACTGTTACTTTTGCTTCACCTCCTTCTGTATGAATATTTTAGGTTATGCTTGAATTATTTATATGTATATTTTACATCCAGGTTTGTGTATCCAAAGTCAGTGCAATGCAAGCACAACAGATCATCTCCACATTGTGTACCTATTAGTCACACTCGATTGAGTTCTGTCTTCTTGCCAATTATAACAGCTGCACATTAACCACCTCTTAAGAGGACCCTGGCGCAAATACCAATAGTGAAGTTGTGATCCAGACTCTACTCCCTTTGTGATGTGCTGGCTGCATTCCTGGACCTCACCAGTGCCTTCATTTGTTCCTTCAGTATTATCTTCCAAAGGAGAAACACACAAAAAAATGGAATCTGTTGTGGGTCCAAGTCTATGGTCATAAAGGTCAGACAAGGCTATTGTTTTGTAGACCTCTGTCTACTCTTTTTTTTTTTTTTTTTAGAGATGGTTCACAACATATTTTCTGTCTTCTAGGCAGCCTACAACTTGACTTCTTTGATTCAGCATTTATTTGTCTATCTATTCTGTGCATCATTTTGTTGTACATGTAGAACTGTGTTAAATTTAAGTTGTGTAAGTACAGTGCATTCATGTTTTAAACTGGTACATGATCTTGGTCCTCCTTAGGCTTTTATCTTCAGCCAATAACCCCACCATCATTCACCAAAACAGTTTACAAAGTATCACATAACTTGTCATTTCTGTGTGACTATCTGAAGAACTCAGGATGCCTAGCATTGCTGAGTTGGGTAAGTCTCTTGTCCAGGTTTCTTATTAAAAGTTAATTATAGTCAAATAAGTGACTTAAACTGAGCCTATTTTCAATCATGCTTTATGCTTTTAGTTTATAAATTAAGAAAGAAATCAACTTTCTTATAACTGCCTGAGACTATCCATGAATTTCTCTTGGCAACTGTCAAGGATTCAGACTTACTGATGAATTATCAAAACACTACAAGCTAATACTATTTTTTAATTATTTTTCTTTTTTCTTTTTCTTTTTTTTTGGTCTTTTTTTTTTTCAAGCTAATACTATTCACCATAAATGCATACTAGGAAGATGAGTCCTGAGTCCTAGATGCTAGTCCTAGTTCTTCCATTAAATTTAGGTGGTAAATTATTTAAACTCTTCAGGCCTCCGTTTCCTCATCTATGAAATATAAGATTTGAGCTAGATGCCCTATAAATCCCTTTTAGCCCTAACACTCTTTTTTTTAAACATATTAAATATTCTGCCAAATAAAAACCAGTATACATTTAGTATTTTTTGCAGAATCCAGAGTATATCATAAATAGCATCTTATTAATATTCATAGTAATAAAAAGGTATTCTCTTTATATGTAATATTTGAGCTATAAATTGGGACACAACTTGGAAAAGGTCACAAAACTGGCCTAATGAGAACAATGACTAATTTTTGACAGTGGTTGCAGTATTCTATTCCACTATACTTAGTTGCTACTTTTGTTATACTCAAAAAGCAATGTGTTTTAATCCATCTCATCCCCATCAGCCAATTTGCTCTTGAATGTACTCAAAGCTCCCCTGCTCAATTCCTTTCTCCTTTTTCCTTCCTTCCTTCCTTCCTTCCTTCCTTCCTTCCTTCCTTCCCTTCCTCCCTCCCTCCCTTCCTTTTTTTTTCTTTTCTTTCCTTTTTTCTTTTCATTTTCTCTTCTTTTTCTTCTCTTCTCTTCTCTCTCTCTCTCTCTTTTTTAAAATTGATTTCAGAGAGGGAGAGGAAGAGAGAGACAGAAATGATGATGAGAGAGAATCATTGATTGGCTGCCTCCTGCCTGCCCCCTACTGGGAATAGAGCCTGAAACCCGGGCATGTGTCCTTGACTAGAATTGAACCCAGGAACTTGCAGTCTGCAGGCTGATGCTCTATCCACTGAGCAAAACGGGCTAGGGCCCCTGCTCAATTTCTTACTGCTGTAAATCTCCATATAATTCTCTTCCCTCTTCAATTCTATCATCAGAATAATTACCAATGGCTCTTGGTCCTTGAAATCAATGAATAAAATTAGTTTCCCAAGTTCTCTAAAGACTTGGCTTGAATGCCTCTTTTGCAATTTCCCACTCCTGGCTTCCCTGAGCAAAACATCTTGCCCTCACTATGGAACCTGAGCCTTATCACTAACCTGTCTAACCAGAACCTCAACCAAGTACACTTGCTTAAGTTATCAGACTTGTCCTTAAAACCATCAGACACAGAGACACATGTACTGTTAATTCAACATGTACAAGTCAGAGGCCACACTCTATTCCCTGTATCCAGGAAGGAGGGGGAGAAGGGTAAATTCCACCTCCAATCAGTTCCTGACAATAGTAAAGGTGAGGGAGGCACTATCACCTACCAGACACTGTTATCTCACAGTCTTTCCGGGACTCTGCATATCCCAGAAAAGAATCAGGAGAAAACTGGAGAAGCCTCATGGTTTCCTATGCATGTAAAAACTGCCATGCATGATTCTCAGAAGTAAAAGGGCTAAAGTAATCAGTCAGTATACTTTTGTAGCCACTCAGTTTGTTAAAACACTTAAATTCTTCTGTACCATTTGGCACCCTAAGCTCCTTCCTAATTCATAGCCCAGTCCCTTCTCCAGGGCCCACATTGACCCATCAACTAATGAAATGACTGGTATCCAAAAGAGCCTATAGGTTTTATCTCTAGCACAGTAACCCAGCCTCAATTTTTTTTTTTAATATATTTTATTGATTTTTTACAGAGAGGAAGGGAGAGGGATAGAGAGTTGGAAACATCGATGAGAGAGAAACATCGATCAGTTGCCTCCTGCACACTCCCCACTGGGTATGTGCCCGCAACCAAAGTACATGCCCTTGACGGGAAGCGAACCCGGGACCCTTGAGTCTGCAGGCCGACACTCTATCCACTGAGCCAAACGGGTCAGGGCGCAGCCTCAATTTTGACTCGTTAGTGACCATGCAATCAATGCCCCAAACATCATGCCTCCTAGACACTGCCATTGCATCCCCTTCAGGGACTCCTTTCTCCTACCCCCGACTACACCCACACTGCACCACGGGCTAGTCTGTGCTTTTCCTGCCTTTCCCACTGGTCCTGGAAAAACAAAAGTGAGTCTTGGTAAGGAACAGAGCTGGCATTAGAAACCACAGCAATCAGCCTGCCTGTTCCTTCATGTATTCTCTGGCAGAGCTGGTCTGGCACACAGTGGGAGATAAGATGCCAGTGGTAGTGTCACCGGCACCCCAGCATGCAAAATTTGGTGCCTGAACAAAGGTGTTGACTACTCACCAATGATTGCACCAGGGTTGTCTTCATGTGGCCTTTTGTGGGAATTGCAGCTTCCCTGGGATTTTGACCTAGATAGCCAGAAAGAGAGATGTGCCAGCTGGCACATGCACATGCAACCTAGTAACCTCTGGGTTTTCACCACCCTCCTGACATATCAGACCTTTATCCCTAGTAAAGAAAATTGTTGATTGTGCCAAAAGACATGCCCTCAAATTTCAACTGCATATTCAAGAGCCATCTTGCAATGACCCTTCACTCAGAATATATTTCCAATGATAAGAACTCTTGAATTTTTCAGCTACCTTAAGAATATGGGCTCTAATAGCGCCTTTATACTCTTATTGCCCACGATTTGATAGGCCGGCCTATTTAGTATAGTAGGGTGTGGTAATAAGTCTATATAAATGGAAGTGGATTTCTGCTAATAATAGACAAATAAGGCCTTTTTTAATCAAAAAAAGGGAAGCTTGATCAAATAACATACTTGGTGACCTGGCACCCATGACAGATGGGTGCAGTTCAGGTCCTCCAGAATCCAGAGAGAGGACCATAACGTGAGTTCAGGAGAAGCCCATCTTCTCCTGATAAATGCTGCTGCTTTTAGTTTGGGAACAAAAACAAAGACAAGGGTAAAGGGAACACTGGTTCTACCAGGACAAAGGTGGCCTTACACACTAATGTGTAGACGGCTAATCATTGTACTTGTCTTTAATTTTAGTCAATTCAGACAAGCCCCATGCTCCAAAACGTTTTGTTTCTTATAGCCTATGTATTGGACAGCTAAAATGACCCAGCTGATTCTTTGTCACACAATCTGGAAAACCAGGCAAAAACAAAGGTCACTCTATCCTGACAGATGTTCCACCCCAAGCCCTTTGTAACCTGCTGGTCATGATTGACACTCAAATAATCAAATTTGATTAACCAAGAGATGGTTAAACATAATCTACATTTGACCAAGGTCAGAGCCACCTTGAGGTGATTCCCAAAGAACAAAATGCTGGAGAAGGAGACACTATCAGAATGGTCAGGCCCTTATCAGTACAGTAAGCCCCACAGATGCTTTATTCCTCGTCAAACCAGTGATGAATAGGCTGCCTCAGGATGCTCAACGTATTCAACAAACATGATAAAATGTTTGGTGGCCCTCCAACTAACTGATAAGATGTCCAAAGATTTTCTATCACTATCCTTGCTGTCAATATGTCCCATTCCAAACAGTGCTACTAAAAGTGTTATCCATGCAGTTTGCTGCTAGTCTACAACAGTAGTACAATAATTGAGGGTTTTAAAAAACTTTTATAGTAATCTAACAGAATAATTTTTATATCTGTTGAATTTAATGATAAAATATTTTACTTGTACTTAAATTTTTTTTCTAGTAACTCACTTTTTTATACTTTAGTAAGGCATCAGGCTGTGATGGAATGAAAAATATTTAAACTTACTTCATCACAAAGAGTTTAAAAAGTGCCTATAAAAAATGAATGTGACTATGACAGATTTTTGCTGACTCTTTGTTGATCCTCTGTATCTGCAAGACAAATCATATTTCATTAACATTGTGTATTCAGGCTCCTTGATTTGGACCTTGACTTGTCCTCATTACTGTGCTTGGCAATGCTTCAAATGCAAATGGTTACAGATAATAAGATCTCTGACTGGAGCCTGTAGCAGGTAGAGTTTCTAAGCCTTAGAACCATGTAACAGAACAATATTCAACCTAGTTCATTTGATGATCGAACTCAGCGGTTCTCAACCTGTGGGTCACGACCCCTTTGGCGGTTGAACAACCCTTTCACAGGAGTCACCTAAGACCATCCTGCATACCAGATATTTACATTACGATTCATAACAGTAGCAACATTACAGTTATGAAGTAGCAACAAAAATAATTTTATGGTTGGGTCACAACATGAGGAACTGTATTTAAAGGGCCAGAAGGTTGAGGACCACTGATCTAACTGGTTTTATTAAACGTTTCATTAATCAGACAGCATCCTATCTAGTAGCTAGAAAGACACTCTGATGAATTGTACAAAATGGAAGGTTTTCATAGGTCTAAAGAGGGTGGGACTAAGAAGTTAGTAAAGTGTATTATGGATTATTTCAGCCAGGGGACAGGTTTTATGAAACAGAACCTAGCACTGACCAAGGGAACTCCAGACTCATTGGTTTAAAATTCCACTCCTGGGAAGGGCTGTAACTGCAATCAAGTTAGGTATTGAGTCTCGGTGGGGCTTAGCATAGTGACCATTTTGGGTCTATTGTTTCTGTTTAACAACCAAGTAGCCTTGGACAAGTAGCCTAGTCCATCTAATGCAGCAAATTCTATACATTTTGTTTTCTGTGTCATCATATGGGAAAGATTGAGAAGCACTGATGTCTAAAGCTATCTCCCACTACGTATATACAAAATTTTATGTTTTAATGACAATGAAAAGCCTGCTTTCCTACCCATCCTACCCATACCCAAATTTGTATTTCCTACCCAGACAGCTCCCCTGAACTCTAAACACAATACATATTCCACATATCCATTTGGATATCTAGAAGGCATCTCACACTTAGCATGTCTAAAACTGAACACTTATTAACCTTCCACAATACATTACATCTTGGCAATTCCATCTTTCCCTTTCATAACCATTTTTTTTATACCTATTCAGCAAATCCTGTCAGTTATGGCTTCAACTACTTCTCATCACCTCCGCCTTACCCCTGATTGAAGTCACAATCATCTCTCACTGGGATTATTGTAAGAACTACGTAACTAGCTCCTGCTTCCATTTTTGCCTCTCTAAAACTGATTCTTAGGACAGCAATGGCTGGTGTAACTTAAAATACACATCAGATCATGTCATTGGTTGCTCAGAACTCTCCAGTAGCTTCTCATCTCAAGCAGAGTAAAGGCCTATATTCCTTCAATAATTTACAAGGCCCATAATATCTGGTTCCTTTGCCCTCTTTGTTCTTACTACTTTGCTTTTTGCTCACTTGGCTCCAGACAAGCTGACCTCCTGCTCTTCCCTCTCCACACCAAGCACAGGACCACCTCATCAGGGCCCTCACTTGTAGGATCCTGTCTGGAATACTTTTCCTTCACTGCTCTCTTTGTTAATTTGCTCCCTTTCTTCGAGTCTCTGCTCAGATGTTACCTTGCTTCAACTTTCTCCACAGCACTTACCAACTGGCCTACTAGACACTTATTTATCAGTTTAGGGTTTGCTTC